>NC_135185.1:19386840-19694653 GCF_041146795.1 Maylandia zebra
TTTTTCCAGATATCAAACGTTTTCATTAATACACAGACTACAAATATTTTTTTCTTAAACAAGTGTATCAGTTTGTTTGTGTGGGGAGCGAGGAGCTGGTTTCCAGGTGCTTTGAAGCTGTACTTGCTGACAGTGGAGGGAGTTCAGGGTTTGATCATTGAAGTATTAAATTGGTGGAGGGGGTGGATAAGCTACTCTGAAGGCACAGTTGGGGATCACACGGTGAAAGTAGGAGGCAACATCATGATTTCCCTCTGAGTTTACAGAAGAGAAACAACAACACAGGATTTACTGAATATTTAAACTGCACAGTATCTTCCTATTGACACCATATTTTTGTGAGTTTCCTCCAGTTTTAAGATATGCTTTGTACTTTTTTTGCAAACATAAACGTAAGTGTAGCAAAAAAAAAAATGGCTAAGACGTTTTTCTCTATTTTTAAAAGGGGCAAAAGAAAAAGATGCAAACATAACACATCCCTAAGTGCACGTCATAATCAATAATATCTCCAATAAGTGGTGAAAAAGTGAATGTAAACACAACGAACATGTTTAGTGACAAACTTGCTGCAGCTGCCGCTTGTTAACAATTAACCTGTTCCCAGTAAGACGGCCTTTTTTCTTCTGACTTATAAGGAAACAAGACTCTTTGAAAATCACAGTTTGTTTCACACCATTAACATGGGGGAGGGAAAAAGCCTTCTTTAAACCAGACATCCTGATTTAGAGAACAGGTATGTTTCACAGCGAGGCGCACGCAAGGTGGGTGGTGGTGCTCCCACGGGTTACTGTTCTCCATAATTAGCCCATTACTGGATGACAGAGAAACAGGCCGACCTGCAGGAGACTAATAGCCCACAAAATCCCCTTTGTTAATTTCTGTATCCCACCAGCAACCATCCTGCCAGATACTGTAAAGCACATTTACGATGGAGGGAAAAACTGTTTAAAAAAAAAAAACCCTCAAAAAACAACACAGTTAAAAACAAATAAACCGTTACCATGTTGTAATTACGTGCTGTCACACATTTATACAGCAGTCTGTACTACACCACTGAAGTGTGACTATCAGCTGGCAAGCACAAACACCTCCCAAGCAGGTAAACATCCTTATGTAGGTGAACTTCATCATACTGCTTAATCATAACTTCCAGAACAATCCGGATATTACACAGAAATGACTGAAGCAAGAAAGGGTTGTTCATCGTGTCTTGTCCTGTCGATGTAAGTCAGAGTAAGGACATTCAATGCTGCGTAATGGAGGTAAAAAATATATGAGGAACCAATCAAAAGTCAGGATACCCAGCTTGATAATAAACACCTGACGAGCCTACGGGTCTGACTCAGCTCCAGGATGCTGTTTAATCACGTACGAGGAATGTACCCTCAGGTGTGTTTTTCTATTTTGAAACAGGAACTTTCCTGCTGCGATTTGCTTCATCATAACTCAGTCTTTACTCTTGATTTGTTTTTAATGGCAACATTGAGGAGCTATAGTTTGAAAAATCTCAAAGGTTCTCTGTAGCTGAGCAAAATTTGGTGTGGTCTTCTCAGGTGAAGGGTTCTGGATTCTTCCAAATGTAGAGAGAGATCTCTAACTTCTGCTGCATATCCAGTCATTCGTTACTGGACGCAGGCCTTGAATAGGGTAGAAACTGCTCAGTTTACAAAAGAGATACAAAGGTAACCCCTAGTAGGCATCAAAGTGGGAAAGAGTCAATATCTAGCCTTCATTTCAAAGTGAATACATAAACTAAAAAGTACAAACAGTTTGGGGATGGAGGATGTGGAACATTGAAGCTAATCTGCAGGATGATGCTACGTCGTGATAGATTTAAAACCATAAGCCAGCTGAGGTTGAGATCCAGTGTATTATGGATGTTGTTTAGACAGAGAGACAAGCAACTGCTGTGTTGGCTGATCCTCCAGCTCAGCAGGAGTCACACAGCACTCATTTCATTCACTTTGAGACTCATAATTCTTCACTTCGCTCATTGCATCAGACTAGCAGCCAGGAAACTTCCACTCATGAGTTTTTTTAATCACACTCTGCTGCCACTTATCTCGTCTTCAAAAGCCTGTCGTTCATTTGCATGAATCACCAAACGTCTTAGATCAAGTCGATCAGTGTAAAGGTCATTCAGATGAGACGCTAACGTTCTTTCAAAACAGGCCTTTTGGGAAATTTACAAACACGAGGTGAAATGAGGGTAAGATCCCGAGCAATAGCATGGAGAATGAAGTCCAGTCAAAGCCGGATTGATTTCCGAGGCTCTTTAAACAAACATCAAAAAGTGTTTGACAAAGAACAAAGGCAGTGCGTGAAGATCAAAACCGGTGATAAAACCACAAGACAGGGCAGGCACATCACGAAGTCTCAAGCATGAAGAGCCAGACTGTGTGTGTGTGTGTGTGTGTCTAAATGAATAAAAAGCCAATCGTTTCCAATCATTAGCTTCAGTTTTCTAACAACAGAGGCACCCAGTGAAGGAAATGAAGATTAAACAGGGAGTTCTATTTGTGGGGGTAATGACAGGTGAAATTACCGATGCCAACACGATCCTATGATTAAACCATCTGGACCAAAGTAAAGTGAACTCTCTGTGTGTATGTAGCGTTTGTGTCCCCCTCCTATTTTATTTTTCCAAAGGCTAAAGAGGCTCCTCCATGCTGACCATGAATAATTAAAAAAGCCTAATTTTATCAGTAGGTGGCATTTACTGAACACAATTATCTGCATACCTTGAACCGTATGAAATGAATTAAACTAAACAGCAAGATAGATGGTTTCATTTAATAGCTTCTGAAAAACATCATCGTCAGCAGCATGATTGTGTAAGAAAAGTGCAACTCTCAAATCTCTCAAACTAAGCTGTCGAAGCAGTCTAAAATAACTTCTAATCTTATAGTAAGTGCAGTGACTGGCTGCTGTGGACAGTTGTCAATAGATGTGTGTATTTGCGGTTGTCATAATAGTAGAAAAGTCTCTAGTATCTCTAATAGAAACACTGATTATCCTCAAGTCGCACACATAAATCCTTCACATTTCCAGCCAAGAACTCATTTATGGGCACAGACCTAAAAGTGTAGAGTGTGCCACATGCCTAATGAATAATTCTGATTAAAGACTTAAATATCAACACAGTGTAGCTGCCTCTTAGCAGTTGGGTCCAAAATATAGCTGTTTATTTTATTTCCTAAATCTGGAGGTTATAGTTTTTAGGACACATTACTCAAGCAGAACCCCTTTTTTCCCCTCAGAACTGCTGTATTTCTTCATGACATAAAGTCAACCGGTTGTTGAAAATATTCTTTGGCGATTCTCGTCCACATTGACATGATAGTATCACATAATTTCTGCATGTTTGAAAATTACAGACCCTTGATGAAAATTCCCCTTTTCGCAACATGGTGTGCTGTCCTGCTGGAAGTAGCCATCAGAAGATGGAAAACTGTAGTTATAAAGGGATAGCCATGGTCAGCAACAACACTGTGGCATTAAAATGATGCTCAGCTGCTACTAAAGTGCCTGATGTCTACCAAGAAAATCCTCCACAAATTTACAGCACCACCAGCCAACCTGAGCCTGATACAAATGAGGATGGATTCATGCTTTCATGTTGTTCACATCAAATTTTGATCCTATCATACGACTGTCCCAGGAGAAACTGAGACTTTTCGAGGATTTTTCAGGCCTCTGTTATCCAGTTTATCTCCAACCTGCACTTCACTGACAGCAGGGCCAACCAGTGAGGTCTTCTGCTCCAGATGTGATGTGTTGTGCATTCAGAGACGCTATTCTGCATACCTTGGTTTAAATTAGTGGCTCCTTGACTTCATATCAGCTCCAATAGTCTGGTCATTCTCCTCTGACCTCTGACATAAACAAGCAATTTTCACCCAGAGAGTGGCTGCTCAGGTATCCTTTGTCCAATAATTCTTCGTGAACCCTAGGTATGTTTGTGCAGGAAAACTCCAGCAGATCAGTGATTTCGGAAATACTTAGACCAGCCCATGTGATACAAACAACAATGGCACATTGACTTTAACCACTTTTCTTCCCCATTCATTCAGTTTGACTGAATGCATTGAATTGGCATTATGTGTTATATTAGATTGTGTTAATGAAGAATTAAAGCCCTGATAAAGGTACCCCTAATAAACTGGCAGGTGAGTTTATCACATTTGGTGCACTAGTGACTGCAGTAGAATTACAATGTCTACAGTAAATATGTCACCCATCGTAATATTGAGGCTGATTTATATGTCTTTAGCAAGATGGAGAAAGTCTAAAGATAGAAATGTTATTATGTCATTTGGCTGCTCTGTCACTTCTGGTGACACACATTCAATCCTGTATCTCACATTCCCGTGAGCAGTAGCAATCTCCCTGACACAAGTCAATATGCTGTTTTAATTGTAGTTATGACTCACTTAATTTTACCTTATCTAACTGATGTGTAAGCTCACTGCTAGCAAAATCTAATTATCTTGCTTTTCCATTTGGTGCAGGGTTATTGCTGCCACATAATGGATTTGATTAATACACGGTATCTCATTAAGCGACAACAGGAAAGCAGAAATAAATCACTTGTCACAACAACACCACAAATCGAGGCATTCTAAACTAAAGTGTTCCTTTAGATATCAGGGAGGTCAGAACCAGTCGACTGCCATCACGCAGGGAGCAAGTCAATTCAACAGACCGCTGTGGCAGCCTGAATCCTCCCAGTTCTATTTGAACCAGTCAAGCCAACTAATGAGCAGAGTGAGAGTTTACACACATGATTGTATGGTTAGGCGCAAAAGTGTGGAGTGTTGTCCAGTCGCATGAGGTCAGAAACACTGAAACAATACTGATTTAGTACCAACAAAATGGGATTGTTTGGATCCTGAGATCCCCGTCCCATTACAAAATGAAACAACCATTTGGAGAACAGCCTCAGGTTACCTGCTTGCCAAAGGTTGGCACACCCTTCTAGTCCTAACATTCCTATCTGGCTTACATAAAGATAAACTATTTTTATTGCAGAATTGTTTTGTAGTATATAGTTAATTTAGTTTTAACGTAACACAAAATCTTCCTTCACAATGAAAAACGTTTGGGGGGCTCAGAAGACCTGCACATCCCAACTGCACAACAAACATTATTTGAGCTCGAATAACAGCCCACTTGAGCAAGTGAAACTCTACCTGAAGGGTAAAACAGGCTTAAAATGATGTGAAACACATGATCAAAGCTGAGCTACTTTGGCCACACTTGTCTTTTATTGCCTGAGTCAATCTTAAGATTACTGTCTGCTTTGAAGGCGGGGCAGGCAGCCACAGGGCAGGAGCTGTTAACTCTGACTCTCTCTGCAGTTTGCCTGAAATATAACAGGCAGACTGGCAAATTTCAAGGGACACAGAGACAAAAACAGAAGAAGACGCAGAGGGATGGCAGCTCATAGTGAGGTCTTTGGTCTGTCACAATAGCTCCACAGATCACATTTTACCTCCCAGCATCTTGAGCTTGGGTATGGCCACTACAGAGAGCCAATCAAAAGCCACGGGGATGCTGGGACGTCTCACTCATCCCAGTGGGAGATGATGTCATCAGATGGTGATGTAATTGATGGGCAGCATGTAAACGTTTACAGCCACACCACTCTCTGATGTCACATATGACCCTGTGCTCTCTCAGTTTCAGACCTCCCTACAATTACTGACAGTAACAAACCACCAACCTCACTCAGTGTCGAGTAGATGCACATTACTATCATCTTACCAGTGGTTAGACAATAGAAATATAACAAGATGAGTTTTGAAATCTTAAACTCTGTGCTGAAGCACCTTGAGGTTACTGGTTGTAGTGATGTGGTGCTATATAAATAAAATCGAATTAACTGTATGCACAAATATAGCTATTTTGAGTGTCAGGTCTCTGACTGTCTGTGACTTTGAACTTGGTATGGATGTTGGTGCCAGACAAGCTGCTCATCAGAATGATTTGCTGGTTGCTGCTTTATTGTACAGCTAAAATATTGTGTCCCTTACATCAGACAGGAGAAGAAAAAAGCACAGACCTTTAAACCTTTAACAGTGAACGCACAGCAGGACCAATGTTCCTCTCTCACACAGCCCCCCAGAGCTTTAAAACTTTTCATCCTGGCTTCTATTTTTAGTCTCTCCCTTGTCAGTGCCAAGCTTTTTTAGAAGGATGCATAAGATGCAAACATTGAGCCTTTGTACGGGTTCATGCTGCTCTTCTCTCTGGAAAACAGGACAGTACAGTCACGCACTATGTCGTCAACGTCTCAGCTTTAAATCAATGTCGATAGAGCACATGCACACAATGTTTCCCTTACACGTGAACTGAAAGAAAAAGAAGTCAGCTTGACACAGTCATCGCAAACATCACATTTGTTATGTTTCTCATAAAAAGGTTCTGACGTGATATATCTGTTAAGTTCAGATTTGCATTGTCTGACCTCACAACAACCGACTAAACGCTGGGTGAAAACATTAGCAAAGATTTAGATCTTATTTGTTCAGTAAGAGAGAACTGAAGTACATGTCTCAGTATATTAAGACCCAGTGTTGAAGATAAATGCTGTCAGTCAGTAAGCTTTTTGACTTACAGTCTGGGAGGCATGGGGCTTTGATCATTATCATTGTTGCCTCACATCAAAGCAGGTCCAGGGTTAGAATCCCCAGGGTGGGTCGCGGTCCTTCTATGTGCAGTTTGCATGCCCAGGTACTTTTGACTTCTTCTCATTGATGATCCTAAAAAAAGCAGTCTGTCTCTTTGTGTCGGCCCTGTTATCAACTGCAGACTTGACCAGTGTGTATCCACTCAGACCCTGAAGTGGATTGATGTGGAAGTGCTTAAGAAATTGGATGGATGGAATTATAGCTATTGGTTACTCGTGTTTGTAAAAAAATCCAAAACCAACAACTTCACACATAGTCAGGTAACAAATGCCAAAGCTCACAAACTATAACCATTTAAAAACTGCAGCAGTCCCTCATTTTACTATTGCAGAATAAGTTACCGTACCGTATTTCAGTTATGACTGAGGTACAGGTCTCTAGTTTAATGAGGTTAATAGAGATTAATATGAGATTGTTGATTATTCACTGACCAAATATAAAAACACTATAGCCTCAAATATATTAGACATGTTGTTTTTAAAGATCAGGGGATTTCTCCTGTCAACCCTTCAAAATAAGCCATTCTAGATCAGTCTTTTTTTGTCTTTTTAAATTGTGCCGTCTTTACAAGTTTAAAAAAAACTTGCTATGTGAGGCCTATTGAGTCCAGGGTGTAGCTCTTGGGTTTTTTGGTCCAACCATGGTCCAAAAAAAAAAAAAAAAAGGTTCTTTTTGGAGGTGGTCACACTTGCTGACAATTTGATTAGCAGTACCTGGCTACTACTTACCACTTTAAATCCCACGGAAGCAATGAATGTGTACTTAAGTTTTCACAGGACTGCATCAAGTCCCGTGAACACATGACATGACCCGCAGCCAGTGCTAGCTCTGGATGTAGTTAGAGATCACAGCAAATAACAATGATTTATCTTTTACAATAAGGGAAACTGTTTTATCTTCTTTGCTAATGAGGGTTAATGAGATACTAAAATAAACCAGTGTAAATGAAATAATATGCCAGAGATTCATTCAGCAGGAAGACTATCCCAGATTTAAATCTTGTTAGGAAATGTGAAAAGTTCAAACTTAGAATAGGACACAATAGTCTCATTAAAGACATGCCAAGATTAAATAATTTCTCTTTTAGTAAAGACTTTAACGTGTTGGTACTATATAATATTGAAATGTGAAGTATGAATCTAGTATCTCTAGGATAGATGCTTAAAAGCATAAATATTTCCGTTTTAGGTGTCGTATAAGCACGTATGGTGGTATTAACATTAGGACTTAAGAGTTTTCTCTTATCAGTTCTGCTGATTCATTGTTAATCCCTCAAAACATCACACACCCACCACCTTCCAGTAAATTTAATCCGATGTCCTCCTCGTTCCCCTCCAGTCTCTGGCACGGCAGCTATCTCTGCTTGCAGAGACACAACACGCAGAGCGACAAACACGCGGGAGGACATTGAGTTCCATACTGTGTGTTTCTGACAAGGGAATGGTGGGGAAGGTTTCTCAGCCTTGAGAACATGCGTCAACAAGATTTAGACTCCTTCGTGCCGACACTCAGAATATCATATCTTCCATTTATTCCGGCAACAAAAATGATAGCGTGTAGGAATTCACAGTCAAACAACACCTGTGGTTTTGAACCTCCGCTGTGTTTGAACTCATGGGTTTTGCCTGCTTTAGTTTTGACTGGCAAGCAGAGTTCAGAGAAGTAAAAGTCCAATTTTAGATTCTAGACTTTGGACTGGTTGAGGTGGCCGAAACCCAAACATGCTTCGAGCAAGGGCAAATATTTGCTCTCACCCCTTCTCGTTTCTCTGCACAACTCAGTAATTACTTTATGTCGCCTTTGTCCTCTATTTTATCCTGTTTTGTCTTGTATCAGATGTGTTTTAGTTTACAGGAAACAGCATCTGACTCAGATTTAGACTCAGCACAGATAATAAATGCAGTGTCGCTCAAGGATATCGTACCCTTTGTATCTCATTATCTCCTGTCTTTGTGACCCTTCTGTCTCGGTTCAGGCACAAATGAGTTATGATACGAAGGGAACATGAAAGGATTTTGTGCTTCTCATAACAGAACAGACATAAGCAAAGATTTAAACGGGAACTTAATGTGTCATATCTGATCTGATGGTTGATGTTTGATGTGAACAGAAAAACATGCAGTTTGCTCTTTATTTCTTAATCTCTGATCTGACCATATCCACACTTGATTCAGACGACTTAACTCTATTCTTTAACCAGTGAAAGATGAAGGAAGCTCTTTTAAAAAACAAAAAAAGGGTGAAAAACAACATCTGATAAAGAGGCAAATTTTAAATTCAGGATTTGAGATGAAGTGCCATTAGTTGCCAACCATCCTTTTGAGAATGTTTTTGTTGCAGTGAAAGGGAAGTGAGCTGCAGATACAGAGTTCAACATATGCTCACTGCTGTTCACAGCCTTAACTTGCATATGCTGATATTTACTCTGTGAGATGATAGATTAACAGTCGGGTGCAGATAGCAAAGTTAACTGTGGAGATGAGAGATAACAAACAGACACATTCCATGCAGTGGAGGTGGGGACGGGAGGTGTTGTTTAGTTGCTCCCAAGCCTCCGGCCTCTCGTGGCCTCTTCCGTGACCCTTGCGGCTGGGAAGTACCAGTGATTGCAATCAGTACTAATCCCAACAACAGATATTCTCATCCCTGCTGTGAAAATCCAGCGTAAAACTGGTTCGAGATGTTGGACAAGGTTAGCCCAGGTGATTTATGACTCAGGAACTACCAGTGACCTGTGGTGGGACAGACAATAACCCACTGATTGAGAGCTGCTGTTGAGTTTTCACCAAAAGGTAAACATCTTAATTCATGTTAATGGACTGCGGATGTGTTTCTCGGTTTAGGAAGTAACAATAAACCTAGGCTTTCAGGGTTGGGTAATGATGGCTATTCACCTGGGGGAAGAAGTGTTCTCAAGGTGTCCTGTGTGTGTGCAGACAACATCAGTCACAAGGCAACTGCTAGCTCAGGAGCTTTTCACTGACACATTTTAACCTTGACTTCCAGACAACACACTATATTAAAATACTGGAGTTATTAATAGCATAGACGGTGAACTCTCACACTTCAGCTGGGTGCTATTCATGATAAAATGTTCAGCACATATTTACAGTAAATGCTGGAAGCAGATTCTCACTGAAATCTAACTATTTATGGTAAAACTGATTATAAATTTGGCCCATTCTTCTCTCCAACCTTGCTCAAAGGCACAAATACCAGCTGTGACTGGCCAGAATCAAGTTAAAGTGAAGCCATGATCTTTGGTAAACCATCACTGCCAGAAAGAGAAAATCAATAATTCTTTATTACTGTTATAAAAAGCCATTAGCCATTTTCTTAATAGTCTCTTATGTAAGCATCTGTTGTGATCTGTTATTGGTCAGAAAGGCCATGCATGGTCAAAGCACAGATAGATTTTGCATCATCCAAAAGCATCCAATACTTTTAATGAATAATGCAAAACATGTCAACATCAGTAGTCTTTATGGTGGTAAGTGCTAAATGTGGTTCCAGTCAGTGTTTGATTGTGCTACAGAGGGATATTCACCATGTAAAGTGACACCTGCGGTGACTGAATTACAAGGACAAAGCAAATGGTTCAAAGGTCGCCAATTCCTGTCGCATTCCTGTCTGATATAAGACTCTAGCTGCCCTGAAAAAGACATTATCTGGACCAGAGCATATGTTGCTCTTATATCTTTCAGCACTGATGCCTTTACAGATGTGCAAGGTGCCAATTCCATAGATACTAATGCACCCATATACCACCAGAGATGCAGGTTTATGAACTGAGCACTGATAAGAAGATCATTGGAAGCGATTTCCATGCTTTCTAAAATGAAATTACATTCCTGTTTTAAACAGTTTTCCACTTTGACCCAGAAAGGACAGCAGCATTACTGGATCATGTTCACATATAACTTATTCTTTGCGCAACAGAACTTTAACCTGTATTTGTGGATGATACAGTGAACTGTAGTCAGAGACAATTAATTATAGGAGGGTTCCTGAGTTCACACAGTAATTTCCATGGCAGAATTATGCCTGTTTCTAATGCAGTGACGCCTGCATGCCACACAAGCATCCAATATTGACTTTCAGCCTTGTTTGCGCACAGAGATTTCTGTAGATTCAATCTTTTGATAATATAATGTACTTTAGATGAAGAGTATTTAAAGTATTTTTATGCTGAGGAACATTATTGAGTGCAGTTTTTTAAAATCTTGGTGAACCGCTGCTCTTTTTTACTTCTGTGAAACTCTGCCTGTCTAAGATGTTCTTTTTATACCCAAGGCAAATGCTTGTTTTCATCCATGGAAAAATATTACAGACATTCCTCTATGGCAGTAAAGGCACCTCCAGAAATGATGCTCCTTAAATGAAATGTGGTGCCTGTAATACTCATAATAATAGTTCTGAACAGACAAGTAATGCAGCAGAGCTGATAAAGCGCCAGCTGGCTGTGTGAATGGGGACATGGCCAGGTATGACAGCTGGTGCTCAGATCTGGCCCGTACTGATCGCACTAGCGTGACCCCATGTTGCTACATTAGCCACGTGGATGCCATACCAAAACAAAACAACAACCCACTGTGACGACACACACAGACACATACTGTATACTGTGGCTCATGTTTCCACAGAGCATCCCTGCACATTCATATGATCCTCAGTGAGAAAAATACATTAAATTTTATAAAAGTAACAATAATAAACTGTTGCTGAAAATCATGCTCAGTTCAATTTAAAACTTCAGTTTATGAATTTAAAGCAAAAAGCGCAACAATTCTGCCCTCAGAGGTTTTTGTAACAATATATTGTCTGTTTTGTCCTGTTAAATTCTGCTGTCTAATACAAATATAGACAAGATGTCCGCTCCTGATATGGGCGGCGTCATGTTCGAGCATTTCAGAAAGAGAAATGAAAAAAAAAAAAAAAACAACAACAAAAAAACAGCTCACTGCTCATGGACAAGAGGCTAGTCAGAGAGCTGTGTGTTTTATTTTATTACCAGTTACCAATGCCATACATTTATCTACAGCCTTTTCTCCTTCCCAGACTTATTTTACATGTTACAAATTGGATCAATACAAACATTGTTTGTGTGTTATCACTGATAAAACTCTCTATAACATAAGGCTTCTTAGACTGGTGCTTTATTCATTCCTGTTCCACTAATGCCAACATTATGTTATAGTCGGCATGTGCATTGCATATAGTATTGCAGTTTGGGATTACAAGAGCACACTGAAAGAAAGCAGTGTTGTGTTACCATTGTGCATTCTTTTCACTGTACCATCTGGTGACCTCACTCTTCCACCCCCATCTACAGCTCTCTTTCTCTCACTTTGTTTCTTTGTTTATATGTTTTCCTCTGTCACTTTCTCTCCTGCTCTCTGAGCCGCAGCATTCAACGTCCAGTGAAAAGTGCATTGTGAGACGAGCCAGTGACTGTGAGCAATGTGAGAGTGACTTGAACCTTTTTTAGCGGGACATGCTTGTTGCTTTTGTTTCAACAATACAGCGGCGATTGTCTTGCTCGATGCTGGAGAATCACATTTTGAGAACAAACAGAGACAAGTCTTGGATGATTAGTGAGATTTGCTATCAAAACCTGCACCACGAGACAGCATAATAAACTTTTTATTTCAGCTTGCAGTGCCACTACTGATGCCACAGGGTTCTCAGACAGTATCTGAAGACGACCTTGGCACAATAATTCAGATCAATGACCTCTATTTTCTATGTGGCTGCAGGAAACTCAGCATGTTTCTTCAGAATTGCTCTTGGACTAACTTTATACTGCACCAGGGCTTTGGGATTACCACCCATCTTTTCTTCCAGTTTTGCAGGATGAGGAAGTTCGTTCTTAAAACTTTCAGTAATCTGTTTCATTATTGCACTTCGGTAAAATTACAGCACACCAGAGCATCTCGAAGCCTTCCTCTCCCCATAACACTTAAGTTATCTTCCATGCAGATACCCCACCCTATTTCCCTGAGATTTCCCCGGGGAGTGAGAATATTGAGTCCATAGCATCGTGTAACTGACCAGCCATCTGCCTTACTGCCTGAGAATGCATTCAAAGGACACTACAAAAGAGCAGCAATACTTGAAACAGAGATGTTTGTACTCCTCTTCTTTCCTCTTCTGATGCTGCTTAATACATTTGGTATGCACCCTTGCATAACAGATGAGCAAATGACCACAATTAGAGAACATCTGCTGAGCTCTGAATGCATGCTCAGCTTCTTAGAGTCCAGGCTGTTGTATTTAACAGAACAAGTACAAGCATTCTTTTGAAGGCAGAGACGGGGAAAAGATAACAAAAAGCCGATAGAGTTCAGCTCAAACGTAAATATCTGCTCAGCGAGAAGGCAAAATAAGGTTTCTGTTAAATGTTGGTAATGGATGGTTGGCAACATCAAAGCACTACTCAAATAAATGACAGATTATGATTTCTGACGATAAATTCCCCAACCTGTTTCTCATAATAACTGCACTGACAATGGTAACTTACCAAACATGTGTGTGAAATCCCCTATTTGCTTGTTTTCATCTATTTACATTGATATCTCAGGCAACAGTGCCCTCCCACCTTTGATTCTACAGGCTGTTTGTCCCTGTCCTGTTTCACTATAGCATCATTTCTGAGTGCAAAGCTGCACCCAGAAGAATAGCTTTGCAGAGCGCAGACTTACAGTGCATGCTGCAGAACTACTTTAGGTCCCCAGGGCACATTTCACAAAATGTGCAGCAAACAAGTTGCAACTTGTAACTTGTGACATGTCATTGTTTACTCTCGGGGTAATTTTGACACTATTATCTTATAAAAAGAACCATGCTGCTCTCCACAAGTATAAGATGGAAGTTAAATAAAGTGATCCCAGGTGTATTGTTTTTTTCTACATGACTCTCTGGTCCAAAATATTTTAAGAAAGTAAAAGCAATAAGAGCAGAGGATGGTATAACATATTAATGTCCTTAAGAAATAAAATTCATGCAGTCCAGTAATGACTGCATGCTCAAGTCATTTAGTTTTAGCTATCTAGACGGTGAAACCAGTCTGTGCATGCTCATCCGTAAGCTCTTTTGGAAAGTATGGAACATTTATAAGCTGATGATCCAGAGCATTCTTGCAGGGGTTATTTTTGTGTCCCTTCTTGTGCACCAAATAAATTCCAAATCACCACTGCAGATTATCACTCCACAGGAGAATATTATAATGTCTTTCTTTTTACCTTGCTTTGAGTATACAGAGTGGCTATGTGCGTCATATTAAGCCAAAGGAAGAGCTGATGGCAAGGACTCTCCACTGAGACTAAAGTCTGGTGGGGGAGCTGTTCATCTTCCCCTGGGGAGATAGAAAAGCAGAAAGAGTTATGTCAATTAGCCAGATACTGCCTCAACAAAAAGCTCCCCCTCCTTTGCACCTCCAGTCTGGCCAGACCCAGCTAATCAAATCAAGACAGGGAGACAAAGGCTGGAAGCACTCTGCGGTTTAAGAAGGAGGCAGACGGGGTGGAAATAAGCTGTGGAATATGTCAGGTATGTCACATTTGGAGTGGCATTTGTTCCACTGGTTTTGCATTTAGTGGGAAAATGGGAGAGGGCTGTGCAAAGTACTTGCACAACAAGAATTAATGATGTTGCAGAGGTGTCACCACCAACTTCTGAACTTATCTTCAAACACGACAGTAACCTGATCAGCGTTTCATCCTGGATTTGGGATTTGTGGCTTTTCCTCCTTTTCTTTTTTGAAGATAATGGCCTGTGGGTCGCTTTGTTGTTCACAGGTCCCTTTCTGATGTCACTTCAAAGCTAAGCTCTGCGCAGTCTGGACTAGATGGGGGTTTTAGCCTGGCTTGACCAGGCACACTTCCAAGCCCCTTTTCATGTTTGACACTCGTCTTTTTTCTCCCCTGACAAGCAATTGCAGCAGAGTGGGAGCCCCCACACACTAATTACAGGTCAGCATGTCACCTAAAAGGGGCTCTCCCTAATTTTTTGTTGTCTTTTAAGCAACCACTGCCTGACATCACAAAGGTGGAGCTGGGTTCCCCAAGCACACCCTTTGGTGAGGATGCAGTACACAAGTAACTGGAATGAATAAACATGAATATGAAGCATATGTACAGTTATTAAGTTATTACAATCATTCTTAGGGCTGGCTAACCTTTACTCTCATTATATGCATTTTGCCCAGGTTTAAAAATCAGTAAAATTAGCGTATATTATTCTTTATTTATTCTAAGCAATTTATGCTGTGCAATTTGTTTTCTTAACTGATAAAACTGACTTGCTATGTGCTAACATCCACATTTACAGTTCAAAATTAAGTGCGTTGAGCTCAAAGTCACCTTATGATAATTTTATGACCTATAATATCACATGATTGGACGTTTTATAAAATAGGTTTTTGTATCCTTCCTTTATCCGTGTGGAAAATACTGCCCGTTACTGCATGTTCAATAACAGTGCAAGAGGAGAAGAAGACCAAAACAGCTGGTGATCCTGAAATAAAACAAAGTGCCCTACATCTCAAACTTTTTGAGCTAGGCTTTTAATACATACTAACGACGCCGTTACTATTTTATCGCGATCTCCCTGCTGCGACTTCCAAATTTAATGCGGCAGAGTTGAGTCTTACACTGGGAGGAATGGAATGAGAGGCGGCCGTGGAAGATACCAAATCAGACCTCTATTAGGGGGGATGCACTATAAGCTCCACGGCAATTCTCCATATTAACAGGCATAAACTGTCCCCGGGCACATTACTGAGTATACTTTTGGGATATTGACATATGTTGCCAATAGTCGTTTGGCTTTATTTTGTTGGGTCATGTAAACAGAAAACCCACATCTGCATCCCGGTTCCCTCCTCTCACTCGTCCCTTCACCGCACATGTATTCCTATGTGGAGCTCCAGCGCGGACAGTGTGGCTCCAGCCGAAGGCGGCCGAACGACTACTCTTCCTAAAAACTTACTGAAGTCTTTCTAAACTGTGGATTTCTTTTTCTTTTTTTCTTTTCGGAAAAAAAACTCCTTTTGGATTAACCACTTCAAAGGGGAATAACTTGTTTTGTCATTAAAGGTGAGTTTTACATCGCCGGCCAAATGCTTTGAATACCTTTAGCCGTTTTTATGACTTAACGCGGGGGGATTACTAACGGTTAGGACTTTAGCTAGCGGGGCTGTGGCGTCTTTTCTCCGGGTCAAGATGTTCAAATTCGTTGCCGCAAAGTCTGGGCAGATTAGTTGCGTTGCTTCATCAACTGGGATGCTGCCAGGATATTTGACTGGGAATGTTGCCCTGAAATATGAGTATCGTGGACTTAGTCGCTGCTATTTACCTTTACTTACACGACGTGAAGACAGCTTGTTCAGGGTACATAACGAGTTATTTTATTTGCACGTCTTCACCCATCTTCTGTCATCATTACCAGAAACCTGGTCCCATCATTAAGAAGCGGATATCTCGTTTTGGGGGTTGTGTTTTTATCCAGTCCAGTTTAACAGTAAAATGACTAACATCCAGGATTTATTATTGTTGTATAAATACCGCACACGTGTGGCTGTGGGGACGTAAATGGCAAAAAGTATGCGTGTCCTATTGCAGTCCTATCCCGGTTGTTTGTTGCTTCAAATCCCCCTTTTGTTTTCTTTTAAGCAAATTGCAAAGTTGTTGTCTTAGCGCACAGGAATGCCAGCAATTTCCCCCTCTGTTTAATATTAGACCAAAGGGCAATCAAGACACAAAGGAGAATGGGAATCTATGGATTCTGTTTATGGAAAGGTGTTGCTTATTTAAAGCTAAAAATGTTGCATGGGTCCTTGGTTTATTGTCCATTTTCTGATTTAAATGACCTCATTTCAGAAGAAGCCAAAGCAGAAACGACGCTTTCTCAGCTGGACTGATGTTAACTAATTTGTCATTCGTTTTCTTTGCCAAGCTCTAATAGGGACATTAATGCAATGTAATAAACATTCTTGCACAATGCATAAACATTGCACAGTGATGATTACTGCACTTGTCACGCTGGCTGCCTCTGAAGACACCAGCATAGTCAGGCAAGGGGGATCCCCCTGATAACGTTAGGAAATCTCTCCACTACATATGGCAGCTTATTCAGATACTTTGCTTGGACCATTCCCCAAATACAACCTGCTATCCAGGTCTCTGGTCCAGCTGTAAGGGAGAACGGAAGAAAAACAAGCCATGTTTTTTGATATGGTGACACTATCTTGGCTCAGTGGTGTATAGTGTATATAGAGCAAAGTGAATGGGAGAGGGGGATAGTGCAGGTGCTGTCTGCACGGGAAGAGCAGTGCTGGTGTTAGAAACAAAAAGGAAATGACTGAACAAAGGTGGTTGGTTGGTGTGTGTGGGTGACTCATTCATGCAAGTCTGTAGGAATGTGTGACGGGATGGTCAATAATTTCACAAGGCAATCCCCCCTCTCTAACTGCACTAAAACTTTGTGAGTGTAATGTTTTCTGTTATGTTTTTTGAGCTCCTTCTAAAACTTTTACCCTTAGCTTTACCTTTCTGTTAAAAAACCATAAACAGCACTTGACATTACTTCACTGAATGTTTTACTGATTGTTTTTCTGAAGCTTTCAATGATCTCTGCAGTTTTACACTAAGCATCAGAAGCTCAACTGAATCCTTAGCCTTGGGGCTGGCTTTCTTTGATACTAAATCTCTGCAGTGAGTACAAAATGCCTACATATAGTAACAAAGCTGAAGAGGAAAACTCCTGTGGTGTTCTTTGTAGGTAACTGAAGATAACCCGTTACCTGTATTTTACATAACTCTCAACTTGCAATGCAAATTCTCCTAAAGAAGCATGACATAATGCAATGTGGGGATTATCATACCATTTAGGAAGCGTGTTTTAAAAAGGCTCTTCTCTTTATCTGCCCTTGGTTTTGTTGCTAGAAGATAAGGTGAAACTGTGTTTGAGTTTCAGGACCATGTGATACACATACACAAGAAAGAGTGAAATTACTGTTATTGCCATGAAGTATGAGAAACTTTATCTCTTGCCATCTTGCATGTATTATCTGCACAGTGTCTACAGTGTGAGGGTGTATACACCCTCAAATCTATTTTTCTGTTAGTTATACAGGTGCCCTCGGCTCTCTGCTGCCATCACTATCTAGCCCAGATAGCTGCTCCAGGTAGCTTGTATCTCAGGAAAGGCCAGTTTTAAACTAACCTAATTACCAGAGAAGCTGTTTATGTATCTTTGTAATTCTCACAATTGACAGGTTTTATTGCCTCAAGAGTCATGAACACACTTTGGCTCTGACAGGACAAAAACAGCAAAAATGTTAAGCAAAAACATCAGGGTGGTATACTTTTACCTCAGCTGAAAGGCTTAAGTGTGCTAAGGAGATAGAAGGGGAAAAAATGGGTCAGCTCTTCCTGCATTTGTCTTCCCATGTCCTTCTTCCTTGGATTGTGTTTTTCCTCTGCTAGCTGGGCTCTTTAGTGAAGCTCATGTCTTTTTGAGGAAGTGGACCTGAGAGATTTAACCTGCCGGCATCCCCTGAGGATATTATCGGCTTATTTCTCAATGCAGCTCTTGGTGTTTCCTGAAGGCTGGTTTGTTGGTTTTTGGTAGGACTGATTGTGAGATGAGTTACAGAGACATGGGACCACTGGTGGGTCAGTAACACCGGATAGTGAGAAACTAAAGAAAACCGTTAGGAAAAAGTGTATTTATTTCTCAGCATGCTATGATGTAATTCCAGCTGTAAGTGTTGTATGGGTTTGATGATGGCTGAACACACTGGCCCAATTATCTCTACTTTGTCTTTCCGTTGAGGTCATTTTCATGCTCCAGAGCCCTTCGTAGCTGGCATGCAACCAGGTAATCAGGTTAGAGCTCTTGTTTTCCTTTCTTTTTAAAAAAATAAAAATAAAAAATGGTGTCCAGGAGGTCCGTACAGTTCAAGCATTTTTCCAGAGAAAAAAACAAAACAAAAAAAAGTGTGTTGTGGTTCTCCCCTAGTGTGACAGTGTAAGGAACTGGAAGACAATCCTTGTAGTTGCACACAGGAAACAGATTAGATCACCTGTGCAAACATTTTCATGCAGTTATAATGGAGCACTTTGCTTGAAACAAAACAACCGGTTCTGGTTGGGGTTTTGTTATAATTGCAGCTCATTTTTTAACCCTCTCCTTTAAGGCTATTTGTGCTATTTCAAGCATATGTAATGGTCGGGTTGATGTCTCTGTGGTGAATTGCACTGCGATTGCTAGGTTTGTGAGGTTACTCATGCAGAGTCCAAGATTAAATGCTGGGCGGGGAGGGAAGGGAGCGACTGCTGACTCTGTCTTAACATGTCTGGCAATGCCGGCAGTGTAAGATATGTGTGTGAGCTCTCAGTCCTTCCTCTGAGCCACATGGATGCCAGATGCTATGACTGTTAAAGCAGTTTTTCCATAAAAGTAGCCGAGCTTAAGGTGTTCACTGAGAACTCCCTGAATCTTTTCTCTTGGAGCTTTCTGTTACTACTTTTTGTTGTAGAGAAAGAAAGAAAAGTGGCATATTCAAACGGTGAGGGATGTGATCATTCTGAATCAATTTACAGATTACAAAAATATATTTAGTTTAAGCTAGGGGAAAAAGGCAAAACACAAGGAAACCTGGACATTCTTTTAACTTTAAGCATATTAATTTCCTTTATAAGATGAAAGAGAAGGTTTTGTATTGTGTGCTTTCACATGTTGCCACTTTGCAAACCTAGCCAACTCTAATCCAGTATATTTAAATTCAAAGGACCTGAAAATATATCGCATACTGGTATTGATGCAGAAAGATTTAACCTTGGCAACAACAATAGAATGATGACACAGGACTTATGAATTATAAATCCAGAGTCAGCAACGAGAGGTGATGGGTATCTTTGTGATTATTAAATTTTGTAAGCTAAAAATATAAATTAAATAGTTAATGTTATTAAATATTAACTGTTAACTGTTTTATTATATGAAATATGTTGTTTTTACTGCTGGTTTGTAGGATGCAATGTGCTACAACTTCCAAAGGTGGCAGTTATGCAACTTTTAACAGAGCTGAAGTAAAAGAAGATACTACATACCAGGTGTTGGACCAGTAAAGTGTGTGTGCGTGTGACACTTTGAAATGAGATGCCATTGAATAAACAGGAGAAACATGCAGAGCCAAAGGCAACAAACAGCCTATTGTGGAACTGCTTGGAAAAAATAAAACAGAAATGTGCTAACCCGTGCCAGGTTAAGCAATTACATCCTAAGTCTGACATAAATATGCACAGGCATTTGAGAGCAGTTTGAGAAGGGGTGCGTACTCCAGCCTAAATTTTAGATGCAAAATGATTTTAAAATTAAAATCCTAAAAATATATGTATATATCACCATTGAAAATTCACCACCCCAGTGAATTCAAGTAATGGCTCCTATATACTGAAACTGCATTTTACTGGTTGAGTGGTAGTTTACCCTGAGGGCACCTATTCCTTGACTTTTCTCTGTGAATTATGTAACAGCAATACAGTGCTGTCCTGTATTCAGGTCTGACATTCAGCAATTACTGAACATGAGAATAGTCGAAGAGGACACCTAAAAATTTAGAGGTCACGTGATCATATCTTTTTTTTATTTTTTATGATCCATCTACTGGCATGGAGGGACAAAATATTTTCTAGAGCTGGGGCTGGATTTGTCTGCATTGTGAATACTTGCCTCGATTTTCATCAGACATTTCATCAACCTTTAATAAATCACCAAAATTAGGTTTTGGTTCTCAGAGCTAGTTTTGCTCAGAGCCAAAAGGTTGTTTATACTCTGCAAGCTGGGTGGTAGGAGACAAGGAATTCTGACAGTCTACACACAATATCTGCTAGATGTTTTTGTGGGCAAGGGCTCAAGAGAAAATAGTGCACTGCAGCATTTCAGCCAGTGCATTGTAGGTCTGACTGGCTCACTAGCCCTAGCATCGGAAAACTGTCTGTGTGTGTCTCTCATAGACAGGTGGGTGTAGCCACCGTCATGTTTCCCCATTGGTTTGTTAAGTCCTGCTCCCATTGGTTTGTTAAGTCCTGTTGTTACCCTACCAGGTGGGCAGGCAAGATGGACAACCAAATTTGTGAATGCAAAAACTCGAGGATGAAGCGACGTAGGAGTTTCAAAACGATACCATAGGTGTATCTACTAAAATTCAAGTTCACATCTCAGGTCAAGCTTTCTGAAAATCTCGTGAATGCAATAACTCAAGAAGGAAGTCATCTCATCTGAAATTGATAGCATAGATTTATCTACAAAAATTCTCAGAAGAGCGTGAATCTCAGTGATGTTGACCTTAAGGTTAGAGGTCAGAGATAATTTTTTCTGAAAGTTTTATGAATGCGATAACTTGAGAACAAGTTGACATAGGATTTTGAAATTCATACCATGGACAGTGAGTGGTACCACTGGCCACCACCAGCGTTTTTTTTATTTTTATTTTATTTTATTCTTCTTCTCATTTAGTCCATCAGCAAGTTAAACAGAAGAGATGGGAAGTCTTAGTCGGCAGGTTAATGCCATCCTGTGACTAATATGATTTAGAGTTACTTGTCAGCTCAGCAACATTTCCTATTAGCTGCATAAACTGATCTTTTGGCAGGGAACTGTGAGGGGAAAAAGGATCAGCTCCTACTCGAATTAAGTCATTGGAGCCATTTATAAAAATTGTGCCCTTTAAATATTTCAGCCAGGGCACCATCTGAAGCCCATGAAACATGTCTGTATAATATAAGGATTTGTCTTGTGTTTTTGTTCCTCACACATACCCCATTGTGGAGAATTTTTTGCTCTGACTAAAGTTCAATCCCAAGAAAAGAAATGTCGAGGATAGCATATTATGACCTTATGGTGCTTCAGTTTCTTAAAATTGAGGATTTTAGTTAATATTTGTGAAGTTCTTCTGAGTTATTGCAGTTTAAACGTTTTATGGTTCTTTTACAAATAAATAAATTACCTGTCAAAGGTGTCATTCGTAGATGTTTTGTTTTGTTTCACAACAGTCTGAAACCCAGGGATGCTTAGTTCACTGTCATATTGGACAAAGAATAGCACCTCATTTGTATTTGTTATATTTTCTGGGAATCTCTCTTAAAAGTAGCACCAAAAAGTTTTCACAGTAACTAGAAAGTAGGGCTGCACGATTAATCGTTAGAAAATCTCGATCTCGATTCATACTTATGTGCGATCTCATTTCCAAATGACAACGATAAAAAATAAATTAAAAAAAAGACGACAACGATTGTACCGCATTTTGATCCGGGACGTAACCTGCATGAAAACAAGCGCTCACTCTTCCTGCTCAACAAATGACAAGGGCGGAGCCTTATACCACGTGATACAGAAGCTGTGCCGTGTGATGCTAAAATTGGCAGGGAAAAAACAACGGAGAACACGTCAGGGATGACGAGAAAGTGACTGGAGAAAATCCGTCCCGGTCAACCACCCAAGCATCAATAACGGGAACCTTATACAGCGCTTCCCTATACACGTCGAACTCCCGCAGGCACAAAGAAATTACGGAGGCTATTACTTATCACCTGACCAAAGATATGGCTCCCATCAACACTGTGCAAAACGAGGGATTTAGGAAAATGATCAACACCCTAGACAAACGCTACACAGTGCCGTCCCGCAACTATTTTTCTAGTGTTGCACTGCAGTGTTGAGCAACGGTGGAGACGGAATTTCAAGCAGTACAACATTTTGCGGCAACCACAAAACGTGAGACATTTGTTGTTTTTATGTTTATTTATTGTTTTTATGTTCAGTCTCAACTGTTACGAAGTTGATGTGCAGTTAATAAGTGCAATAAATATTTATACTGGAAAAGAAAATCGTGAGAGAATCGTGATCTCAATTCTAAGCCAAAAAATCGTGATTCTCATTTTATGCAAAATCGTGCAGCCCTACTAGAAAGTATGAAAATCTTAGTTCACTTGGCTTGACAGTTTTTTTTTGGTTAGCTCCACATGAGGGATTACAGTGCACGTGTGCCACTCCAGGTTTTCAGATGCTGTCAGAGGATTGTGGCGGTGCTGCTCGTTGTGTGCATCGGGAATCAAAGGCCACCATTGTTGGAATGAGAAGCAGATGTTCGTGAGGAATTCTCCTGACTACAGCAGTTTTTTTTCTTTTTTTCATGCCAAAGCTCTGAGCGCTGCCTTGTTCCAGCTCCCTCCCGCCTGCTCTCTCGTTCTTTGTTGTGTATATATATCCACTCTTCTTCTCTCCGTTTTCTTTAACTTTGACATATGCTGTACCTGAAGCTACACTTAAATCAGCACAGCACAGCCGCCTTCAGTGAGTGTGTTCTTCCTTTTCCAAGTAGAGGAAGTTTTCTTCTTCTTGTGTTCCTGGAGCTTTGTAAGACTTGGAAGTGTCCACTCCTCTAATGTCAATGGAGGGAAAGAATGAGAAAGTAAGAGCTGCATTCTTGACAGAAGGACTTGCTCTGTATCTCAGTGTGGGATTCGGTGTCATGCCTGGTCCTGCCACGTTGACAGGATCCCTGTTTTAGACTTAAAGGCAGGAGGAAGCGCAGTTGGCCGCTTTGTGTGCGGGTGTTGGCTTAGTTGGACTTGCAATCACACTTTGCAATCCAGTAGAAGGGGATTGAAAGCAGCATCCGATTCATTATCCAGCACTCTCTTTCCAGTAGGCCCCTACACACACACACACACACACACACTTATCCATTAATGTGACGCCATCTGAATGGTTTATGTCTAATGCAGCACCCTGATCACATTTCCATAAAACTTAGCATGGCGCTCTTACAAGACGTGATGTATCCCCTTGAACACACCACAGAGCTTAATCTACCTCAGCTTAGATTCAGTAAGTACTGTGCACGTATGGAGAAAAAAAAATAGCTGTCTTCATGACTGTTTAGGGGTGGGGGAAAAAAATCGATACTGTGTAGTATCGTGATATTTTGTTTGCTAATAATGTATCGATACAGGGACAGCAGAAATCGATATTTTGTTACAAAAATGGTTTTTGTGCTCAGAGCATGTTGATCCTTTTTCTGAGCAAGAATCCTGACATTCCTTCACTGTCCAAATGTGTTTAACTTGTTTTTGGCAGCTGGCAGCAATAAATATGACAGTTTACTTATTTTAATTTAAGACATGTTTTATTTTAATTAAGTTTAAAACTTTTTTATTTAATGCAAAATTATGTTTTGTTTTGATTTACTTTCAAATTCTTCAGTTGCTGAATGGGCTGCATAGTTTTTATAAATTGCATAGTTCAGAATAGCTATAATTGTACCAGATGGTTGCATTCATTAAGTTGGACTAGACTGTGATACAAACCGTTCAGTTTGTCAACAATAAAGCTGACTGAAATGAGAGACTGAGTGTGAGACTTTGATATTAGATAAAATGAATATTGATAAAGTTTACCTTTATGTACAGAATCTGAATATCGCAAAATATTTTTAAAAATTGCAATAATATTGTATCGTGCGTTAAGTATTGTGATAATATCGTATCGTGGGATGTATGGTGATTCCCACCTCTATGACTGTTGTGTGGTTATATATGATTAAAGCCTTGAGGAACAATTTAGCAAATTGATAAATCCAGTAAATTTATGTATTGCATATATGAAAAGGACCAGTGCGTTGTCATGGTGGACAAGTCTGCAGTTATGTGTCACATGTACACCAGACATGACACAATAGCCCCAATCCCATCAGTAATGGCAAAATGCAGTCATGTCTGCATTACCGCTGTCTTTGATATTAGAGGCATTTGCTTTCACCATTCAAAAATGTAAAAGTGTAATGAATGGGTAGTATGAAAGATGTGACATTTGTTTTTTTCCTACCCCTGCTTTCCATCATCACTCACTGCACAACATGTCATATGGAGCCACCTTGAGGAGCTGCTTGATTTTTGCACCTTAACCAAAACATTTAAATACAAGACAGAGCTATGCTGAGTGCAGCTGCCATATGGATACTGCAAGACCTGTGGTTGGTCAACCAGTGAACCTTGTTCTGTTACTAACCTTTCAATATCACTGATAATTAATATGTAATTCCTCTGCAAACCTTCTGGTCTCAGCAGCTGTTTATTTTCTGTGTCACAAACTGAATGATTATGTGCCATTTGACTTATTACTTTAAACTTCCCACTAGGGGTGGGCGATATAAACGATATACAATATAAACGATATAAATTTGGCCAACGATAGAGATTTTGACTATACCGCTCTACCGCGATAGCGCATGATGATGATGTCATCAAGAGATGAAGCACTTTTCAAATATAATAAAGTAATACTTTGACAATCCATCAAGCAGTGTGGCTTACCAAAGTTGTACTAAAACATTTTTTAACAGATTTCTGCACGCCAAAATCGGTTCAAGGTCAGTAAGCACAACCAGAATTCATACATAAGGCACACTCTCAATCTTTGAGAAAATTAAAGGATTTTAAGTGTGCCTTACAGTGTTGGTCAAGTTACTTGAAAAAGGTAATCAGTAACTATTACTGATTACTTCCCCCAAAAAGTAATCCCATTACTTTACTGATTACTTATTTTCAAAAGTAATTAATTACTTAGTTACTTTTTAAAAACCCTATTTACAACCTGAATAGGTGATAAAGTGATAGCTCTTTCAGCCCAATTCTTTTTCTGCATAATCCATCATACAAAATGTAATCAAATGGAAAAGTCTTTTTTTAAACTTGTTTTATCAGTTTTAATCTTTTAACTTAATGCATCAAGCAAAAATTAAATTATATGCACCATTCTCTGACTGGAAGAAATTAGTTTAACATTTAAACCTATTTTCTGCACATTCCAGCGCATAAAATAACATATTTTTTGTGTTTACACTCAGTCTTTCAAATAGATGCAAGTAAAACACAGCAGAAAATAAATAAAATAAGAGTGGGTATAAAAGAGTATAAAATAGGAGTGGGGTAGGCGGAGGTTTTCCCTGGTGCAGGTGTGCTGCAAGTCAGTTGAAGAATCCGCGAGTCTCTGTGAATTTCCCATTACGTCGTTGCGCACTCGGTGCTTGTTTAGGGGTTTTTTTCGCTGTAAAAAGAAGTTTTCTTCCCATGCACAACAGACGCAAATGTTTTTGTCACTTTTTATGGAATCAAACTCAAAATAAGGTCAGTACTTCCATGCTTTAAACGCTGCACGCTCATACTCTTCTCCTGCACTCGATATATTATCCATTGTTGATCTGCACACAGCTGTTGTCACAAATATCGCACTCGCTTACGTCATTGTCATGAGACATTCTCGCTAAAAAAAAAAAAAAAAAAAAAAAAAAAAAAGCACGGTTTTAGTAACGCAGTGTTCCTACGGGAAAGTAACGGTAATCTAATTACCGTTTTTGCAATAGTAATCCCTTTACTCGTTACTTGAAAAAAGTAATCTGGTGCCTTATAGTGTGGAAAAGAATATATCGCGATATATATCGTTACTGCATGTGCTTCAAATTATACCGTGATATGGATTTTAGGCCATATCGCCCTGCCCTACTTCCCACATAACTTATATTTGCCGCTTACTGTATAAAGCCTTTGAGACATACAGCACAAGTGTGTTTTCATTGGCGTTTGTCTGTCTCCAGCAACATAAGGTGAAAATCAACCAGTCTTATCTCATGAAACTAAGTGGAGAGGTGAGGCACGGAGAGAGGAAGGAGTCATTCAGATTTTATGTGGATCTCAATTACTTTCTTTATTATGAAATGGAACATTGGTGTGAATGAGGGACTATGCTTTTCAAATGTTTTTGTAGTTAAGCATGCTTCTAGTATTACTGTACTGCTATGATTGGGAGAATTCTGAAGCTAACCTGTAATGTAAATTAAAACCTCCTGTATTTTTTATGTATGTACACATGCCTTAGCTTTATTTTCCATGCACTGCCATTCTGGCTAAGCACGGTATTGTCTGTAAACATTGTGTCTGTCCTGGGTCACTTGCATGACTCGTGCTCCAACGAGGAAACAATGATAGAGAGTAGTAATCCAGTTAGATTGGTCTAATGTCTAATTAACCCTGCTGCCTTCCCACTGCTCAGCTGCCCTGTAGTAACACCTGACATATGGTCATTGCAAGAGTCCAGGAACATACCCAGTGTGAGTGTGTGTCCTTATGAATGTTCTTACTTGTGGGTGGCTGTAGCTCAGGTGGCAGAGCAGGTCAGCCACTAATCAGAAGGTCGGTGGTTCGATCCCAGGCTGCATCCTGGCTGCATGCCAAATATCCTTGGGCAAGATACTAACCCCATGTTTGCCTACTGGTGGTGGTCAGAGGGCCCGGTGGCGCCTGTGTCCGGCAGCCTCGCCTCTGTCAGTGCGCCCCAGGGCAGCTGTGGCTACAATGTAGCTTGCCATCGCCAGTGTGTGAATGTGTGTGTGAATGGGTGGATGACTGAATGTAGTGTAAAGCGCTTTGGGGTCCTACGGACTAGAAAAGCGCTATACAAATGCAGGCCATTTACTGTAAATTTTGTCTAGTCAAGTTTAGTTTAGTCAAGGTCAGCAGCAACGCAGGGACCTGCCCCAGTCATGGCTCATCAGCTGACTTTGCTGAGTGGCTGGTTGCCTGCTACACTGCACACCCAATGACCAGCTTTAATGAGAACTGATGCTATATGTCAACAGTATGTGTATTTATGGGCGATTTACCCACAATGCCCCTTGTCTATGCAGGAACAAAGCAGTGTTATATGTCGACAGCAGGCGTACAAATGGTCGGTGACTTTGCTGCAGAAGTGCAGTCCTACAGTTAAGGATGTTGTTTATTGGTATGAGTTCAATAATTTCAGGGTTGTTTTCAGTAGTGCTTGCTTTGTTAAAGCTGGAATTTACAGATTTAAGACTGATTTTTTTTCCCCACTTAGTTTTTATAAGTGGTACTAAAATGCTGTATGGGGAGCTCATACTGCAGTGTTTATGGCATGCAGGTAGGGCTGCCACGATTTGTCGACTAGTCACGATTACGTCGACTATCAAAATCGTCGACGACTGATTTAATAGTCGACGTGTCGTTTGAAGCTTTGGAAGATCGCAAAAGACGCAGGAATAATAGCAGGATTTAAGAGTGTAATAACGGACTGAAACAGAAGATGGCAGCACTGCATGTACAAGGATTCCAGCTGCCGTTAAACCCCGAAGAAGAAGAAGTAGCTGTGTCCCAGAATTCATAGCGCGGCCCAGCTTAGTTTCCAACAATGGCGGTAGCTAGTTAGTTTTAATATTACTCTTATTATTCTTTCTGGGTCACAAAATAAACGTTTAACATATTTTCAGGCGAGAATGTAGCTGTGTAAACCTCAAATATTGGCTCAGTTTTCGGAGACGTCTGTTACCCACTAGCTCGATAGCTAGCCGGGGGCTAGGTCACTATCGCCGTGAGAACACCGGACTCCCGGCAAATTGTTTTCAAACCCACCGCCGTCTTTCGCGACTCAGGTTAAATATATATGAGTCACTTAGATAAATTAAAAATGTTGTTGTTTGGCCTTTTTTTAAATTTTTTTTTTTATTTAGTATTTTATTTGTTCCTGAGTAAATCGGTTTGGCTGAGATTAAAGTTATAGTTTTTACACAGCTGAATAAACGTCAAGCAGACAGCTGATTATCAGAAGTGTGAGATGCTGGAGAATATACCCCGGTGTCCTGTTATATTTTAGATAGCAAGGAGTTTATTAAACTTTACCGAAACAATCTGCAAATTTCATTAAAATTGAATAAACTATCATCTTGTCTTTATTTTTAGTTAGCACCTTAAAAGCTTAAAGCTGTAAGCTAATGATAGTTATATAAGCTGTAGTTTTACGTCCAGTGGATGATGATCTGATTAGTCGACTAATCGCAAAAATAATCGGTGACTAGTCGACTATCAAAATAATCGTCTGTGGCAGCCCTACATGCAGGTACTGCTTACTGAATCTTTAAGCTGAACTACCTGTCAGTGAATCTTGTATTATTTAACTGCATCCTTTTAAATGCTAATAGTTTCTCACATGGTAATGTGATCCTCTCTGTTACCCATCCTGCCTGTTTTTAATGACAACATGCCTTCAAGGTGAGTGACTTTAAACAGGAAGAAGTGATAATCTTTACTGATTGTTCTTAAACTTTCTTTGGTCTGGTCTGAGACTTTTCATACCCTCTGAAGGTCTCACACATCCTTAGGTGTAATTCAAGCTGTGAGCAGCTAGTAGCTCACAGCTTGAAGCTGTTAAAGCTGTTGGTGTGCCTATTGTGTGAGAGACTGCTATTTATAGTACTTAGTAAGAAACTAGGGAACACACTGCTGTTCAAAAAGATAAGATAAGATAAGATAACCTTTATTAGTCCCACACGTGGGAAATTTGTTTTGTCACAGCAGGAAGTGGACAGTGCAAAAGTTATGAGGCAAAAATTAGAATACAATAAGAATAAATACAGTACACAACTGTACAGAATAGAATAAAATAAAATACTATATACAGTAGAATAAAATAAAATAAATATACAATAAGATAAAAATAGAATACAAATACAAATACTATATACAACTGAGTAAAAATACAACGATGACAGAAAGGATTATTGCACATAGTATTATTGCATATGTATGGATGTGTGTGCTTGATCAGTTAAAGTCTTTATTATGGAGTCTGACAGCAGTGGGGAGGAAAGACCTGCGAAATCTCTCCGTCCCACACCGTGGGTGCCGCAGTCTCCCACTGAAGGAGCTGCTCAGTGCTGTCACAGTCTGCTGCATGGGGTGGGAGATGTTGTCCATCAGGGATGACAGCTTAGCCGCCGTTCTCCTGTCACTCACCACCTCCACTGGGTCCAGAGGGCATCCTAGAACAGAGCTGGCCCTTCGGATCACCCTGTTCAGTCTCTTCCTGTCCCCAGCAGAGATGCTGCCGCCCCAGCAGACCACGCCATAAAAGATAGCAGAAGCCACAACAGAGTCATAGAATTTCTTCAGGAGTGGGCCCTCCACTCCAAACGACCTGAGTCTCCGCAGCAGGTACAGCCTGCTCTGCCCTTTCCTGTAGAGGGCGTCTGAGTTATGAGTCCAGTCCAGTCTATTGTTCAGATGAACACCAAGGTACCTGTAGCTGTCCACAGCCTCAATGTCCATACCTTGGATGTTCAGTGGTTGCAGTGGAGAATGCTTGTGCCTGCGGAAGTCTACCACCAGTTCCTTGGTTTTACTGGCGTTGATCTGGAGGTAGTTCAGCTGGCACCAGTCCACAAAGTCTTGGGTCAGACCTCTGTACTCCTTGTCGTCCCCATCAGTGATGAGGCCGACTATTGCAGAGTCATCAGAGAACTTCTGCAGGAAGCACTGGGTGGAATTGTGGGAGAAGTCTGCAGTGTAGATGGTGAAGAGGAACGGAGCCAGAACCGTTCCCTGTGGGGCGTATCAGAACTGTTTTCATATGACCTGACTTCAGGTTCATACACAGAATAAAGTTACAGTTGGCCTTTCATATGAAAATACTGCTGAAAATTAAAATGAGAGGGTTCAGGAATATTTTTATTTCCTGTTCAGCATCTTCAGACTTTAATTCTAGGAAACTGAGTAAGAAGGCATGGAGCAGACACTGCCACAGTCTGACTCTTGCATTTGGATTCCAGCAGACGGTGAAAAATTCAAGAAAGTCAGACAGCCAAAAGCTTTTAACAGAACTGAATGAGTTGACAAAAGTAATGCCAGGAGGGAAATGTGGAGCTGGTTGGCTCACAATCAGACACCCAGTCAGCATCCAGTGCCCTGTGTAGGTTTTTATAGACAGCTGTTCAAGCTGCAGTTTGTTACATTTGTCAAAGATGAGAATAGCAGCTAGATTGAGTTGTTGTTTTTTTTTTTTTTAAAGAAAGGTGGTGACATAAACTGAAATTGGATAGGAGTGCGAGTGGCTTAGTCAGTATCTCCTTAACCCAGCATTACATGTCATCAGTTCCTCTCCAGACCCACCTCCACAGCTTCCATTTATCATTTATCGTCATTTATAGTCTTCTGAAATGGTGTCACATATACATGGAAATGAACAGGAGTGCTTCCCCTCCTTATTTGTCTTATATTTCTCATTCCTGTCAGACTTTATTAGTACAGTTTTGCTCTTTTTAAATAATAATTTAGATCTTCAGACAAATTTAGATTTATTTATTTATTTTAAATGTCAGCCATGCCTCCTCCGCACATTGCAGAGCACATCTTTATAGTTCATACATTTGCATAAATCAGACTGTACTAACATCAAGTGCTTTGTTCTCTATCATGTGTCTTCACAGTGGCTGACTGCAGCTCGGGTCCCCATGCCCTGTCTTGTGAGCACTGCTTGGCCCGCTGAGCCCATAGGTGCGTCTATACCGGGCTACAGCTGAAGCAGGTCTGGTCGGTGGTGGAGGTGGGTCCTCGGAGGGCCTGATAGCAGGCGAAGAGGCCTGTCCCGTTTCAGCCACACGAAGATGAACAAACTGAACTTCCACAACAACAAAACCATGCAGGACCGCCGCTGTGTCTGTGTCTTTTTGCCCAATGATGACACACTGAATGTCATAGTTAATGTGAGTAGATGCATAAAAACTTTTTAAGGTAAAGAAATACTTATGAGTGAAATAATGTAGTGTACTTCAAATGCTTTAATTGACAAACAGGCAGCTTTATTTTCTAGATTAGATTTAGAAACATAAACAAAGATGATGCACATCTTTTATATACAGTCTGTGGGCGAGACTGTAGAAAGAAAGTCAATGACCAAGCTGCTCGGCTTTGTCTGAAGGTTCAACTATTTAGCGCTTTACCTCTCAGAGTACTATAGGTCATTGATTGTGCCAGGTGTTTTTTAGGTGAGCTACCTTTTGTTTTCTTATCTCGGAAAACAGGTGTTTGTTTTGTAGGTTCCTGATTGAAAGCTGCCTGGTTCGTTTTTCAGAGGTAGACATAACCGCATCTAAATGAAAAGCTTTAAAGCCCTTTAGGAGCAGGCATGAAGTCAAAATCATCTCTACTGTTACACATCATGTTGAGTTTACAACAAGTTTTAAAGAGCTGTTTGCTGATTGAGTTATACATTTACACTCAATGAGGAGCTATCAGCCAAGCAGCTGATTGATCTCAGTGCTTTCCATGCTATCTAAGCAAGGAAAAACAAGGTAGTTCTCTCCAAAAACAATAACTGTTACAGGATCTTTTTTTTTTTCCTTCAAAGAAATGTCTCTGGCCTGGTCAGTAGATCTTTCCGCGATCCAATGTGTTCTTTTGCAGACTGGATAATAATAAATAATAATGGATTGCATTTATATAGCGCTTTTCTAGAGCGTTTTACAATTCCACTATTCATTCACTCTCACATTCACACACTGGTGGAGGCAAACCACAGTTGTAGCCACAGCTGCCGTGGGGCAGACTGACAGAAACGAGGCTGCCATATCGTGCCATCGGCCCCTCTGGCCAACACCAGATAGCTAGATAGAATAGCTCTGTTTACATTCTTATTTCACCACTGGTGAAACTGCCTTATGAAAATGACAATAAATCAAGTTATACAAGCTCGGAGAGCATGTTAAGTCTGCTTGGTAGTACAGGCTTAGTAAAAACCAGTTGGTGCTACTAGCCACTGGCTTAAGGTTGGGATTAGGTTTAACTGTAAGTGTCAAAGTAAATAAGGTTTTTGAACTAAACCTAAAAGCACACAGGCTGAGAAGTTTTGATTTCATTGCAAATTCTAGTCAATATTTCAGAAAGTTCATGAATCTCTTCAAGTTAAAAGATCCAGAATTTAATTTCAATCTACAATCACCCATCTGCTTATAGTTTCCTGTGTTTGGTGGCTAACACCATGGTACCACAACATGTTTAAGCTTGCACAAGATGTCATAGGATGATAAACATGCATGCAGAGTGCTGCTCATGCATGCCCCAGGTCTTTGTAGTGGTTCATAACAGTGCAGAATAAATACAACACATTGCCGATCACTAATAATTGTCCTGACATCTCCTCCCCAGGTGAAGAGTTTGTGCCAGGAACTGTTGGTCCAGGTGTGTGACCTCCTCAGGCTGAAGGACTGTCATCTGTTTGGGCTCAGTGTTATTCAGAGTAAGACTACTTTTCATTTAGGGGTATGGGTAGAGCTGGGCGATATGAGATTTTTTCATATCAGGCGATAACGATATCTATCACGATATAAGCCAAATAACTATATTTGTAAGATTTAAATGTGCCGTTGCTCACAAGTAAAATGTGAAATAATCAGCAGCTTGTTTTTATTTTATATATTTATTTCCCATAATAAGTTCAACAGGGTAGATGTACTTAAGGAACATGAGACTTTTTCAGATAAATAAAGACAAATATTGCAAACTACACAAAAGGCAGCCGCTAAAGCGTTTAAGTTTCAAAATAGAACAAACAAAACAGACTACTAAATTGTCAGTTCCACTTAGAAACAAAATATTAATTCTAAAAATGAATCTTAGTTTGTTTTACAGAAGAACAGACAAAATTGACTAACTTTTGTCAATATCAAATAAACTGAGAACTAAAAGGAAATTCTCAATCTCTCCTTGTTGTATAGCTTAGCTTTTCAAACAGTTTTAACAGTTACTTTAGTCTGACAAAAGCCGAATGACGAATTAGCGCTTCCAGTCAGAGATTGAGCATGCACCGGTTTATTGTATTTCCAGACTTGCTTTCGGCACAATTTATAGTGCGCGCTACTCTGTTTTTTGTCAGACTTGAAATAGCCAAAATACCTTCACACTACGGAACTTCTATGGCTCTTCCGTTTGACAATCTCTTCGACATTGGAACCATCATCTGTTTTCTCTTCGGTCACGCTCGGTTGATTTTTCTCTAGTCGGCGCACTCATTTCCTCCATTACCCGGGCGGTACGGTGGCTGGCTGCTTCCCAAACAAATACACATGTGCGGCTTGGCACTTGTGCTTTACGTAACAAGTCACGTGACGTGACGCTGCGGCTGTGATTGGTTCGGCTCTGCGCTACTTAATTTGGATTGGCTGTTTTTTTTGTTTTGTTTTTTTTAAAGAGGACAAGAGCGGCGAGGTCTATCACGATAGTTTAATTTTTCTATCGAGAAAAAGTTATATCGCAATACATATCGTTATCGTTCTATCGCCCAGCTCTAGGTGTGTGTATGTATGTATGTATATATATATATATATATTTCTGTTTTGTTGTGTGCAGCTCAAAGTTGATCTCATCAGTCAGAATGATTATTCTTAGGGTCTTTATACAAATAGTACTTTTGATCATGAAGTATGCTTGTCATCAGGAGCCACATAAAACCAGTGTAACCAGACAGATACTTTCCTTAGTACTAAAAGTAGCATCTCTCACATATCTGTCATGGCGGTTGCCCAGGAACCAGGGCCTCCTGATCCTGACTGCCTCCCATTGTGTGGCAAAGTTAAAGTTGTTTTTACAGTGATGGGGCTCAGCGAGGGTCGTCCTATTGGAATGAGTCACTGTGTCTGTTTTATGGTGTGGCAGACAGCAGATGACAGTTGTAGGCAGCTGCATAGGGAAAGTAAATTGCAAAAGGCGGTGTTTTCAGACAGCTGCCCGCCAGATGAGCCAATGGCGGCACAGCAGGTCAGTTGAGCTGGAGCCAAAGGGTCTGATTGTAGGACATTCCTGAAGTGCTTGTCTGAACAGCGTGAAATGCCCAAGGCAAACAGAGGCCACCCACTCCCTGTGTGTCACCCACTGTCCCCCTGACAAGACGATCTTCACCAGACTCAGTTTTAGATAATATCTGTGGTTTAAAATAATAAAATTTGTGAATGTTTTCAGCAATAGGGAAAAGATTTCTGTGGTTCTAGCATCTGAAATGTTAGTTCCTAATTATGAGTTTTCAGAAAATATTTAGGCCATCCAGATATTTTTACTGTATGTTTGTAAATGTGCCAAACTGTAATTTAAGTATTCACATGGTGTGCCAGAAATGGCATCCTTCTCTATTTATATTGCCGTTATAGGCCACAAAATTACGTTTTACAGGTCAGTTCACACACACACACACACACACACACACACACACACACACACACACACACACACACACATATATTTAAAAAAAAAAACAGTTTCCCACTAACCCCTGCTTCATTTCCACTTCTACTAATGTGCAACCACAAAAATACATCTGCAGATTATCCTTGGTAATAGGAATATTGTTTCTGGAAACAGATATTGCCTTTGGGTATTTCAGATATATTTTTTGGATTCTTCAAGTGCCACAAACCAAACATAAATTGGCTCAATAGCAATAGAATGGCGGCAGAAGTCTTAGCTGTGGAGATCTCAAATTGTCACCAAGTAAAACCAGCATTTTCTTGGAAAATGTTTGAAATCTAACAGTGTGGAAATAAAGAATTTTAATGGATCTTTGTATTCTGGTGATTATAATAATGTGCTGCTGCTTAATGTGCTGACTTTATAAGTGCAAGTCATGTAAACGAACACTCAAGTTCCAGGTATATTTATAATGTTGATAAAAATAGGTGCTGGCATCCTGTCATAGAGGCTCTGCTCCTGCTCTTTATGTGGCTTTTAGCTTTTCAGCTGGTTTTAATTGTATAGAAGCCCAGAGTTGTCAGATCAGCAGGCTGCAGCTTATGAAGGGTGTCACTTTAGGAAAAGATTAAGACATGACAGCGTGATTTAAAGAGAATGAGAGGGAGGCTCAGAGTACAAAGGGAAGCTCAGAGGCTGTCTAATGTGACTGCTCTGAGGCAGTCTTTGAACTGGGCTCATTCAGTGGTGATTTTTCTGAGCAACACACACAAAGGCATATATGTATGTATCCAGGTGTGCACACACCGATGACACAGACAGTGAGTTCCTGGGCTAAAGCAGTTTCTCTCCCATTGCAGATAATGAGCACATCTATATGGAGCTGGATCAGAAATTGTCCAAGTACTGTCCCAAAGAATGGAAGAGAGAAGCAAGCAAGGTAAGAAAAGTTTTGCTGGGCTCCCAAATTTTAGTAGAAATTGGAAGAAGACAGTAAGATGTAAATCAAAAAGGATTTACCAAGAGTATTCTACCTGGACTTACATGATTTATACAATTAAAATTCCTTGTCAGATGGGTATAATTTACCATCTACTTGCTTACCTTCTAAAAACCGTGGTCATATTTGCATACAGTTCTGCTCAAAGCCCTGACCTTTTTTGGATCCAGAGGAGCTATATGCCTAACATACAAGTTCAAATCTGTAGGTATGGACATTAGGCTATGTTCACACTGCTGGTCTTGATGCTCAATTCCGATTTTTTGATCAAATCCGATTTTTTTGTCTGCTTGTTCACACTACAAATAAAATGCGACAGCAAACGCGCTCTAGTGTGAACCCTCAAAGCGGCCTGCATGCGCAAAAGAAGACGTCACACACAACGCGCTCTGTTTAGACCCAGAGCAAACCATATTGTTTGACTGATGGCCCTTAATATAAAGACTTCGGACTTTACTTTTCCCAATTTTTGCTTTAAGTCATTTTGTTATTTTTACATAATAATGTAAATAACCCAATAATTATCCTTATTGCTGTTTTAGAGGAGCAGTGCTTCAAAGGATAGCTGCAGATTTCTGTCAGCATCTGCAGATTATACAGTATAAATAAAATGTTCTCGTTTCTCCAACGTTGTCTTCCCAACAGTTTCACTGACATCTACACTGGATGGCCAGGAAGCGTTCGCGATGTCTTCTCGGGCGCTGATAATTGGCGTCTGTCTTGTGTCAGTGGCGTAAAAGACGGATTTAATGCGACATGACCGTTCAAGCAGCAGTCGCTTTCAAAAACATCGGATATGTATCGGATTCAGGACCACATACGAAAGTGACCCAGGTCGGATTTGTAAATATCGGATTTGTGCCGTTCACACTGTCATAGCATGATCAGATATGGGTCGCATAGGGTAAAAAAATAAATAAATAAATAAATCTGATTTGATGCGCTTTCGCCTGCAGTGTGAACAGAGCCTTAGATTGACTTTATCTTGTAATTGTCTGACCAAGCCTGTGAATAGAGAGGTTAACAGGGTAGATGCCTGGAAAATTCACAGGTGGGGAAATCCTTAACCAAAATCAAATGGATTATTTTCAGTAGATACAAAGCATCTGATGCAAAGAGTTTCCTTTTATCTCCTCCATATGTGAAAGAGCAACTCTGCACGGTATCAGGATTATATCCCAATTCCCCTTACATTATCTAGAGCTCATGTGTAAAATTGGCTCACCAAAGTCCTTCTCTGGATTTAGACAGTATTAATGTCTTTGCCCTGTTCATTGCAGAGTAACTGTGATGTTAAGTTCAGGGCTGTTGGGATCAGTCTGCTGTAAGACTCCTTGTTCGAGGCTGAAGATAGAGGAGTTCTTTATCAGTCTACTGGCTTTTCTTGACAGTTGTCATATTTCAGAATGAATTTGGATCACATGCCTGTCGGTGGTATTGCTCTAAACATATAAAGTGCTTAAAACATTTGCACAGTACTGCATGCACCTGGAGATTTGTGCAGAATCTCTGGCTGTAACACCAGATGCAGCTGTGTGCACTGGCAATAGTGTCTGTACATCCAAGATGGTACCACACCTGGAAACCTCAGTCTAACGATTAGACTTCAGGGAGTTGCTGTGTTAGGTTGTCAAACTAGCCAGGCTAGCTGTTTAATGCCAGTGTTAATGCCAAGTTGGTCAACATCTGGGCATGAGATGTGGTAATGAGCTTCCCTTCTCACTTCCAAGTATTACAAAAACTTAGTAATTACTTAAGTAATTACCTGTTGCTCCTTTACTATAGAGTTGATCCAGTTCATTTTTGTAGATTGATTATAATCGGTCAGTGATGCTGGTTGTAGTATATAAACACATTTTTCCACATGTGGCTTTTGCAGGGCATTGATCAGTTTGGGCCTCCAATGATCATTCACTTCAGAGCTCAGTATTATGTTGAGAATGGACGATTGATCAGGTCAGTAAAGCCTCTTGCTTGTTTATTTGCATGCTGAGTCAAGTAATATGTGTGAATAATGAGGATATTTGTATAGACTCACAAAGATCATTCCGTTTAGCCCCAGTTATCCTTAAAGCTGGCTGAATCTGCTCTTTCTGCCCTGCAGCGATCGGGTGGCCAGGTACTACTACTACTGGCACCTTAGGAAACAGGTGCTTCTCTCTCAGTGTATCCAAAGGGAGGAGGCCTACTTCCTCTTGGCAGCCTTCGCCCTGCAGGCTGACCTCGGCAATTTCAAACGAAACAAGCACTTTGGGAAATACTTTGAACCTGAAGCATACTTCCCCCCATGGGTGAGTCTGTCTAACATGTACTGCATTTGGAACGTACTGTATGTCAAACCTAAGTTATGATTTAAGATAAATGACTATTATCCTGCACACTCACAGGCTGTTCTGAATTTATCACTGATAGTTAGTTGCCTTAGTATCACATACAGAAGTTGAAGTATAGTCTCTCTTACTTAAATGGATATCATTTGATTATTTTAAAATATTACTTTCATTACATATGAATGTTTTAGCTTTTGTTTGACTTCTGTGGTTCTAAGACCATATTTCTTATGCATTAGGTGATACTATGTTATGTGAGGAGTTATGTGTTTTGACTGGCAACATCCTAATTTAATTGCCATCTGGTGGAAAGCTTTGGCATATGCATAAAAATCTTAGAAGTGATGTTAGAAGTTGGAAACAAGCTGTCAGATGTGGATAGCCTGCCGGAAATAAGACTGAAAGAAGAACACAAACTGCTGTATCACTAGCTGAGAAGCTACAGGTACAGTGGGCATTATGTTAAAATGAGATTTTAGGCTGTCAAGCAGTGTTCCTGGCCTGCAGGGTGTAGAATATGTTTTAGCACCTTTCATTAGTCATGCTGACCAAACACTTAGCAACAGCTCCATAGCCTAGCATGGAAAATAATGAGAACTGGAACACTTCGGTTTATTTTTGTGCCAGAAAGTAGCACACGCACTTTTTAAAAAAACAAAATCTTTCGAAGCACGTAAGACATGTCTATTCTGGCATCACTGCCTCCCCAACCACTACTACCATCCCTCTGAATATGGCAGCCACACCCATCTGATTGCCCCCACTTCCCGTCATTAGCCTCCTACCTCCTTATCACTACTCGGAGCCAGCAGTGACAGGAAATTGTTGGAAATGAACAGCGTACGCTCCCCTCTGTAAATCTTGCCCAGATTTAGGTGCTTAGAAAGCTTACTAAATCTTCAAAAAGGGGCTCACAAAGCTTAGCGCGTGTGTTTCCGGTTGCTGCCTCTGGCTCTCTCTCAGTCTCTTTAGGTTGACATCTGTTTGCCCTGCGGCAGGCAGCTTCATCACCCTCATCAACCTAAGCCGCCAGTCGGTTGTAATAACTCAGCACAACTTCAGGGCAGCCAAGCCTGACGACTATCCCCCTCTCTCCCTCTCCTTACTCAGGTGATAGCCAAGCGTGGCCGTGAGTACATTCTGAGGCATATCCCAAACATGCACAAAGACCAGTTTGCTCTCACGGCTTCAGAGGCACACCTCAAGTATATCAAGGAGTGCGCCCAGCTTGATGATGTCACAGTCCACTACTACAGACTCTATAAGGTGAAAAATGCCTCTAATCAATCTAGTTTCTGACCAAGATAGTGATATGTTGTATGTTATATTGCTATGTCATGGCTAGGCAAAGATTATATGCATGGACTGCTGGTTTGATTTCAGCCTTTTCTCCTTAATTTCCCCCTCTTATCGTGTAACTTAATATTTTCAACAGGACAAGAAAGAAGTCGAAGCATCTCTTACATTGGGCCTGACTTTACGTGGTATTCAAATATTCCAGGTATTGTTCCTTAATTAGAAATCAACATAGCTACTTTTTTTGTATTCTTGTATACATACAGTTAGGCTTTAACACAAAATAACATAACCAGACAAAATCATATCCAGAAATAATAAATATTTTTTTATTTTGTTTAATTTATGAAACCAAGTAATCCAAAAATATTGAACTTTATTAGTGTAATTTCTTTTCAGATTTCAGGTGGTTTTGCCTTCAGTGCCTTTCATAAGGTTTCATGCTTTACATTAACTTAATATGACTCATGTATGCTATCATCATGAATCGCACCTGGAAACCACTTGGTGACCATCTGGCAACCAGAGGCAGCAAGGAAAAAAGGTTTATTCCCTGACTGGTTGACAAGTGGTTGCTGGAAGTTGCTTGCCCTGCACCAATCACCTCTGTGTGATTGCTTTAGTTGCAAACAGATTGCTGTGGTTGAAAGAATCTTGCATTGAAGATGCAAACTTTGCTTTGAAGACTCTTATATCAGTTAAAGTGGCAGTGAAATTATGCAATCGTTAGTGACCAAAGCAAACATTTTTTGGTGCAGCACCCTGTTTACAACCAGTTTTACCTGGCAATAGCCAGCAGCCACTCACCAAATGGTCAGTGAATATACAATATACATTCTTTGTTTACTTTGATTTGTAATAAGTCGACATCCATGCATTTGTGTTTCTGTGTTGCAGAATGTCGGGTCTGTGAGGCAGCTGTTGTACGACTTCCCTTGGACCAATGTGGGAAAACTGGTATTTGTGGTGAGTCAGATATCTCATCAAAACACGTAGCCCAGAGAAATGTTCTTCACAGGTCCTGCAATTTACCTTTTTGGATTTAAAAAGAAAAATCATTTCAGTGATGATGAAACGCAAACATTCCCTTGCTTATGGCGATGTACGTGAAAGCCCAGCTCCTGCTTAGGGTCACAGAAATTTTTACGTGAAGATTTTTTCCTCTTTGCGGCTTTTTTATCTTAGTCCTCTGGAACTAATCAGGGATTTAAAGAGACTTTCCTTGCACACGTACACATGCAGAGCCACATACTGTAAACTACAGGCCTTTTTTCATCTAATGAGCAGCAGGATTTTCTGTTTCATGATATACATGCCCCTCGATTCATCCATTTTGATCAGTTATCACTGTGGTCCCTGTGCTCTGTAAAGGAAATCCTGTTAAATCTCCTCATCTCTGCTCTGACTCAGCTTGCTGTTAAGCTGAGCGCTGCAGCAATTTACTTCCATAGGGTTTCTGTTATCACAGGAGAGCAGAGAAGCTTACTGTTTATCTGTTTCACTCTTGACAGCTTCATGTTTTCTGCCAGCCTGTTATTAATCACAATCCCAAGAGGTCTTTATTGCTCATCACAGCTGTTACACAAAAATGGGCTCCTTGTGACTCTAAATTTGGCTGTTTTGTTGTGTTGAGGCAGACTTTACAGGCTGTAAGGTCTCTGAGAAATGTGGTTTCTTTGTCCCAGAAAGTTGAAGGTCTTGGTCTCAGACTGGGTTTTAGTTTGGTCTAATTTCGGAGTAAGCAGCCGTCGTATCTGCTGCACAGTTCACGGTGGAGACTTCCTGTTTTCCACAGTCTTGTTTTTTTGGGTGGTTTTCTTGCGTCTGCCATCTACACCGTCGTGACAGTGAACAAGCCATGGCGTGGCTGTGGTTTGACTGAGACCCAAAAGGCCTCTGTAGGCCCTGTCCCACCCTTTTTCTGAATAACAGGCTTTCTCCTCTACCCCACCCGCAAGTCACGGCATCCTGCATTGCTGCCATCACCCGCTGCAGCTACAGGCAAGCCAGAGAAGGATGCAAGCAAAGGGGCGCATGGGTCAATAAGCACCAGATGTTGTGATGATTTTAGGGGGATTTCCGATTCAGTATTTGGCTTTTGGAATTGCTAAAACTCCCCCTTTTTTGTATAAAAGTTTAACGCAGGAAGGGTAGAGTATGCTCTTGGTTCACTAATGCAACAGGGTGGAATTCTGGGTTTTTCTGAGGGAATAAGTTGCATTTAGATTTTTCTTGAGCCAGTGAGCATTTCATCTCCTCCCCTTGAAAGCTGAAATTAAGTAATTGCCTTTATGTCCTGTGCTCTTGGATCTCAGGCCAGCTTTTGCTTCGCTACTGCTCTGGTTGATGCTGGTCTGTATGAGGAGTTGTTGGTGTTGCTGGGAGATTTCGATGTGTGTGGCCTGCTCGGGAGGTCTTTTTTCATGTAACGATTCAGAAAGTTGTCCAGCAGCTTTAGATGACCCGATCATGTACAGTGCACAGATCAGGAAAAGCTGTGGCTTCTGAAAACCTCTTAACAGCCTGCCACTCGACACCAGTCTGCTCTTTGCTGTGTGTGTTTGTTCTTGAATAGAGTTACCGTCACACAAGCTGTTCATCCACTATACCTGCTGCTGGGTGTTGGATTATTTTTGCCTACTTAAAACCTGACTGAGATATTATTCTACTAAAGAAAAAAAAAAGAAAGAAGAAGCACCCCTCACAGAGTCATAAATACTGATGCCATAATCAAAACCAAACATATCCCACACATCCCTCTTCATATTAATCATCCATAGACCTGCTGCACAGAGTTCAACTTAAAGATAAATGCCTGTTGAACAAACGATGCAGCATCAACACTCAAAGCATGTTTGAAGAGCGTGTCTCCCATCTCCTCTTTTCTTTTTACTAATTATCATTTTTCAGCTGTCAGTACTGATACTGGCCGATATATTTGCAGGGTGTTTGTATAGATGTCTATGGGAATACAAACCTGCTCTTTTGCCTCAATAAACTCTTTTCTGATGAGCTAATGGTCTCAATCTCTAGTTTTAAGTCTTATTATAAAGGGTGATGTTACTTTTCTAAAATATGGCTTCATTAGAATGAAAAAGGAAGAAAGAATTAGTGTGTGGTTTAGGGTTGGCCTACCGTGTGACATTACTACCCTAATAGCCATTTTCCATTAATACCTACTCGGGTTGGCTTGGAACAGCTCGAGATGATTTTTAGAGTTTTCCATTAGGCGATTGTACCTGGTACCAGGTAAATTTTTAGTACCTACTCGACTGGGGTTCCAAGCAATCCAAGTAACATCAACAGACTTCATGCCACCAAATGACTAGTCAGTGACGTTGTTCGATAAGTCACCTTCACGAAAATCAAAACAGCTATTTTTGAAACCCAGCAACAAAGGAAATGGTTACACAGAAACAATGCCATAGTCCCGGAGTCTGACCAAAGGCCACAGACCGAGCTGCAGGTATACCATCGCCTCGACGTCCACCTTTGTTGTAGTGTTCGAAACGCTTGGCTGCATTGCTATAATGACCCTTCGCACATTTAGGTGGTACTCGATTGCAATGGAAAATGAGTCAAGCCGAAGTGTCATCAAGCTGATCCGGTTATGTAGTAATGGAAAACGGGCTCAAGAGCGTGTACTCTTCATTGTCACATACGGACAGCTAAAATACTCCATTCAAGACTTCACACCTGAACCTCGCAAAACCAACAGCTGATGTGACAGCCACATAAAATCTTTTGTACGCAGTATGCGGTTGTTATCCATTATTCTCCCCTCTGCCTATAAATAAAAGGAGCTCGAACCAAACAAAACAGTGGATGGTTCAAAGGTTTAAGATAAAAGCATTGCCTGGGAAGAACAATTAAGAGTTCACAGAGAAGAGATTTAATGCTCAGCATCAGCTGCCTCCTCCTTGGACTCACCGAGTTCGCCTCGTTCACACCTGGCTGCTGCCCAGTACGACTTCACTGTTTTAGTGGTGGTTTCTTGGATCTGCAGAGTAGCATTTTGAGGTTAAAGATAAATACTCAGTTTGAAGGATGGCAGCAAATTTCTCTCGCACTTTCCCACCCAGACTTTCTCTCCTCTCCCACAGATTTAAAGAGGAAATCTTATTCACAGAAATCTTTTGTAGGAAAGCCACCGGTAAAGAACTCAGTTCATTTTATATGAGCTTATTTCTCGAAAGACAATAACCACTAAACATACTTCAGTTCAGCAGCTTTCTCTAAAAGTATTTGTCTAAATAAAGTAATGCTCTGTCCCGTAGTCCGAAAGCATAGCTATTTGCATTTTCTCGAGGTCAGAGGCTAAACACTTGCAGAAATGTTTATAGGTCTGTGTTGAAAACAACCCTGCTGACACTAAAGACAGCTGTTGTTGTGTCGAGCCTCTGCCAAAAGGCGCAGGAGAAAGCACAAACCCACCATTTTAGTTTTTCCGAGCATCCAGCTAATATGTCCTCTGACTGGAAAAACAACCAAACTGCTGAGAAATGCACAGTTTCAGTTTCTGGTTTGGGAAATGAAGAACAGATTCATGAAGTGATTGCAGCTTTGTGTTCAGCTACAAAATAGTTTTCAGGAACAGACTTTGTTCTTTGGCTAATGCTCGCCTTCAGGCCTCCCTGGCACTTAATCACAATTTCACATTCCAATTTCATAATCGTGTTTTGTTAACTGCTGTAAATCACCGAGTCCTCTAATCAACATTCATGTGTTTTCTTTTTCCCCCTCGCTCCTCACTCTCAGGGGAAGAAGTTTGAAATCCTTCCTGACGGTCTACCCTCGGCTCGTAAACTCATCTACTACACAGGATGTCCTATGCGGTCTCGCCACCTCCTGCAGCTGCTTAGCAACAGCCACCGGCTCTACATGAACCTGCAGCCGGTTCTCAAACAAGTCCGTCGACTGGAGGAGAACGAAGGTATTTGGCGCCACTTATTCTGTCAACATTAAACACCCTTTGATCACTTCTTCAGAAATATAAACAAAAGAGAGCTGATGCTTCCTGTTTTTTGGTTGCCTGCAGTACGTAAATCTGTGTTTTGAGATGGATACAGCATTTTGAACAGAAGTCTGTTTGGTTTAGATATTAAAAACTACCTGTTTTTTCTTTCTTTCTTTCCCCACTTCAGAGAAGAAGCAGTACCGGGAGTCATACATTAGCGATGCTCTTGAGCTAGACATGGATCATCTGGACAAGCGTTCCCGCGCTAGTGGCAGCAGCGCAGGCAGCACGTCTCATCACAAGCGTCTGTCTCGCCACTCCACTACCAGCCACGGCAGCTCGCACACCTCTGGCATTGAGGCGGACAGCTTCAGGGCCCCCGGCCAAGCTCCGCACAGACCCCTGCGCACCTGCAGCTCGTCCACAACCAGTCACGGGAGCTCGCACACCTCTGGCATCGAGAGCAGCGGCAAGGAACGCAACCTAGATGATGAAGGTATGAGTATTTACATTTATTTTTTTGTGCGTTTAGAGTCCAGGTAAGATTTCCCTTCAACAATTTAGGGGTAGATTCATTTCATAAAGTTTTTGCTTTTTTATATAAGAAACCACAGGAAAAGATTTCTCTTCAGTTTTCAAAATAAAATGCTGTAAGACCTGCCTGATCAGAGGTAACATGCTGATGGCTTGCTAGATTTCTGGGACTTGATATTACAAAAAAAAGCAATGGTCATACTCCAGTAGTGCTGCTCCAGAGAAAGTGAGAAGACTTGTTTATCTCAGATAATAATTCAGAAACATTTTACTCTGCAGAAATTGAGATGCTGGTGGATGACCCCAAAGACTATGAGGAGCTTCATGAAATGGCCCTGGATCAGGAGATGTGCATTCACATTACCGAGGACATGCTGACGATGTCACCTGATCAGACCAATGGATATTCAGGTACAGTTTCTCTGCAGTCAGGGGAATTAGCCCCAAAGTGGAATGAGTTAATTCAATGAATGCCACCTGTCTGTTTTTAAGGAGGCGGTAGCAAAATGCATCTCAAAAGTTTGTGTTTTTGCAGGATTGATTGTAAAAGATGTTAGCTCCTCCACATCCAGCTCCTCTGAGACTGTCGTCAAAATGAGAGGACAGAGCATCGAGTCTTTGCCACAGGTAGTTAAAGCCTTTTCTATCTGTGGATGTCCTGAGAGGCTGTTTTTTTGTTTTTATTTCTTATTTTTTCTAGAAAACCACTGCACATACAAGTCATAAGGAAGTAAAGCAGAGGGTTTAGAGTGACTATAAAGAAACACCTGGACAAACTTCATAACTTATCTGTGTTTGATTTTCTACGTTTTTATTCATAAATTTGACTTGTTTTCCATGCAGACATCTGCCTGCAGGAAGCCTCAGTCTTCGACTGACCGCCACAGCCAATCACTAGACGACATCCGCCTCTATCAGAAGGACTGCCTGCAGTGGGCGGAGCTCTGCCAGGACACCGCCCACAGCTACACATTCGGTTGCGCTCAAGAGCTGAGTGACAGCAGCGGCGGATGCGGCGGCTATCAAGGCCTTGCCGATCAGCGTGCCGGCATGCTTGGCGAGCAGCACCCGTTTCCCATCAAGAGAACCAACAAGTACTTCTCTCTGGACCTGACCAGCGAAGAGGTTCCCGAGTTTGTCGTGTGACAGAAGCACAAAGTAGGCAACCGCAGGGTGCCCTTTTCGCTCCTCCACGTCAGACGTGGAGATGTTTCAGGCCTCAGGGAACGAGATGAGAGGAGCGCTGCAGAGCTGGTTTCTATTCTTGGCAGCAAATAGTAGCGATGAGTAAACTGGCAACAAGTAAGCTGCCCCTTTTAAGCACCACTCGAGACGTTTCACATAACACATAATAAATCAATAGACATTGAGGTTTCTGTCAGAAAATCAGACTTTAAGAACAAACACTGGGCTCAAAAGAACTAAAAAAAAAACTGCACCCCCAGGTCAAAAGAAACAAAAGGGATTGTGTCATCTTTAAAAAAAAAAAAAGATTTTATTTAATTCAGTCTTCTCCAAACTGATCCGCTTCTTTACAAAGTCATCAAAAGACTTGTGCATGTAGGTCTACAGCAGACAGATTAATGCACCTGACAAGCTTTTCAAAGATCTTCAGTGGAGGACACAAAGGACAGAAATCATGCTGAGCTACAAACCAAAGACGAGATGGAAATAAACGGAAACCACATCTGTCTCTACATCCAGTTTGGTGGAACATTATATTTCAGTCATGCAGGGAGGGAACATGGACCTACGATCCTCTGTGTGAGAGCGGCCATGCCTCCTTCCTCCTCTCTTCTTCTTCTTCTTCTTCTTCTCCACCACTTCATTTTACCTCAACTGGAAGTGGAGTGTGCCAACACCCCCCCCCTCCTCACAGACTGGACTTTTTAATCATTTGAACACAAACCCGACGTGCCTTTATCACACTATGCAGGTGTCAGTCTCGCGCCTTGACAATCACACACCTTCACCCTTAGATCCAAGCCATCAGAACTCAAGCTCTGCTTTACTTTTTAAAAATTGCGCACGCACACACATAAACATAGAGCTAGTTTTTTGGCAATTAAATGTTAAAAATATCACGGTTTCACAATGTTTTGTGTCCTGTCAAATTCAGCCGAGTTTCCCAGGAGGAATGAGGTCGAGCGAGTTCCTACGTGTTCTGACTCGCTCTGCGATTGCGGCCACAAAAGTTTCCCTGTAATCTAGCCTCAAAATGGAGCCGGGCTGGCTGTCAGCCAAAACAAACCACACTTTGACGCATACATATACATTCTCCTTTGACTCTTCTAATCCTTTTGTTTCAGCTATTGTTTTAAACTGGAATTTGTTACATTTTTCTCTTAAAAATCAATTTATATGTTGTATTTTTTATGAACTGTATATGTTACACACTTAATCTGTGTAAGGTTAAAGTCATTCAGTATTACAAGCCAGTGTAGGTGACAGTATTAAGGACATGTGGCTCTGAACAAGAAAGACAGGTTTTATTGTCGGTTTGATTCAAGAGATGTGACCGTTACTCGAGATTTCAATACTCTAGAAGTGGCACCGTTTCCACTGCGGTTTGTAAGGCAGTTGGTTGTGGAGATGACATCTTTTCACCAGAAATGGAGACTCTTTCCCTGAACCGATGTTTCCAAACTATTTTATTGGGTTAATTTTTCAGTTTTTCTTTGCCCCACTGAGCAGCATGAATAAGAGCAGGAGGAGGTCAGTTATTGGTTTTGATCAACAGCCTTCTTTTTTTTTTTAAATCATGAGATTAGGAGAAATGGTGGAAATGTTCAGTTTTAGATATTGAGGCTCATGAATTTTAAAAAACACTGCTTTATAAGGATGTAGGATCATTTTGCTATAAAGCTACAGCTTAGCTTATCTAAAAGACACAAAGAACAACTATCCTGGCAGTCCATCCACCTGCCAGCTCACATTCATTCAGCATGAGGGTGTAGGAAGTGTTCATTACCATTTTAAGATTTAAAGTTGTAGGGTTGGCTAAATCAAACCCCTCAGTTTAACCCCACCTGCCCTCTTTCTTCTTTTTGTTGTTGTTGTTGTTGTTGCAGTCAGCAAACAAAAGCGAGGTGTTAATGTGGTGATACTCCAGCGACTTTTTGTGCCAACCTGTGACACGTGCAGTGTAAGAACCGTTAGCTGAGAGTTTAAAACTTATTTATCATGGTTTTAAGTGTCCTGCGCTTAAAAACGCTATTTTAACACAGTCTATCAGACAGCATCAATGAGAATTTTTATGCAATACATAACAAATACATGGATTTAATAAAGCTGTGTAATTAAATCAACTTCTATATTTCATACTTTGTTTTCTTTAACTGTTTATATAATTACTCATTAACTGAAAATGTCTATTTTGATGGACAGCAATGTTTCTTATATTAAAACAGCATGTGTTAAGGTACATAGCCATACATTCATAACCCATGTCCTTAAAGTCTTCCTGTCTTACTTCTTTGGCTCTGCTATATGGTCATACTTACACTTTGTAAGAGTCTGTATGTCTGTGCCCATAATCCTTTCTGTGAAAGGATCGCCCTGCAGGTAAAAATGTTTTTTGTCACCTTGTTGTTCAAAAAAAAAAGAAGAAAAAAAAAGATTTGTTATAATGAAGTCTGGTCCGTGCCTTCTTGGTACTAATGCCCTCAATAGCCAATAAATAGGTACATTTATCTACCAATTATATGTTGTCAAGTCATTTCATTTTTTTGAGTATTGCCAGCTGGAAGCTAAAATCTCTAAAAACTCTTTAAGTATAAAACTTTACATGTGGAAGGTGGTGTACAAAATGTTCCCTTAGTTCATGCTGCCCTCTGGTGGTTTACACTCACTGGAATGCAAGTCTCACTTTGGCCTGAGGGTGGCAGTATTTCATGATAAGTAAACAGCTCTGTTCCTTTTGTCCTCTGGCCTCAAATTTGGCTTCACGCCTATTTTTTTTTGTATAACCATACATAAGCGTTATTTTAAAGTGTGCTATCTGAACATAAAAGGACACTATAACAACTTAATATTAACAAAACCATTAACATCAGAGCTTCAGCTGACCTTAGTTACCTGTCATCCTCACTTGTACCTCATAAATCTAGGTGACATAGTGATTGACTACATCAGGCGGAGTGATGTCCATTTTCTTAATCTGTCTGAATTTCAGTTTCTTTTCCCAGAGTTGGCAACCCCAGAAATCTGATTTGATACCGTTCGTATTTTTATCTTACATGTTTTATTAAAAATACATTTCATTTCACAGAAAATGGTTATCCCAATAATTTATACTATGAATTGCAGTCAGTATTAATAGCAACGAAATAAGCAGATCAGCTGACAATCAGCGTTTAATTCTAAGCTACCCTTCTGTAAATATCTATCAGACAATCACAGAAACTGCTGATCTATTGGGATTTTCCCACACAACCATCTCTCCAGTTCACAGAGAAAGAAAAAATCCAGCGAGCAGAAGCTCTCTGGGTGAAAATACTTTGATGCCTGAGGTCACAGGAGAATGGCTAGACTTGCCCTGGGCTAATCGAATGGAGTAACCTCAATTAACAACTTGTCATCATCAAGGTATGTAGAAGAGCATCTCTGAATACACAACATCTCAAAGTGTGGAACAGATGGGCTACAAGAGCACACTGGATGCTACTCCTGTCACTAAACTGATGCTACAGGTCACAGATTAAACAAAATTGGACAACAGAATTGTAATTCTCCATTTCAGCTGCGATATTCATATGTTTACACTGCTTCCATCACAAGACTCACATCATCTCAAACTGGTTACTCAAACATGACGGTGATTTCACTGTACTCAACGGCCTCACAGTCACCAGATCTCATAATCAATATCAGCAGAAGCCCCCAAGAAGCAAGCAAGGCTACAAGACGTGAAATCTTTGAAGTAGGAGGAACCGTAACTGTTTTCTTTTGCGTTAAAATATGCAACATTGGGCTGAAAACACAAATCACCACAAAATCATTGATGCACAAATTAAGGGGAAACATGGAAGCCTTCCTCAGCGAGCTCCACCTCTTTCCCGCACTCTCCCCTCCGAGCTACACAGCTGTACAGGAAATCATTCATCCACCATCCACTGCCGTCACCATGGCAACACAGAGGGGGAAATCCATTCTCAGTCGCTTGTCAACCCCCCTCTCTCTCCTTCCTTTTGTCTTGTTGAATTAGGTGGAGCTCTTTTCTGACCACGTTGATGCATCATTTTTAAATTTTAAAACAGAGCAAAGGCTTCGTTCACTGATCCTAATAATGCTTGCAGAGCCTCATTTGTATCCTCTCTAATATTTCCATACATCTGTTCTCCCCATCAGTAAGCATGCATGTGTAGGTGATCATTGCTGCTGATTGTCTGAGAGTATTAGGTGGCAGTGTCTCTCCAGCAGCAGTGGTGACCTCTCCATAAATCCCGTGGGGCATTGGGAAAGGACAGGCGGGGCGGTTATGCTTGGATCGGGCCAGCAGCTGCCTGGAGGAGGCAGATGGTCGCAAATCAGAGATGAAATCCAGGCCCCTCCCCTGCCTGCATGATAACCTACCCCTCTCACGCACACAAAAATAGAACAGTTCAAACTATCGTCTTACTACACAAATTTTGGGCGAGTGGGGTGAATGAATGCTCATGACCAAAAGATTAAGAAAAATATAACCCATTCAAACAAAGGCAGGCCAATCAGTATCAAAGGTGGTGCTTTCCAATTCCTGAAAAACCAGCTGAATTTAAGCTCTGCCCTGATGCACGAACATCACTATTAATTGCAGCAGAAAAGTCTTTAGTCACCACATCTGTCCGTGTCCTCTTGGAAATGGATTAACAGCACTTAATAAAGCAGCCTATTAACCTAAACAGCTGCACTGACACCAAAAGGAGATGATCCCCAGAGCCGATAATAATGAAAAACAGTAATCTGATTACAAATAAACAAATCTCTGGAGTTATCTCTTCTCCAGTGGTGGAGGGAGGTGCCTGACACATTTAGCTTGAAACCAGTCGGTGGTATATGATATACAGCGCATCTGAAGTTGCTACTAGATAAGTGGAAAATTTAACCATCTCAGAAAAATAATTCTTACAAAGTTCTATAAAAGGGAAAAGAGGAGATATATTAAATATGTGGTTTTGACAGTCAATTGTCCAGAATATTCATTATATTAGGTAATATATATGTATGTGAACAATATGTGAAAAACTAAGTACACCCTGCTTCCACAGGACTTAACAGGGTACTTAGCAAGCAGGTGCTGCAAATCAATTGCTTGTGATAAACTGATCATCAGTAACTATGAAAACCTCTATAAAAACAGGAATTTTGTACATCCAAGAGTGGGAATACCAGCAAATTGCCCACAAGGTCAGAAAATGGTCCGAAAAATTCCAAAAAGCTAAATCTATAAGCCTCTGGAAGTGGCTCGTTCATTGCAGATTGCTTTGATGCTGAGATCTGGTTGCTTGTGGACATTCAAGGCTCTGGGTGCTAAGGTCACCCTCTAACATATTTAATACCAACTCATAAGTCAATCAAGTTTATTCTTCTCTTTTACTTTTACTTCAGTTGCAAATGAGAAAGAGGAGAAAAAGTTTATCTCGGGTCCTGGCCGCTTCCTTTTCTTCACCATGGCACTGTGAATCACTTCCAGTGTTTGTAGCTTCAGTTCAGCTATGTTAAATCTGCTCACAGTGCAATTAGAAAAAGACTGATGCTGCAGGACCCGAGCACCTTGTGCAGCATCTGACGTTGTGTTTACCCAAAATTAATAATCTAGTATGGACAAGATGAATTCTCCATTACTCCTGATATGTAAAACCTAACTGAAAGAGGATGTGTTCTCTCTTTTTACCACACCGTTTCAAACACACGATTAAAATACCCAGGCGTCTGATCCATATTCCAAGCATCCATAGTTAAAACTGCTCTTATCTTAGACACAGAGTGAAACTTCTGATAAGAGTACACACTGCACTAATGTCTACTGAATGTGTTTTATATTATTGGAGACAGAAATCAAACATCTGACTTCCTACAAATGCAGTGAGACAGAGGGCATGCAGCGTTTATCTAATTAATGGCAAAAAGAGTCAAACAACAGCCATTATGAGTCTTAATGAGGGAGTACTGTTTCAAAGAGGGCAGAATAAGATGCACACACTGTTCATACTATGAATCTAATTATCTTAGTGTAATGAAACAGTCTCATCAATACTTTTATTCCAAACATCAATGACTGTACAATGTGCGGTGAATTAAAAGTGCCAAATTTTCACAAGTTATACTCGTGGCTCACTATTTAAACTATAGAACAGAATATTATTTTTATTTTAAAACGCTGTTTGTCTTAAAAGAAGGTAAGCGAAAGCACATATGATGGTAGCGTGGTCGGACAACGAGGACATGACCAGTTTCCTGCTTTTCAATATTGTGTCAGACTCACACCTCTATTTTTAGAGGACATAATCACACATATTGTTGTTACATTTTCAGCCACTGGTTGCTTGAAACCTTTCACACCTCATCTCATAAACCAGAGTGTCTATGATTGTTAAAACACTGTGGGTGGCTGCTGCTTCACTATCCCATGACACAACACAGAACTGCTTTCAGCATACAGTTTATTCATTTTGGGCTTTGCCTAATTCTAATAACAAAAAAAAAGGTTTCTAGCATCAATTAAAGCTTAATATGAATATAGACATGAATAATAGTACCAGGGGAGTAGCACAGAACTCTGGGCCCTATAATAAACAGTGTCTGTGGCCCCCTTCCTTTGGTGATGCACATCTCTGAAGAGTCTTTTGATCGGTCTGAAAAACTATTAACACTATTTTCAAGGCTTTGGGGTCAAGATATAGAGGTCAAGGCACACCATAATAACTGTAACTATTGTAATTATCTTGATAATCTTGTGCAGTAAAAATGCATTACATTAAATTAAGTTTATGATCTCAAACACAAAAATTAGACAGATAAAGTAACACGTGTATCTTAGTGTGCTGCCCGTGGGTGTTTAGAACTAGCAAAAGCTAAAAAAAAAAAAAAAATCTATCCCCATTTAAATTAAGCAGCAGTGTCGTTGCGTTATTCTGAAGTACCATTTCATCAGCCTGAAACACATCGACTTCCTCAGAACAGCTTATTTATCTCACGGCACAATGCTTGAAAACCACCGGGCCCACAATAAATAAAGCTCAACAGTACAGCAGATGACTTAAGATGATGGTGGGGCTACACAGTGATGCAATGGTTAGCAGTGGTGCCTCACGGCATGGAGGTTCTGTGTTTGAATGCAATCTGGGGCCTTTCTGTGGGGACTTTGCATGTTTACTGGATACTCAAGCTTCCTCCCACAGTCCATAGACATGCAGACGGTTAGGTTTATTAGTAATTCCAAACTGAGCAAGAGTGCTAGTTTGTGTGTTGGCTCTGTGATAAATTTCCAAACCTGTCCAGGATGTACCCTTCCTCTTAACCCGTGACAGCTGGGACAGACTCCATCCTCCTCCCACAGCCCAGAATTTGATAAGTGGAGAAAGACGCATGGATGAATTGTAGTTCCTTATGTTTTTGTTATTTCAATCTTTCAGTTCTGGGCTTCTGTTGCGGAGGTACTTAGGTTAATACAGCTAAAACTGCGAGAGGGTTGTTAGATTATTTACACAAGTTAGCCAATAGAACCTGCTCAGCGCTATGTTTGAAACTGTCCAAAGATATACTCGCTAGGTTAACGGATAATTCTAAAGTGCCTGCTGGTGTGATGGTAAATGGTTTTATATATCTTATCTTAGTCTTTTAATAATAACAATAATAATATTAAAAATTAATTATAGAGTATGCAAGCATGAGAAAGCTGAGCCAAGGGTAAAGGAGACTTCATGCATTGAATACATAAACTTCACTGACTTGAAATAAAGAAGAAGTTTTTAATTTATGAGAGGAAAAAACTCTACGAGAAGGATCCAGCGGTTGAATTTCTGCAGTAAAACGCTTGTTTCCCGAGATGGAAAATGATGGCCTAGTTGGAAAACTGTGAAAATTCCAGTTGCTAAGAGGGACAAACATTAAAATTTTGGCGCTTGGATCCACTTCATCTTTAAAAGCTTATTTGAGTTGTTTACTTCACTATAATGCTGGATCATGGTGTTTCATTAGAACTAGCAAAAGCAGCATAAGTGCCGTAAGCGTCCACCTATTTTTATTTTAATTAATAAGACGTGTCATTGTGGTATTTTAATGTCCGTTTCATCAGTCTGAAACAGCACATTAAAGCTTACTGCTAAAGTTTCACCTGTTTCTCACTGTCTCTACCAACTCATGTCAACTTTGGGGAGTGCTCTGCTTACCTTTTTCTTTTCCTCAGTTTTCCTCCTTCTCTCCTTCTTTCCTTTCGTTAATGGGTGGGCTAAACCATTCGGCTTCATTTGTAAGGGGTGGAGTGGCGTCAGAGAGGCTCCGTTAGTTTTTGGAATCAAGCTCAGTCACCAGAGTTATTCGAAAAAGTTAATTATGACACTAATTACTTAGGAATACAAAAATTGCAAATAAATATACAGCTTTTATTCGACGCTGTCCAGGATCCATGCCACCACTGGGGCCCTAAGTTGTCTGCTTGTGACCCCAAAAGCTAGGCTAGGTTAAGTGCCAAGACATCAAAGGTGATAATGCGCATGTGCAGCTAGCAAGAAAGGCACTTGTGGATGTGTACAGAATATTGAATCATGATTTTCAGTCAGGTAAAGACCTTCTTTGTACCTGACAAAGGGCTTAAGAGATAAATACTTAAATCAATAAAACAGTTTTTTATAAAAATCACAGATGCCCTTCAAAAACGTCAAGTTAAAATCGCGTAATTGTTTGTGTTTGTTTGTTTTGTTTTAATAATTAGCTCAAATGCAATTCAGTGCAAAAGTCTCTTATTTCTCTAGGAAAAGGGGAAGTAGATACTACCGTAGATGGAAATAGAGTATATAAGGCAAATATTTGATGTGCTGCATTGTTTTTTTATTAGAACTTCAGTAAAAACCTTTATTCTTCAACCCATCCTGAGCTCTCTTAGACAGTTGTCTAGTAATTTCTTGAAGTAGTCTTCAGGAATAGTTCTGCAGGCTTCCTAAAGCACATTCAAAGCTCTTCCATTGTGTGTTTTTCTATCTAGGTATGCTTTGAATGCATTGCCAGTGTGCTTGGGATAATTGTAATAGTGAAATGAAGCTGCTGTCAATCAGATGCTTTCCAGATGGTACTGCACAGTGTTCACACTATTCTGTGTTTATAATTAAATCTTGACCCGATCTCCAACACCACTGGCTGAAATGCAGACCCAAACCGTGACAGCACCTCCACCGTGTTTTACAGATGACTATAGACACTCACTGTTGTACCTCTCACCTCTGACGTCCTCTGATTTCAAAATTATTTGTAAAACTGAATACCGTTCAGTCCTGTTTGTTAATGTGTACTGAGCATAGCCGTTTGCTATACACTTCCAGCTGGAATTCTTGCATTTACTGAACTGGATGTGGAGACGTTAACAATGTAATCATCAGCAATTAAACTGCATGACAACATTTTTCAAAGATTTTATAGTAAAACAAAACAAATCTAGATGTTTATAATATCAGGACAGACGGTGATATCAGTGATTCTTGAGTTCAGAAACAAAAGGACTCTGGAGGATATGTGGGGGGAAAAAAAGAGATGTGTGGAAACCATTAATTTACTGGACCCACGAAGGGCTATCCCAGATCATGGTGGTATCCTGGCGACAGAGGCTTCCTACAGTCGCCTTCGCAGGAACCATGACTCACTGATTCTACATCTTCCTCTCCGCCCTCTCTCTGTCTCTCTCTATGGACATGAGCTGCTACTGTAAGTCACAGAAAATAACATCTGCATGAATGGAGCCAGGGAAAATGTGACTCACAGAAAACGTGACGCTCAGACAGTAGGAGGAACACAAATACCGTTTGCTGAGTTTACCTGGAGGCGAAAAACTTGATATGCATGAGAGCAGATGTACAGTATTCTCATAGAGGCATCGTCTGAATGAGCTCAGAATTAGAAGCCAGACAGCTCTTAAATGCTGCCTTAATAATTTATATGAATCACAGGATCAGCACAGTTTTTTGTTGTTGTGGCAGGATGTAATGTCCTCCTGGGGGAAGCATCTGCCATCAGGGAGAGTGGCTTTGGCAGTCTCAGTCGATTTGTTTTTACAAACTACATCTGCCTGCTGTTATAGATGTACAGAAGAAACACTCCACTACAGCTGTTTGATATAGGACTTTTAAGACTGATACCAATACCGATATTTGTGGTTTACAAATCCAAAATTCTGATATGTCGTCTAATTTTTTTTAGGAAAACTAACTAACTACTTTTTTACACTCTGCTAGGGCCCAGTTGATGTACCAGGGGAGCCGATATATATCGGTTGAAATGAGCTATTTGCTCATATACAGTGGGGCAAAAAAGTATTTAGTCAGCCACCGATTGTGCAAGTTCCCCCACCTAAAATGATGACAGAGGTCAGTAATTTGCACCAGAGGTACACTTCAACTGTGAGAGACAGAATGTGAAAAAAAAAAATCCATGAATCCACATGGTAGGATTGGTAAAGAATTTATTCGTAAATTAGGGTGGAAAATAAGTATTTGGTCAATAACAAAAATACAACTCAATACTTTGTAACATAACCTTTGTTGGCAATAACAGAGGTCAAACGTTTACTATAGGTCTTTACCAGGTTTGCACACACAGTAGCTGGTATTTTGGCCCATTCCTCCATGCAGATCTTCTCGAGAGCAGTGATGTTTTGGGGCTGTCGCCGAGCAACACGGACTTTCAACTCCCGCCACAGATTTTCTATGGGGTTGAGGTCTGGAGACTGGCTAGGCCACTCCAGGACTTTCAAATGCTTCTTACGGAGCCACTCCTTTGTTGCCCGGGCGGTGTGTTTTGGATCATTGTCATGTTGGAAGACCCAGCCTCGTTTCATCTTCAAAGTTCTCACTGATGGAAGGAGGTTTTGGCTCAAAATCTCACGATACATGGCCCCATTCATTCTGTCCTTAACACGGATCAGTCGTCCTGTCCCCTTGGCAGAAAAACAGCCCCATAGCATGATGTTTCCACCCCCATGCTTCACAGTAGGTATGGTGTTCTTGGGATGCAACTCAGTATTCTTCTTCCTCCAAACACGACGAGTTGAGTTTATACCAAAAAGTTCTACTTTGGTTTCATCTGACCACATGACATTCTCCCAATCCTCTGCTGTATCATCCATGTGCTCTCTGGCAAACTTCAGACGGGCCTGGACATGCACTGGCTTCAGCAGCGGAACACGTCTGGCACTGCGGGATTTGATTCCCTGCCGTTGTAGTGTGTTACTGATGGTGACCTTTGTTACTTTGGTCCCAGCTCTCTGCAGGTCATTCACCAGGTCCCCCCGTGTGGTTCTGGGATCTTTGCTCACCGTTCTCATGATCATTTTGACCCCACGGGATGAGATCTTGCGTGGAGCCCCAGATCGAGGGAGATTATCAGTGGTCTTGTATGTCTTCCATTTTCTGATGATTGCTCCCACAGTTGATTTTTTCACACCAAGCTGCTTGCCTATTGTAGATTCACTCTTCCCAGTCTGGTGCAGGTCTACAATACTTTTCCTGGTGTCCTTCGAAAGCTCTTTGGTCTTGGCCATGGCGGAGTTTGGAGTCTGACTGTTTGAGGCTGTGGACAGGTGTCTTTTATACAGATGATGAGTTCAAACAGGTGCCATTCATACAGGTAACGAGTGGGGGACGGATAAGCTTCTCACAGAAGACGTTACAGGTCTGTGAGAGCCAGAGATTTTCCTTGTTTGAGGTGACCAAATACTTATTTTCCACCCTAATTTACGAATAAATTCTTTACAAATCCTACCATGTGAATTCATGGATTTTTTTTTCCACATTCTGTCTCTCACAGTTGAAGTGTACCTCTGGTGCAAATTACTGACCTCTGTCATCATTTTAGGTGGGGGAACTTGCACAATCGGTGGCTGACTAAATACTTTTTTGCCCCACTGTATCAGTATCAGCATTTATAACAGCAGAGAAATGAAAATTTAAAGAGTAAAGAAGAGATGGGAGAAACACTTTTAATCATGCTATGAACGTTGATCTTGTATACTTTGCCCAGCTGAGGGGACTTTGCAACTTCCCTGTCAGCAACACACGCTTGGAGCCAGTTGAGTAATCCACGAGTTACTGTGGAAATAAAACAAGGTTATTTTTAAGCTGCATTACATTGTCCTCCCCACCCAAGTACACACAAATACATTTTAGGGAAGCTGTTTATGTTTCTTCCATCTGAAAGAAAAAAAAAACCAAACTACTGGTCAGTTTGATTTTTAAAATCATAAAATGTTAGTGTTGTTATCAGCCTTAAAAATCTTGTATTGGTCGCGGACTCGGCTCGGATGGCCAGTTTTTATGTTTTTAAGACTGGCAAACAGATGTTGCCAACATGGTGCCTCTGCTCAAAACTCATATCATGATTAAAGGGTTTTTTCCTGTCTCTTCTTTACTCTGTAAATTTTGATTTATCAGCTGTTGAAAGATGTTTTTGTTGTTGTTGGGGTTTATTTGTTTGTTTGTTGGAATAAGTGGTTCAATATATATGAAAAGAGATACCGAGTGTTGCAACTGGCACCAAAACAAGCCAGATCAATTAATGGCTCAACAGAACAGAGGAAACTGGCCTAAATTTAAATTTTTGGATGAGTAAAGATTGTAATCACCTTAATTCCCTGTTGTCTCTGAATGCACTGAAGTAATTACATGGCACAAAAACTTAATGTATTATATTTACTAGTTAAAAAGCCAGACATTCCCTTTGTTGAAGAAAGGCATAAAAATAACAACACTAACCAATTACAAGGAAAAACAAGCTTAAACGAAATCAGATAAATGCAAGCGTATAGTAATCGAAACATTAATGCCGATTTTAACATGCTTGTTTATTGCCGGTTGCGTAGTTGAGTTAAGAATCTGGCTTTCGCATCAGGCAGTTGTTTGCTAAGTGCCTTTGCAGCACAAATAGCAGAAAAGAAAAGAGAAAAAAGTCCCAATCCCACAATAATATGGAACATGGCGCCATCAAGATAATGTGACAAGATATGGTGCAAAGTGCAGCATATTTAAACCAGTTGTTGGGGCCTGTTGCGTTTGCAAGATAACATCAGTTAGGTTTGCCAGTATTAAGGGTAAGAACCAGTTTTTGACTTTTTTTCTTCTAGTACACTCGCCCAAATTGAGTGTATCCAGCACATGCAGAAAACCTCTGTACTCCCAAATGTACCGCACACTTTTTGTGTTTTTTGCTCCACATCTGGTGTATGTTTTTTTTTATAATCTTTTGATCTTTGGCTTTGCTGTGATATGCAAGTAGACTGATGATTAAACATTTCCGCTGTGGCAAGAAGGCGTGTGTCGTGCATGCAATACAGGATGTGATGTTGTTAGATTTTGTTGTTGTTGTTGTTGTTTTTTTTTTTTATTTATGTAGCCCTCATCAGTAAGGATGTTTTTTTTAAAAGTGCCACTAAAATTTCTCAAGATTTAAATCCAGACTGTCGGCTGTCCTGGTATGCATCTGTTTATTGCAGCTGTTTAGAGAGACACTCGAGGCTTTTCCTGTGGACCTCTGAGAGGCGGAGGAAGTGTGTCCTAATAGCAGAAAAGAAAAGACACAAAGAGGGAGGGAGGATGAAGAGGAGGGTAGATTCTTGGAGCCCGAGCGTTTCGCTGAAGGGTGGAGACTCGGAGCAGCAGTGAGGAGGTAGGATCTCAGCGGGAGTAGACACACAGAGAGAGAGGGAGAGAGCGAGAGCCATACAGATAGAGGAGTGTGTGTTGTGAGCGTGGATGTAATCGGCTGCCTCTGTGTGTGTGTGTGTGACAGAAAGAGATCAGCAGAAGGCAGAACGCGTGGATACTACTCCACATGACTGGCTGCATTTGGATTCACAGAAGGAGAGCACACAACCACAGTAAAGGTTGGTTGAATTTTTATTTACATTTTTGCTTCCTGACATTTAGTTATTTTTTGTAATTTGGTGGCATGTGGGTTAATCGCATCTGAAACAGGGTGTGTTCCAGAGGAGGAGGGGGGGGGGTTTACATATCCATGATGTCTTTTTTGTCAGCGCTCGAGGGGTGAGATTGATGCTGCTGGCTGGTTTACGTCATGGAATCCCCTCCTCCCTCTAAAATCACTAAAAAGCTCCTTCCTCAGAGGTGAGCCGCTGTTTAATACCCCCCTCCCCGTCCATTATCTCCTCCTATATATGTGTGTGAAAAGAAAACAGGAGAGTGGGCTTTCTTCCTTGCTTTTCTTATTCCTCACTCCTCCTTCTTGCCTCAGGATTGGGCAGATCTTATAATGTGGGGCCAGAGGAATTAAGGGCATCTGTTTCAGGGGATATTTGCCTGAGCAGAAGGGATGGAAAAGGCAAAGAAAGAGGTGGATGAAAAGCAGGGTGGGGGTGGTTGGCAGGAAGAGATGCAAAAGACGGAAGCAGCCGAAAGTTATCCAGAAGCTTTTCGTGAGGCTTCCTAGCCCTCCATTGAATAAAGGAAAAAGCAGTTGACAACACACAAGCTGGATGTAGTGGTTGTATCAGGCAGATGGCTGAGGGAGAAGGAGGGAGGAGGTGGAGAGGGGGGTGGTGGATGTTTTTTTTTTATGGAGCTTAAAGACTATATAGATGCTGACAGCGGCACACATTCAAAAGAAATGCAAGAAAACAAACACAGATGCGCTGTTTTTCCCCGGTCTTAGCCCGTCACACAAAGGCATCGTCATGCACAGCTCACGTTAAATCACCCAATCATGTGCATGCAATTGTGTTACATATCCAGGCCTATTACAAATGCGAGCTGGAATTACGCAAGAGCTCGCGTCCAGGCAGGTCGTACTGTATCTCAAAGAGGAACTGCTCCGAGGCCACATCAGCTGCATCGATGTTGAGACTAAAAGAGCGGCTCACAATGCCTCACAAAACCTTGAGTGTTTTCCAGAACCCCAGTGCCGAGTCTGTAAATAGAAAGCAAAGGCAGTAAGGGAGGAACGACTGAAAAAGAGTAAGGGGAACCGAGCGGTGCACGACTTGCTGAGCATGGTGACCTCTCCCTGCTCCTTTCAGAACCTCCGCCCAAAAATGATTCTGTTTCAGGGTAAAGTGAGAAACTACAGTTAGCCTTGTCATCTGTGTGTCAGTTTCCTTATTTAAGATGTGAGCAGAAGTGACTTCATAGGAAAAGCAAACATGAGGTGGGAATTATGTTGAATTAAAGGCTTTGACCTTTGTACTCAAAGCGCTTGTTTGCTTCTAACAGTGTTGATTTTGGTTTTTAAGCTCATTCGACTGTGCTGTGTTCTCAGCTGTCGTTTAGGTAAAGAGGAAATCAAGTCATGAGTCTTCGAAACAAAGCTCAAGCCAAGTCACTAGACTTTAAATGTTTTTTTACAGTCTAAACTCAAGACCTAATTTTTACAATCTGCATATAAAGAGAAATGTCCACCATGCGTAGCTGTGCAGCGGGCACCCGGTTGATACGGTCGACTAACTGCCTGAAAACAGAGTAGTTTGAGTTGTTATGTCTTCATTGTCCACTGGCGTGTGGCTGTGACGATATAACTTTAACCCTCTTAAAGTACGCATCTAGACAATAAGTTGTGGGGAAAGTATTCGGAGTCAAGTCACATAGCTGTCACACACTTTTGTGGCATTGTTGTACCGCTGCTGCCATTGGGGAGCGCTATTTCTATAGATTTGTGGTTGGGTGGGTGGTAGATGTCACATATCCACCCTAGCGCAGGATACGGCTTGAGTTTTCCCAGCAGACCACTGATTCCAATGAAAAAAACATTGTTATTTACATTTTTATTTTTGTGAATTAAGTGTGAGCCGGATCTACCAGATGCAAGTCTTATCCAATCCAACTCAAATCCTCGAGTTTCAAGTTCGCAGGAGCAGTTTTTAGGTCTCCTGGAGCAAATCCAGCAAAGGCTAAAGCCACGGCAGAGGTCACTGCAGGAGGAAAAGTCTCAGGCCTGTCACCTCTCATAGCTGTCATATAAGTTTAAAGTCTCTCTTAACTGATTAATCTCACAGAGATGTGTTTAAATAAAATTTACAGCAAGTCTGACTCGAGTCCAAATCAATCAGAAGTGTTTAGTTTCCAGGCTTTTAGTTTGTAAAAGCTGATCAGAAAGACCAGAAGCCCAGTGAGCGTCTGTGATGGTCCCTCAGCAGAATCCACACAAGCCCGGATGTTTGTGATATTGTTAACAGCCCAGGAATCTGGCTGTGTTATTCTCTTGCATGCTGATTAATTTCAGAGGAAAAATGTGTTTGTGCTGCCATGAGCGAGGACAAAACTCCTTCAGATTCCCGTCAATGAAATCACGGAGAACAGAAACTGACGTACACAAAAGATGCGACCACACTGTCTCATTCCAAGTATCATTTAGAGTGGGTAAAAGACGTGATTACCCCCCGAAAACCTTCACAAAAATCAGCAGCATTATTTGGCTGATGACCCCCCCAAAGAAAAAAGAATTGGGTTTTTTTCTTTGTGTTTGCTCCTGAAGCTCAGAGGCTGTTCCCGTGAGCGCCAGTGCATTGTTTCTATCCCACTAACTGCACTGCTGTTATGTAACACGCAAATCAAAGGTTTAAAATGCTTTACGTTTGAGGAAAAGCCAAACCACTTGGTCACTGTTTCAATCTGACAATGCAAAAACACACAGGACCTTGGCTGTTTGATTTAATAAACATAAAAGACCATATTTGCACTCCCTGGAGCAAAAGAAGCCTCCTCCCTGCTGCCTCCTTGACTCCCAGCGGATGCGTCATTTCCTGGGCCACTGCTTTCTCCCCTCCCCCCTCAGGGACCTAGATTACCCCCACTACACATGTATACAGTATATGTACACACACAGCCTCTGAGATGGTAAGATGGGCAGGGCGTCCTGGGGGTGGCACAGATGTCCAGGCTCATTGAATGATCGTGGGTGGTGGTGGTCTGACTGGGAGGAAGTGGCACGAGGAGGGAGCACGAAGCAGCTAATACGTGCCAAAATTAAAACAATGCTGGGGGAAAAATTAGCCTGATGATGATCATCATCATCGTCATCATGAATATTTATTTCACTTGACACAGATTCTAAAAACGTTTTTTGTGACTGAATCAATAAAACAGATTTACAGCTGCGTGCTTGCTAGCCCTTTAAATGGTTCAATGATTAAATTAGCAGCTAAAATGTTTTAATCTTACATGTTTTTGTTTTTTAAATGATGGAGATTTGAAAGAAACATTTAGATCCTTTTCTATTTCTTAGTGAATTCGCTTTACAGTGCTATATTAAAAAGCAATGGCTTTAGAGATATTGAATGGGGATTGTGTATTTTTCATAAATCATGAATGAAACGCAACCACAAGCCTCCCTCCCACACACAATATAGATCCACAGCACTGAGGCGCTCTTTTAGTGCTAAATACGCAACTCTGGTGGCTGACATGAGATTTTCCCGCGATGTTTTCACACGTTTTTCAGTCAGTGCATGTTCAGTTAGCTAGTACAGATATTAACTTGCACTATGTTTTCATTTCTTTGTGTTTTCAGGCTTATCAGTGAGGGATAGGCCTCTTGAATGGGCCGGTTTGTGATCAAACCTCCAAATGTTCTTTATTTCTTCTACTAATATGATGCCGCTCAGAGCCCAGTATAACTGAAGACTGTGATGGAGAAGGGCATTCAGCTGTCGCACTCAGCATCATCTCCACAGACAGTTATGACCTGACAGTTCAGCTCTCTGTGTCTCATCGCTTCGTCTTTGCGTGCAGAGGGAGGGGCGTCCTTTCTCCTGTTCAAGGGCAGGGATCCGTGCTAAATTACAGTCAACAGTCAATATCTTCCTGATTGTGTTCATTAATAACTCCGGAGGTCAGTTTTATGTTTCTGTACTTCTCCTTGCTGCGGTCAAAGCCACTCTGGAAGAAGGTATTGCTACCACATCCTCTCTTTCATTTTTCCAACAAACTTTATTTCCAGCTTTTATTTGCTTTTCTCTCTCTTTCTTGGTGTCCTCTAGTATCCGTTTACACTTTTGCAAATCTTTCTTTAGCTGAGTGTGCCCTTTGCTGTCTTTAGTTCCCCAGTGACATCGCAGCTCAGTGTCCTATGACGCATTGAGGATGGTACAGTTACTCTGTCATACTATGAGAGTCAGATGACTGAAGTTTTTGCACACTTTTTCTTCTGCACACTCACACAAGGCTACAGAAATAAATGGAAAAACTACATTGTTAAAAAATCCGCAGCCAGGTTTAGGATTGGTTTTGTTTGGTAGGAAAGCATGAAATACTGACTCAATGGGAAGGATTGCAAATACTTCTCTCAGGATGCTATAAGCTCAGCTTGATTAATATGAAAAGAAATAACATTTTATTGCATACCGTCATTAGTAGCGAGGTATACAGATAGTTTTTTGTAGGATGCAATATGCCAGGGAGGATAGGGTGGATTTCAGCCCTCTAGCTGGCACATAGTTAACCAGGACTGCACAGAAAACCCTGTGTGACTTCTGGGTTGCTAGTTGCCATCGAAGTTTGTATGGATGACACCAACTTGTCTGCAAACACTAGCAAAATACAGTGTTTACAGACAAGTCTGATCTTTCATGCAGACAAGTGCGGCAATCTGCTAATGACCAGAGCAATCAGAAGGAGGTTTTTAATGCAGAACCCTCTTTTCACTTGGCAACAGCCAACAAAGTCCAGCAATCACTCATGAACTCGTTGGGGAATCTACATTTTTCACCCCAAATCTGTCAGTTTGAAAAAGGCAAAATTAAATGCCAATTTGTCTACTAGGGAAGAGAAACTTTTACTTTTTTTAAAAGAAAAACTACAAAAAAGAACTTTTCTTTGGAAATAACCAAGAATTTGTAGTAAATCTGCTGGGTTTATGAGTGTAACTTAAATGTAACAGCAACAATAAGTAAGGGGGCTTTGAGGAAGGTGTGCTGTTTGCATTCTTGTAAAGACAGGCCTTAAGAGACCTTCAAATGAGCTCTGAGCAGGGGTTACTTCCTGCCTTCTTGCTGTCCCTGCAGACCCTTGCAGGTTAATCACTGACTCTCCAGGGTCCAGATGGCTGAGCCAGGGACACATTTTTAATTACCACGCTCTGATTTCACACCCTAGGCATCACAGAGGACAGAACACTCCCTGCGTCGCTGCTTCAATTTCTCTTTGGATGGTGTAGGGAATAAAAGACAGGATAAATAAGGTGTGCACTACAGAAGTGAAAGGAGTTGGAAAAAGGGAAGGAGAACTGAGCCGAGAGCCAGCCTGCGTGGGAGTACGTAAGAGATCGTCACTCTCGACAGGCCAGGAATTATATTTTCCTCACCAGGATGTTTCCTGTGGCGCTTAATCACCCTTTAAGTCAGCGACACCCAGAGTCGAGCAGCAGCTATAATCACATCTATGGAGGGCCTCGTCACAAACACAGACCCCCCGAAAGCCTGTAGGAAGAGGTTCAAAAAAGCTCCAAATGTCAGGGGAAGGATGGCAGAAGGGGTTAGATCGATTCTGTGGTGTTAGAAGCAGGACAGAGCATGCTGGGGGTGGTTCTGTCATATCGGTGAACACCTGTCTGCCATACAGGGAGGGACGGGAAGCAGAAGGCTTGGAACAAAGGAGAGAAATGGATCACCACTCACATGTTGCATTTGTTTTTTCCCGCTCACCACAGTTTAGCTAGAAATTCTTTACTGGTCTAAAAGTAAGGAACGATATTTCCAAGTATTTAGATAAAAAAACGAATTCCTTGGACTTAAGTATTTTAACACCCTTTGTCTTTCATCCACTGATCTCGCTGCTGCTTTGCAACATTAATATGACGACATAATCTGTTCACCAGGAAATCAAATTCAGCAACTTTTTTCTTTTCTTTTTTAAGAATGGCTGGCTTTCCTGACTTTCCCACAGCATAAAGTGAATTAAAATAAGCAGGAAATTACCAAAGTTAGTGCAGCCATTACTATAAAAAAGACACTTTGTCTCTTTTCTATAGTAAATGAGATGAGTGTTTATTTTCACACTCACAAGAAGTGTTTGTTTCCCCACAGAATGTGTTTTATTTCCTGATGTCCGACCTGGGTGGGATCAAACTAGCTACCTTTCAGTTACCATGCAACATTGGAGGCACTTGATTAAAATGGCAACATTATATGGCTGGAAAAGTTGTCTAAAATACACGGTAATGTTGTTTGAAGCGTAATTTATGTCCCACACTTTTAAAAGTTTATCGTCACCTCCAGGCCCGACAGGTGAAGTACATTCAGAAGCGCCTCATTCTCTTAATGGGCAACAGGGGGCGACTCTTCTGGCTGCAATAATAAGTCTTATTGTAGAGAAGATCACACACAAATACAGCTATGTTTTAAAAACTGTTATAATTGGCCTAGTTGGGAAAAAAACATTGGTCTGGGTTTTTTTTTTAACGTTAATCACAAACTTTGTTTGGAGGGTAGCAGACTGCTAAACTAGCTGTTTAATTTCTTGCAAATTCAGTGTTTATAAAACTTTACTTTCATATTGCTCTCGATCCCAGCAGCAGCCGACAGAAGATGATTGCTGGAAAGTTCCCGGATGTAAAAGCAATTCTTTTGATTGACAAGCCGGATGTTTCTGTGAGCAAACATGTGTTCTATATAAATAAAACTTATGATGACACAGTCGCATGTTACTAGTCATGTGACTCTGCCACTGTGTAATGTCAATAACAGTTATTAGTTAGAATAACTGGGTGATACACACAGCAAATAAACTCACAGGCCAGTTCATTGGGTACACCTGTTCAACTGCTCCATAATGCAAACATCTAATCAGCCAATCACATGGCAGCAACTTAATGCATTGAGGCGTGTAGACATGGTCGAGATGATGAAGTTTAAGCTGAGCATCAGAACGAGGAAGAAAGATGATTTTTGTACCTTTGAACATGAGCTGGTCTGAGTGTTTTAGAAACTGCTGCTCTACTGGGATTTTCCCACACAACCATCTCTGAGTTCACACAAAGTGATCCAAAAAAAGAAAAGATTCTGTGAGCAGAAGTTAACTGGGCAAAAATGCCTTGTTGGTCTCAGAGGTCAGAGGAGAATGGCCAGACTACTTTGAGCTTATATCAAGGCAACAGGTACTGTTTGCATCTCTGAATGCAAAACGCATGAACGTTGAAGCAGATGTACTACAGCAGAGCACACTAAGTGCCGCTCCTGTCAGCTAAGAATAGAAAAATAAGGCTACAGTTTGCACAGGCTCACTAAAATTGGATGATGGACGACTGGAAAATATCGCCTGGTCTGAAGAGTCTTCATTTCTGCTACGATATTCAGATGGCAGAATTTGGCATAAACAAGATGAAAACATGGATTCATTCTGCTTTATATCAGCGGCTGAGGCTGTTGGTAATGGCCCCGGGAGCCTGAAACATGGGGAACATTTTCTTGGCACACTTTGGACCTCTTCGTACCAACTGAGCATCATTTAAATGCTGCCGCCTGCCGCTGACCAGGCCGTTTATCCCCATCTTCTGGTGGCTTCTTTCAGCAAAATAATACACTGTCACAAAGCTCAAATCAAACTGGCTTCTTAAACATCACTGTTCTTCGACTGCTGCTCTGAAAGTGCAGCAGCATTTGACTTTTTTAGTGGAGTATCAAAAAAACTTTTTCTTTGCCATCAAGAACTAAATAAAATTTCCCGTTAAGAGATTTTACAAGACCATCCCGTTACACACTTCACACCTGCTACAGCTCTCCTGCTGCTAGTTTAAGAATCACTGCGCAGATGAGATTATTATAGACGCTTGCATAACACAGTGTAACAATGTAGATTAATGGCACCACCAGTGAATCTGGAGGGGCTACAGTGAACTCCAAGACTGCAAGAGTCCTCTTTCTTTTTGCTTGTTATTTAAACTCCAAGCAGCTTCAGCATTGCTAAAATACTTTGGCTCAGGGGTCCTGCAGCTGTTGGCAAGGCTTTGTTAATGGATTCCTCATTGTAACGTTGCTTTAATGTTGCGCGCTGTGTGCTACCATGATTTATGATGGCAGGAATTCCCATCCTCTGCAGATCTGCTCATGCGGGATAATTGGCCCATTTATCAGAACTGAGATGCAGAGTCACAGATGCATTAAAGAATGAATCTGAATGGCCAGAAGAAGAAAGGACAGCCTGATAGAGAGAAAGTTAGGGTCAGCACCCACTGAAGACTTAAAGGAAGAGTTGGACATTTTTACAAGTGTCACTATTTGTGGTTTTGCTGAGAGTTAGATGGGAGGACCGCTAGCACTGTTGCTTTGTTTAGTGTAAAGACTGCAAATGAGGACAAATAACTAGGCTACTTCTGTTCTACCAGCACATCTAAATCTCACTACACAGCACTTTATATTCCATATGTCTTCCTGAAAGCCTGTAAAACCTCTTTATGCTAAGCTAGGGTAAACAGCTGATCTCTGTTGTACATATTTATTGCATAGACAGAAGAACGATCAGCCTTCTTATCGTGATGAAAACATTTTAAGTTTAGTCTGAGGATTAGTATGTTTGCAACAGAGGTAGCTGTTTCCAAGTTAAGGGACCAGCATAGTTCATGGAACAACTGGTCTGGGGAAAAGCAAAGTTATAACATACAAAAGGCTAAAGTGAAACCAAGTGTTTAAAACAATAAAAACTGTCCACTGTAGCTATTTTCTTTTCTTCTTTAAGGTTTTTTTCCACCCTGCTCCCTCTGTGTTGTGGACTCCACTGCAATTCCTTTCCTGTTCTGGGCAACTTTACAAAATCCGCACTTGAGTTACGCACAGCGTCATCTCAGTCAGGCTACCCAGTGTTGGTTTTTATGGAGGACCACATGCAAGCATGTCATGCATAGGTTGTGTACCCATAAACCTTCACTCTGCAGAGCAAATCACCTATGCAAATGACACAACTGCAATATCACAAATTCCAAATTATCCACATTATACTATGGAATACCTTGAAGGAATTTCTTCAGCTTTGGCACACACTGTCATCGTTTGAATCCATCAGACATTAGTGTGAAAGGGCGACATATTTTTGAGTAAATTCACCTTAAATCAATGACAAAGTCCCATATCTCTCAGGACATTGGTGACATCCTTCGTGGCATGCATTTTTATGAGCCTGGACAGACTCGTAAAAGTTTGACTTATGCTTATAATTAAGGATCTGGCTACAAAATAGTCACACATTTAACCCCTTCAACACTAAACTTTGTATGGCATCAACAAATGGGATCAAACATTAACTGATGAGTTTTGGTGGCGCTACAGGTAGATTATGTTACCTTGTCCCTGCCCTATCTTTGAGATAGCCTAACTAGCTGTTGAAAAATCATCCTCTCATCTTTCTCTCAAGCATATTTCCTTTAAAAGTATAAATGACTTTGCCTTGTCACTTGTGCTGTGGTGCGCTGTTTCTCCATCAGTTATTTGTCTTTAGCCCAGTTTGTAGGAGCTATCTGTGACATTCTGACACACACTGATCAGAGGACAGAGGCTGCACAGACATGCCTTGGCGTAATTTATCTGGAATGTGGGATTGAAAGCATGCAGAGCTCTGATTCCGATTCTCACTGCCCTTCTCTTTCCTTCTCCTTGTTTGCAGAGAGTGTGGCAGACACAAACTGCTGACTGAACTGCAGACGCGCACCAGGGCAGAGTGCGGAGGAGTAAGTAGACAAGGTACGTCCAGGCAAGAGGAAGAAGGTTGACGAGAAAAGACGCATGGCGACATCTTTCTCAATCTTGTGGCATGAGGGCTGTGAGGGACCAAGCAGCCAAAGCAAAGAGGACACAGGCAAAAAAGTATCTTCAAAAAGGGTTTTCTTTATTTTAACCCTCAAAAAGTCCAAAATTAACAAAATTCAAAAGCATACTTAGCAGGCCCATAAAAGAGGTCAGCTAAATATAAACATCCACCGCCCAAACCCAGGTAACTCAAAGAAAGAGAAACATAATTAATATAACAAAACATTTTAGAAAAACCAAACAATGCTACTATGTGCGCGCCTCATCATATCAGTGTTAGGTTTAACCAAATGATTAATAAATTATATTAATGAAGAAAACTGCAAAGCAAACTAATAAAGTGAAAAAATGGACTGATTTACCCCTGTGTGGCTGATGCCATCACAAGGGCACGGTGATGACACAGCCCTCTTGCTGCTGCTGCAAAGAGTTTGTGAACTAATCGTGACAGCTGCCATAAAGTTGTCGACAGCTTACACGGTTAAGGCCTCTGTCCATCTGAATGCATTATTTATCAGTGTCACACTTATCGGGATGATGACACCAGACGCAACATCTCAGAATGGTATTTTAAGCAGCTAGCAGAAAGGAAAGGAAATTAGGTTGGAAGGAAGGAAGGAAAAGTGTGCATCTGCTACATGTCACCATCACCCCGCCCTCCTTTAGCAGATATGAAAATGTCAGGGTGGCATTTTCGCACGCTCCAACAGTAATGAACAGGAAAGTGACCTTGCAGCCTCAGTGAAAGCTCTGCCCAATTGCTTCTTACTTTTTTGTTTTTCTCTTTATTCTCTGTTTTCCAAATTCATGCTTTAACTTTAGTGTCATTTGGAGACGTTTTTGCCATTTTTAACCAAGCGAGCAATGTAGCTTTTTTGTTTCATCCCTTAGCAATGTGTTAAATTAACTTTGATGAGATGAAATATAGCCCTTTGATTAATTAACTACACCCTTACTGCTTCCATATGAATAAAGAGCACTTACTTATTAACTAATTCAATCTTTTTGATAGTTTGCTAGTCTTGAGCATTTAGGTGCATGTTAATATGATACTACAATCTTTCCAGGAGTCAACATTCCTGCAAAGGTCAGGCTGTGCAATCCTCGGAAAAACTCAGACTCTACAGGCCTCAGTTAACATGTTAAATGTTGAAGTTCATGCAAGTGCAATTAGAAAAAGACAAGTATGTCTATAAAAAGACAACAACCAAGGTGCTTGCAGTGGACCAGTCAAAGCTCAGACCACAAGCCAGTTGAAATGCTGAGAGCTGTGCATCAGCGAGTGCCCACAAACCTCAAAGGACTGAAGCAATACTGTGAAGAAGAGTGAGCCAAATATTAAAAGACTTTTAAGAAGATGTTTACTTCCCGCTAAAGGCGAGTTTACAAGCTTAGTTTCTCACATGACTATATAAAATGTAGTAAAGAATTATTTTCCACATGACTGTATACTTTATTTAGCTCTAAAGCGGGGAAATTCCTGCCTTACATCTGCCAAAACTGTAAATAACCAGAGTGGCAGTTAATTTACGTGTGGCCTCCATTTCTTTTATTATCATAGAGCTTAGTGGGTAAAATAAAAAGTGAAACCTTTTACATTTCTCAGATTTCTGCCTCTGTCCTCCTCCCTGTGACCTGGAAATTAAACTCGGAGTGCCATTTAAAGGATGTCCCAGCTATTAAAATGTATCTGGAGGACAAGAGAAGGCCACCTCTGCACTAGTGTTTTTAGCCTGTATTTATAAAGTAAGCGTGGCACACAGATGGAATACACAAAATACAGAGGGACTCCGGGGACTCTAGGTACGATATCTCGTCACAATGCGGCATGTGGTGAATTTAATTAAACGCAGACCTAATTATAAAAGCTGGCGTGAACACTGTTACGCTCATCAGTAGTTGGGCTGTAACGAAACAATTTATGAAGTATCTGTGCCAAACATCATATTTAGTTGACACGAAGCGCTGAAGCCTCATCGTGTTAAACGCCTGATACCTGCAGTCCTCTCGCCTCGCGTCTCTCCCTCATCTTCTCACATCTCTTCACGTGAACTAAGACACAAGGGGAGGATGCAAGGACAGGAGGAAGATGTAAAAACTGAGAAATTACAAAAGGGGACTTGACTTTGATCATTTAGCTTCTTCCATATTTAATACAGCGTTTATTCAAAACATCAACTCTCCTTGACAATTTTCTTAAAATAGGCTATTGTGCCTCTTTTTTTTTTTTTTTTGGGCATGTGTTAAAATGGAAGACCTACTTTTCTTCACGTATCCCAGAAACCTTACAGAGTGACATTTATCCCTATCAATAGTCTGATGATACGGTGGCCTGTTTTGACGTCTCCCAGGGGTGTTGAAACAATATTGTGGCCTTGATATAAACGACACTAAAGACTAATTTCTGTTCAGCGATCATAACTCTCTGTCCTATTTTTATTTTGGTGAGGGACGAAAACGAAGTTTGCTTTAAGGGCTTTTAAAACGCTAACAGAGTTGATTAGCAACCTCATAATGGATGTTGGGCGTTTTTTGGCACACCATGACCCTACAAGGTGACGTTCTCCTCAAACTAAGAACATCCAGGATCCCTCAGCTGCAGTGGCTATAAACCATCGTGTTTATGTTCCACTCCTCGCGCTTTGAGCCTGCTGCGGGCTGTTCTCACGGATCCTCTACACGTTGTCATTTGGTTTGCGCTGACATCGTGCAGAGATGTTCCAGCTTAGGTTAGAGGAGGGGGAAAATGGAAAATGAAAAAATACTCTTCCTGTCCTCAAAATGTTTAACCTTTGTGTTGATAATTAATCTTCTACATTGTATTGGTTTCAATTTTATTGTTTCAGCTTATGCAAAAATTACAAAAACAAGCCAGTTGGAGCTTCTTGTGCATGATGCTTTACAGTTTTTATCCCATTTATTTTAGGGTTACTCCAAAGATTAAATAGATTAAATGGAGCACTGTAACGAAAAATAATTTCCCCTAGGGATTAATAAAGTATTCTGATTCTGAGATCACTGTAGTACTTTTTAATCATGGTATTTCTTTTTATCTGTAAACCATTTAAGAACGCTTTAAAGTTAAATTCTCTGCTTCATTTGAGTACAATCGATCTTTAAAGCATTGCAAATATAACATGGAATCAACCCGTGAACCTGTGCTGAGGAGCAGATGTGCCACCGCAGAGCGTTAATGTTTATGCTTTGCTCCAGCACCCCACTGAGATGAGTGCTGAACCCACGCTGAGTCGTACCACAGCGTGCACAGACGAATAACGAAGGGGGGCTCCAGCGATGATTGATCGCACACCGAGGATGAAGCCGTTTTGGAGGGCTTGATCCATTTAATCAAAGCAGCTGGAGAACTCAGGGGAGGCCCTCAGGACACGGTGACAAATGTAAAGAATAAATAGTTGGAGAAACGTAATGAAGACGCTGAACAGTTTCATCGCATGTAAAGACCTGTGAGCACGTTGGGAAGTATTTTCCACCAATATTTAATCACCTAGAGTGGCAAGAAATGTGCACCTTCAAAGGCGTTCCAGAGAGAACTTGAGGAGCATTGAAGCTTCTCCAAGGAGGCAGTTGTTATTTGTTTGATCTGCAAGAAGCCCATTAAGCATTTGAACAGTTTTACTAACTCAATACAGTGGCTACAGTTGAGAGAAAAAATATGTGTATTAAAAATTGCTATCTTCTTAAAGATATTTGAATAAGTAGATATTTTATGAGCCTCTGTCCATCCATTCTTTAGGTATACCTGCTTTACCCTTCAGTACACCTGGTCTACTGGCTGCCATAGGGCTGTCAAAGGAGGAAAAAAAACCACCACTCACACTTGTAGCCAATTTAGAATCGCCAGCCAACTTTCTATGCACTGTGAGAGTAAGCAAGACTACCTGCAGATAGAGGTAATATACTCAAACAAAGGGCATGTAAAAAAGTTTGCATTTAATTTAACATCTTGCAACTTTTATATGGAGGAAAAGTCCAGTTTCAGCAAGCGTATGTCTGCTTAAACGGGGCAATAATAGCTTCTGAGGCCAGGTTGCTTCCTTTTTCACAGAATAAATATCCTGTTATGTTGAAAACAATCAAAACCTCAAATGAAATGTAGTTAATTTTCATGGCTGCACACCATGTTTTTCATGAATTGTCCTACATATAAGGCAGAGACAGACGCTGTGCTCTTGTGTGACACTGTGACTGAGTATCACCACATATGTTTAAAAAAAACAAAAGATATTGTGCATAATGAGAGCTTTTCCTTTCTGAAACCTCTAATGTTTCTTATCCGTTTATCTTTTTTGAAATTTAGTACCGGACAAAGCGCCACCCCCACACTCCCCTCCCACCTCCCCCGCCTCCCTCTCTTACTGTCAGGGGCTGCCTAGCAACTGACACCATAAATAATATGCTTGTGTCTGTGGTTTGTGTGTCTGTAGGCATGTGATAATAAACAGGGTATCTGTTACTAGCACTCCTCTCTGCATGCCTGTTACACTATATCCGGGGTAGGCAACTCCAGGCCTCGAGTGCCGGTGTCCTGCAGGTTTTAGCTCTTACCCTGGGTCAACACAACTGGATCAAATGATTAGTTCGTTACCAGTCCTCTGGAGAACTTCAAGACATGTTGAGGAGGTAATTTAGCTATTTGAATCAGCTGTGTTGGATCAAGAACACTTTTAAAACCTGCAGGACACCGGCACTCGCGGCCTGGAGTCGCCTACTCCTGCACTATATTATAGTGCTCGTCTCTGAGCTGAAATGGTTGGGATGTTTAAATCTCTTTCTGCTACAGGCAGACAGAGCACGCGAGGCCTGACTGATAGCGCCCATGGCGAGCAATAACACAGCCAGCATCGCACAAGCCAGGAAGCTGGTGGAACAGCTGAAGATGGAAGCCAACATCGACAGGATAAAGGTGCGCTGGCACCTCGTGGTTTATGTTTTTAATTAGGTTTCCGTCCGTTAACTTACATTTATTTGTTTACAATTGGGCTTAAAAGTTTACAGAGCTAATGGAGGTAAACAATAGCAATGAATACTTCATTTACTTTTAATTTTTGCTAATGTATCCAAGTAAAAATGGTAAATGGTAAATGACCTACATTTGTATAGTGCTTTACTCAGTCCCTAAGGACTCCAAAGCGCTTTACACTACATTCAGTCATTCACCCATTCACACACACACATTCACACACTGGCAATGGCAAGCCTATTAAGAACAAACTGTACTTACAAAGAGAGCAGCAATCACTGTTACGGTCATAAAAACAGACAAACGCAGCTGTCGCACATGACTTTATTATTACTTTTCTGATTTACAGTACTGTGCAAAAGTCTTCAGTCAACTCCCATGTCTTTATATTTTGGTGAATGAGCTGGACTTTCACCAACAAGGTGATTCCCCAAACAGCTATTAGCTGAAAACGTGGTGTTTCTCAGCATGGTGTGCAGTGTGTCCTTAAAAATGTGAGAAAACGGGATAAGTGGAGGACAAAAAAAGAGGTGGCCTAAAAAACTAGCTACAGCAAATGAGGAGTATATGAAAGTCATGTCCCTAAGAAATAGAGGAAAAAAATCACCAAAGTTCTGGAACAGGACCTGAGAGATGTATGAGGAGCTTCCATTTAATAGTCCCTGAAGCCTCATTGGAAATGGCCTCAATTGGAAGGGTGGAATCAAGAAGCCCCAAACACACTGTCAGTAAAAGCATACCTGGATAGAAGAACACACAGTGGAACACTATGAGTCATGGGCAGACCTCCCCACAGCCCAGACCTAGAGCTAGATGTGAGATCATCTTGACAGACAATGGAACAAAAAGCCAGCCAACATCCAAAGAAGAGCTTTGAGTGTCCTTCAAGAAACCTGGAGACTATTCCTGAACACCTTAAAGACTAGAAAGCTCACCTAAGAGAGTTCAGGCTGTACTGTAGCATAAAGGTGGTCGGATCAAATAGTGACAGGTTTTGGATTTATATACTCTACATATACTGTTTCCCATTTTTATTTGAAAACATGAAGAAGTGGGGGCCAGCTTGAAACTTTTGCACAGTACTATATGTACAGATGTGTATGGAAGCCTGTTTCTGCCACTTAAAAAAAATAAAGTATCGTTCTTGACATATTGACTTATTAACTCGAAATTACGAGTTATTTTCTCAAAATTTGGAGTTAATAAGTCCAAATTTCGAGAAAATAAGTCCAAATTTCGAGAACGAGTTATGGATACTTTTTTTTTTTTTTTTTTGTAGTGGCAGAAACGGGCTTCCATAGATGTGTAAGATCAGACTGATTAGATGATTTATTTGGTTAACTTAACGAAATTTAACATTAGGCATTGCCAGAGCAAGTCACATGATGAGGGTGGTAGTTTGTGAGAATTATTGATGAAATATTGTGAGTTTTAAAGTAGTGCTAAGAGGTGAGACTTACTTCTAGGGGTACTTTGGTAAAGCTAAGCTAACCAGGATCTAGCTCCTGCATGCTGCTATGCGTTTGAAATCCAGATAAAAGACAAGCATCCGCCTTCTGATTTAACTCTTTGAATTAAATTGGACTGGTGTTTTTCCACACTGTGCACGCCAACTTGAACTGATACACTTGTGTGTGTGTTTGTAACTGCAGGTGTCTAAAGCTGCAGCAGACTTGATGTCATACTGCGAAGCTCATGCCAAAGAGGACCCTTTATTGTCGCCGGTGCCAGCGTCGGAGAACCCGTTCAGGGAGAAGAAGTTCTTCTGTGCCATCTTGTAAACTCGGCACGTCCCTGCAGCAGTCTGCTAAGTGTGGGGACTTTGAACATGGACGTTCAAAACACATAGAAATCTTCTAGTAGGAGGGCACGTCGATCATTGCCCCCTTTTCTCGAACGGCACCTAAAGAGTGCAAAAATTAAAGTGTAACCATTAAAGCGGTGCAATTGTTTTTGAGGGGCTGTGCGGCATGTTGAAGGGTTCTGCGCTTTTAGATGACACAAAAGGGATGATGACGACGATGAGGAGGAGGAGTGTGATGATAACCACCTAGAGACATGATGGACAAGCAGTCAACCTACCATGTCGTCGGGTTGTGATGTGTAACAACAAAAAATAGATAAAATGAGAAAAATATGGATGTGGTTCTTTTGGGACTTCCAGATGTTTTGTTCAGTGGTTTAAGGGTTGGTTGAGCTCTGTAGGAAAGCAAAAAAAAACAAAAAAACTACGCCTACCACTAGACGCCACCTGTATATTGGAATGTTTTTTTTAAGTTGTTTATTTTGTGTTTATTCCAATTTTACCTAAATATCTTTCTATAACTACGTGATTACTGAAGTCTTTTTTTTTCTTTTTTTTTTAACACCAACAGGTTAGTGAAAACTTTTTTTAATGGGATGTCTGACACATTCAACTCTGTGACTATTTACACCTTTACCTTTCTGAAAATCAGTCTCTGTGTATCAACATCTAGCCTGTCTGGCACATGTGATGCAGTTTGTCTCCTTCAGATACAAACCCTCTTTCTACTATTTGTATGAAATGACTAGCAAGTAAACTGTGCCGTGCTGTGAGTTCTGAATGTTTGTGTTTGTATCATTAACTATTGCATGAAACAGTCAAATGATCTTCTCACTTTCCTTTCATGTGGAGGTTGTATAAAATAGGCACTCTCATTCTGGAGGTGACAAAAGTAAATATTAAAACAAGAATGATTCAATGCAGACTCAACGAGCACATCTCTCGATTATACATGATACTGCTAAAAGCAGTAGGCAGCGGATCTGTGAGATTATTTTTTCCACATTGCTTGTAATCATATATATAAACTAAGAACCTCTGGAAACATCATCACATCTGCAAGCTGACACCGGTTTCATAAGAGAACATTTACTCTCATGAAAAAACGACTTTAGAAATATTTCTTTGTAATATTTGGCATCCCAAACTTTGACATCTCCACCACAGTTTAAAATAAAGTTTGAGAAGTGCAACACAAGTTCATTAAAATGGCTCCAGCAGTGTGTTTGGCAACTTTAAAGGACATTTACTTTTTAAAAATGGTAACAGTGTAGCTATTTTGCTGCCCTCTGCAGGTACTGAAAATGCAACTGCACGAATTACATTTAGGTTTTCCTAATTTTCATTTTAAATCATTATTATTTGCATTTAAAATGTAAAATAAAAAGTTGTAGACTAGCTAGATTTAACATAAAAAATCCATGTCTCTTAACACTACATAACAGTCATTAAGGTCACTGAATCAAAACCAGAACTTTAGCTTGTCAGTGTGGGTTGATTCTATGGGCCACAAACAAGGAGTCAGTCAGCATTAATGACTGAGAACCTTCACAGTCAGTCAGCATTAATCATAAACAAAACGGTGAAATAAAACCAGATTCTTGTATCAAAAAATGTAAAAAGGTTATTGTCAGAAGTGGGATTCGAACCCACGCCTCCAGGGGAGACTGCGACCTGAACGCAGCGCCTTAGACCGCTCGGCCATCCTGACTTTCAAACAGAAACGGCTAGACCATCTTTTAAAGTCGATCATAGCAATCTGCACACTTATAATTGTGTTATTGTATATTGTGCTACTAAAACAACAATTCATCCCACTGTGAAGGCGCTGAACTGAAATCAGAAATCCTCTCTGTCATTAGCAGGCAGCTAAATATCCATTACAACAAGTAAGATGATTTTCATTGAAGAACTTGACAGCCGCTTCCCTCACCGATTGATTGATTGCCTGGCGCGTCATACCTAGCATTGCAACAGACACAATCTAGTCTTGGTTAGATACGTGTCTTTCCAGTTTTACTCTTGTAGAATCGTAGTAGTTATCAGCGAAATTGTGAAGTAGCTGCTATTAAGTTGTCTACGGTACGTGCTAACGGCGAACGTAGTAACTAGCTTGACAGACAGGGTGAGGCGGTTTGAACAAGTCCCTAGAGTGCATTCATCAGTAAACCGTGAGTAATTCTCAGGACTTTTTGACAGGTAATAGACATTCATTGTCTATAGGGAAGCTAATTGCTATAGGGTGAATTCCTCGCCCGAGTTGTCTTTACAAATCTGCGAGGTGCTTAGTTTCATCATACCATTGCTAAAGTTTAGCTAGGGGTTACCTTTTGTCACTTGCTTTTCTAATCTCTGAAAACAAACAGGTAAAGTCTGGTAAGGCCTGAAGTGTATTTCCGTACCAGACCTGTGCCGTATAATGCTACATTTGTAACCCTATTAAACTAATCCCTCAATGAGTCACTGGACTGTCTAGCCTAGTCAATAGCATTATGCTAACGTAAAGTAGACAGCTGCACAGTGTCACTCTTGGCATCTTATTTTAGCGCTCTTTCCCGACTGTTTACTGATATATTTAAGATGTAAAAGTCGTTGTTGCTTTGTCTGTATCTATGTGAAGTTTACATGTTATCCTCAGAAAGATCAAATCAGTTTTTAGTGTCCCGATTGAGACACTTTGAGGCGGGTTGTGACACGATAAAAAAAAAAAAGCATAAATAAAAACACTTTCCTGGAAGTGAGGGTTCGAATCCCACTTGTGACATCAACAGTTTCAGACTAAGATTATGGTTTTATTTTACTGTTTCGTATATTGTTAATATAGACTGAATGTTTATAAAGTAAACCTATGCTCTGCCCTCTCCTCAGTTGAATAGTTATGGCCTCCTTTGCTCCACACAACTTCTCCTGGGTGGAGCCAGGCAAACTGGCTGGACTGGCGATGCCCAGGATGCCATGTGAATACCGGTATATGGTGGACAATGGCATCAAGCACCTGGTTTGCCTCTGTGAGAGGAAACCACCCAACCATGACTCATGCCCAGAGTTACAGCTTCACCACATCAAGATAGTTGACTTTACTCCTCCTTCACCCAATCAGATTGATAGATTCCTCTCTATTGTGGAAGAGGGCAACTCCAAGGGTGAGGTAAGATCTCAGATGCTGACAGGCTGTGCATGATGGATGGTTATGCATTTAACAGTTGTATGCTACCTCAGTACTGTAACTTAAAACATTTGACATTAAGTTTCATTCCTGTAAACAAACGTCTTCTTTTGCAGGTTTTCCCCTAACATAGCTAAGTGCTACACTCTGCCAAGAGCCCAAAGGGGGGGGGGGGATAATAGATTATTTTTAAAATGTATTACATAGCATTAGTAATATAATTTATCCATTCTGGGAACAGCAAGCCTAGAAGAAATACTCCATAACCCCCAAAATATTCAGGGATACTTTATAGATAACTGACTCAAATAGTGATTGTATTGTTTTCTACAGGGTGTGGCAGTTCACTGCATGCATGGTCATGGGAGAACAGGGACAATGCTGGCCTGCTACCTGGTGAAGACCAGGAAGATTTCTGGGATTGACGCGATCAACGAGATCCGTAGACTGCGGCAAGGTTCAATTGAAACTCACGAACAAGAGAAGGCAGTGGTGCAGTTTTATCAGCGCATTAAGTAACATTGATTAACTGCTTCCACTAAAAGAAGCAGCAAATAGTTACTGTTAATAAGAAAATGATGTAAGAAGTGCCTTAACTACTCCTAAATGAACATTTTATTACCTATTAAGAAAATACAAGAAGGAACAACAGTGCTGAACAATATTATGTTAAAATTACCCATTTTTTGCCCTTGGGACATTTGATTAATAGATGCTGTCATGATGCTAGGAAATAATTTTTTTTAATTTAAACATTTTTGTCTTCTGAGCTTTCTGTTTATGAACTGGACGCCAAGGAAAAAAGACGCTGGCGCTCCTTGAATGTTAGCTTCTCAGGAGCCGACGCTCTCTTCATTTTCTCCTCCTGGTTTCTGCAAATACAACCATCACATGAGAGATACCTGAATTATATCACATACGGGTGAAACAAACATCCTGTGCTGTTTTAGAATGTATTTATAAAGGGGACTTTACTTTATAGATTTATTTTACTCAGGGATATTATTCCGTTCTATTTTGCACCACTGTGTGCAGATGTATCATTAAGTCTTCTTGAGAAGAAATGTGGCATTAGTAGCTGCCTGTTAAATTAGATCAGGGATGGGGAATTCCAGGCCTCAAGGGCCAGTATCCAGCAGGTTTTAGATATCACCTGGGTCAACACACCTGAATCAAATGATTAGTTCATTACCAGGCCTCTGGAGAACTTCATGACATGTTGAGGAGGTAATTTAGCCATTTAAATCAGCTGTGTTGGATCAAGGACATACCTTAAACCTGCAGGAAACCGGCCCTTGAGGCCTGGAGTTCCCCCACCCCGGAATTAGACTAATGTTCCGCTTTGTGTGCCAAAAAAAGTGTAAACTCACTCTTTTGATGCTGCTTGATGAACATCATGAGCTAATCCACTTAATCGCTGAGCTGCCAAAGACATGGACATTTTCCCAGTTAGAATCAAATGACATAGCTGATATGCACACATACTTTTCTGAATAAACAAAACTGACACAACAACATTCACTTTTCTTTAATGTGTGAATTAAGGATCACCTCTCTTTTCTTCATCTTCCTTTTTGGAGAGGTGAGTTCCCGTCTGCTTTTCCGTTTTGTCCTTCCCACTAGAGCTTCTTGTGTTGTTCTGAACCAGGAAATAAAAGACAATAATGCAAATTATTGGGTGTTTTTTAGTTGTATCCACAAATAAATTTGTCATTACAGAAGTATGCATGTACAGCTATGGTTAGATATGTTAGTTATGGTTAGGTTCATTATGGACATGAACTTCTTGGTAATTTTGACCTTTTAATGTTTTCTTTAATAATTTCCTTTTCTTTGGAATGTTCTTTTTCCAAGGGTAGAATGATTGTACAGCAAACGTCTTTATTGACTTAAAACATCAAGAATTGGGTGCATAAGATTGAATTTGAATTGAAATTTCCAGTAGCAAGTTGCACCTTGACCATACACATTCAGTCAATACGTTTCTGGCATGAATCTGGCTGCATATCTGACCTCTCTTCTTGGCAGAATAGGTAGAGTTCATTGAAACTGGCTGGCTTCCTGGCATAAACCTGGCTTTTACGCCTAATCCACAGATTTTCAATGGGGTTGAGGTCAAGGAATGGGAAGGCCATTGCAGAAGCTTAATGTTAGCCTGAGTTATCCTTTCCAAAACCATTTTTATGTGTATATGGGATCATTGTCCTGTTGGAGCACCCAGTTTTGTTCAAACTTCAAACATCTAGCTGTTGATTTGAGGTGAAATTTACATCCATAGGGATGTAAAATTGGCTTCACTGTGGACAGTGACGCTGGTGTTCCAGCAGTTTCCAGTTCATGGCAGGGTTGAGCCTTGGTGGTTTCTTAACCAGTTTCCTTTCATCCAAATATGACAATTTGGGTCTTCTTCCAGACCAAAGTGGTGACACATCTTTCTTTTACTCATTAACATTTGTTTGAACTGATGATCTCGGTCTCTATAGTTGCTTAGAAATGGCTCCAAAAGACCTGCCAACATGTGTAAAGCTACAGTTCTCCTTAAATCTTCACTGAGTTCTTTAGACTTTCGCGTTGATCAATCCAACGAGTGCCGTCAATCAAATCCCTTTTATGCTGACAAAGAGAAAATTCTAGTTATAGTCAACCATGATGACGAATGAGAAGTTAATAGGCCTTGGAACCATCAACAAAACTTAAGAGTCTATGTATACTCGAGGCTGTATTTAAACTTCGGTATATAAACCGTGTGGTTTAGAGAAACTCAAAATAAAGTCCATCGAATTCTTGTATTTTGAATCATTCCACCCTGGAAAAAGAACCAATCAAAGAAATCATTAAAAGCCCCATTTTGCTATGATATTTAGGTACATGAAGAGTGTATATAAACAAATAATTTAAAGCTGACTTTTTTTCTTAACACTCTCTACTAAAGTCCTAGAATAAATTACCATACTAGGCTCCCTTTAATACACTTTACTTAATACCACAAAAACTTTTGGGCGTCTCTGTGTTCAGCTTTAAATTAGACGAGCTGTGTGACCTAAATAGGAATCGGAAGAGGTTCCAACAGTGTTGTGTATTAACAGTGTCTGAACAGCATACACAAAAAACAGGCTCAGAAAGTAAAGTTTTCAGTGTGTTTTCTCTTTAACCTTGGCCTGTGACATGCTGTTCTCTAGCTGCTGTATCATCACCATCATGTCCAAATCGTTATCTTCATCCTCATCATCTCCTCTCTGCTGAATTTCCTGCAGCCTCTTCTGAAACTGCCACTCCAGGTTGAGCTTTCGGAGTCGGTCGTTCTCCTCCGCCGTGCGCTTAGCTTTAGCCTGAAGCTCTTGCATCTCCTGCTGCAGGAACTCCACCGCTTCAAGCCTCTGCTGCTTCTCCAGCTTCTCCTGGGCTTCCCTCTTCCAAGGATCAGACATATCCAGAGGGTCTTTCTGTTTCATTGGACCTGTGCTCTTTTTCTGTGAACAGGGAGGTTCTTGGAAGGAAACATGCTTTGTTGGAGTGATACTCACTTGAGGTTTTGCTACTTGATCTCTGTGCCTGTTGAGTTTTTGTGATGAAAGTGAGGGCTGAAGTAGCTTCTTAGTTGGAGATACTGGACATGCAGAAGTACTACTAGCTTGGCTTTGAGGATTCTGCTTGTGTCCATTGATTTGAAGAGTTCGGCTCATCTTCACTGCCAGCGACGAAGAACTCTGCTGGAAAGTAGTGAGTGGAGGATTTGACTGGTGGCTTGCTGCTCTTGTTAGGGGGATGTCGATGCGTATCGGCTGGATTGAAGGTGTGGATGTTGAGTGTTGTGAAAAAGGGGTTCTCCAGACACCGGCACAGCTTACACGGCTGACCTGCTGCTGATTTGTGGGGGAGCTGTTATCAGAGAGGATGTCATGAGTAGAAAGACAAGAGCGGATAGGGAAAGACGTGCAGTAGTTCTCAGTTTGCTTTGCACCCTGATCCTTCTGTGTCCACTTGCTCTGACTTTTGTCCAGCAGGGGGCGTCCACTGTCTGTACACAAGTTCTCCTGAGAGAGGGCTTGGCGCTAGAGGGGGATAAATAAAGAGATTTTAATGTAATTCTTTCTAGCTGTACTATTATGACTTTGCTTATGTATTTCTTTTAATGTCTTGGTACACCAAAACTTACCATGACGTTTAGAGATCTATTGGAGCTCTGTCCAGCTAAAGGTTTCAAAGACACTTGGAAAGTTTGCTGTGGTTTGCTAGGTTCAGATACATTCCTGTCCTGGGATCTAGGGTTCGGTAGTGTCAAGTATTCCCAGTGGAATTTCTGACCACAAGAAAGGAAAAAGTGTTACGCTGAATCCTTAAATATTTAAATGTATATGGCCTGACAAGTCACTGAAAATGTGTTAAAAACATTGGTCAACAACGATAATATTAATAATAATCTCACATCAGAGCAAAGATTTTTAGTGGACACAGAAGCGGTGCTGTTTCCTGTGAAAGGGTCAACAAGTTTATCGCCATCCTCCAGGCAAAAGTCTGCTGTAATAAGAAGAAAATAAAAGTACTGCAGCTGTTATTATGACTCGCTCTCCAATGTTATGCATATTTAACAGTAAGAAATATGTGCGGTTAGCGCTCAGCAACAAAAAGTGACAACAGGAGAAGAGCGCCCACCGGCCATGTTGGGGTTGGAGCGATAAAATTGTCTGTTCCTCTGCATTATCTGCTGTTTCTTCCTTCGATTGCCTCCATGGAGCTGCTCTGAGGGACTGTGGTCCTCTGTGCTGTACTTTATGCAGGCTTTATTGTTTGGCTTAGCGTGGTCTCTCTCCCCTTATGAGGCAAGAAAAGGTCTTTGTCAGGTAAAAGAAGGTAGAAAGTAATGGAAAAAAAGCTGAGGTTTGATTTGAGTGTACTGGTGCTTGCCTGTAGTCTTCTCTGGGGTGGATTCTCTCAGCAGGGCTTCTAGGCCGTGGTAACTCGCTGCAAATTTTGCAACCTGTAAGGTCACAATGGGGCCAGTTTGCATCATGATCGCTGCTGCCCTAAACCAGTGTAAGATTAATAAGGTTACTTTTCATTAATGTCACAGTTTAGAGATTGTTTCGGAATTACTAAATACTTAAACTTGGCTAAAACATTCTTAAATTTTGGCATTTGTAAAGTTAAAAACATGCTACTCTCAACCAGCTAACCTGTGCTGTGCGTCTAATATTTACATTGCAGTTTTGGGGGGGAAAAGAAGACAAATAGTTCATGAAATTCAGTATAATGTATCATATTAAAGGGAACAGAAAGAGCAACACACTTTATTATTTATGTTTTCAAGACTACGCCCTACACTGTCACAGTGACGCAATAAAAAGTTTTGGAAAATCACACACTGCATGAAGCATGAGTTTTTACAGACTGCAGAGGCCAAAGATTTCAGTCTATTCTGCTCTATTAATATGGGAAAACATGAGAAAATACACAATTTTGGAATGTAATGCTTCAAGGTCAGAAGTCAGGATCACTCAAATTGGGGAAAAAGCTTTAGTTTTCTTTATCTCGAGATTTTAAAGCAATATATTAATCACTGGAGGCCAAACCGTTATTTCAATATGACATTATATGATGGGAATATCAGTGTCTGTACAAGTTTCACTAATTGTAAAAGAGAATAAGTCAGGGTTATTCTTATTCACTTATGATCTCTCCTGCAGTTTTCAGCTTAGACTAACCACCGTCCTGCTTTCAAAAAGAAAAAATAAGAATAGCTAAACATTTCCCTGGCTGGTGTGCAGTAGCTACCTTTCTTGGCTGAGACCAACCAGGCTTTGACCATCCACACTGAGCAGCTGATCTCCAGCAGTTAACTGGCCATTCTAGACAGAGTAAAGAGACACAGTTTGATTAAGTGCGTACTTCCGCAGTTCATTGAAAATTCTGCTCCTCTTTTTCAAAGATGGACCTAAACTGTGTTTATTCTCACCATTTCAGCCGGTCCTCCCTTGACGATGGATTTAATATAGATCCCGAGGGTACACTGCCCAGCTCCCTGCAGCAAAATAAGAGGCAGGCTGTTTTTGACATCTGTAGTAGTGAATACTAAAATGCTAAAAACTAAGAAATAGTCAGGAATAAACGAACGGTCACCTTGGCAGCTACAATGCTGACCCCCATCCCACTGTTCAAAGGTTTGTTCAGTGTGATCGTCATAATCTCTGGCTGCCTATGTGCTGCCTGTCAAAGAAGAAATTATGCACCCTTAAGTCAAAGTAAAATCATATTTCAACACATCTTGGGCCATGTGTTTCTTTTTTGTTTTCGTTTACCAAATATGTACTCTCTACAGAAGGGTCAGATTCGCTGAAATAAATGGTCCAGTCCCCTTTGGAGTTTGGCTGGGGTGTTAAAGAGCAGAGACCTGTAAGAGAAGGATGTAATATGGTGAAGCAAAGATCCCATTTTAGGTTTAAGTACAGTCGCTTACCGTAATCTGAATTTTTAAAAATCCATACCTTTTTGGCACATTGGCTCCAAAAACTCTCTAAACCCCTGAGGGATTCCTCTCACAGTCTCACAGGAGTATCCTCCCTCCGGCAGCAGGAAGGGCAGGTGGAGGTCGAGGCTCTCCTGCAGCTGGATGTCCTGTCCTTCGCTCCGAATCAGGTTATCTGCTGAGGCCTCGGCAGCTGTCACTACAGCATTGATCAAATCCTGCAGTGAGGACAGGCAGCGGATCACGCAGCTGAAATATTTCAGGAAAAGGTCGATGTGCTGTATAGAGTAGATTGCTATTAGTCATTATGTGGCAAGGCTTCAGGAAACGGATATCCAATCGGCTGGGACTCAAAATCTGGAAAAGGACCCTGATCTCAGACCTCAGTTGCAAATGAGTGCTGTTACCTTCAGGCAACTATAGTAATGGAGCAGGTATTGGTGCTAGTTATAAAGAACAGCAGCAATAATATAAGTTAAAGATTTATCAGTTACAGTTAATATAGTTAAAATACTGTATATTCAGTATTGCTTAGTTAAAATTAGTTTTTGGACAGATGTAATGCTTTGTTTTATATGCACTGTAAAAAAAAAAATATTTCTAATAATCTTGTAAGTCTTAGCTAAAACTATTCCTCTGTTCTGCTGCATGTCCGCCTCACGATGCTCAGTTCTTCTTCTCATGTACTGCCTACACCCAGACATTCTCAAGCCAACCAAGAGGCAAAACCTCTCTCGCACATCGCGAATCTGCTGCTCAGTCTCCTCCCAGTCAAACATGCTCAAAATACCTCACACATGAGGTGTTCAGTCTTTCCTAAGGAACCACTAACACAATCTAATATTAGATGCAGTAAATCATACCCTAGTTAACGTTACCATGGGGCGGTTTTTAGAGTGAACGTTTTAGAGGTGTTGATATAACTGTTGGACTTTTCGATGACTTAGTTTATACAAATGGAACAACGACACCACTGTGGAAGGACAAAAAAAAAAACCTGCAGTTCCTCAAATGTCCACTTGAGGCTGGCTTCCAAAAGCGAGTCCATTTTCATAGATTTCAGAAGCATTAAAAAGTTTGAATATATTCTGTTAGAAGAGTTTTCAGCTAATTCCCCAGTTTATGTTGTAAATCTTTGCCTCATTCAAAAGCACTTCTTTTTTATTTAATTGTTTTCTTTCTAATATTTACATTCCAGTTAAGACAACTTGAGGTTCAGTACTTCCCCAAGGATAATTTAGGATGCAAACTATCAACCTTCCCATTGGCAGATGACCATCTCTACCTCCTGAGCTACAGCCGCCACACATTTTCAACTCACAGATTTTACTAAAGCTTTAAGTTGTGGATTATTAGGGGTGTGGTGGGTGCTTCCTGAGACTGCAAGGGGTTACTTCAGCCAATTCAAGACATTAAACTGGACTTTGCTGTGTTTGCACTGTTGGTGGCTTTTGACTTTTTGATTTAGGCGTACAACAAAAGCTATAGCCCTGTCCTCTGCCTTTGTTGTATGTTACTTAGCATTAATAAGCATTAATTGGTATCTCTCTGAGCTGTTACCTGATCGAGCATGATGGGACATGATGGATAGTCGGCGTAAACATTTGTTCTCAAACTCCCGAATAAAGTAATATGACAGCTCAATTTACTATTTCTTATATATTATTCATTATCATATTATTCACCATTAATTATTCACACAGATCTATACAGCGGCACTCCTTTTCTGTGGTGAAGCTTTTAATTCAGCAAGGCACACTAACCCTACGTTTATGCCAGCGTACTGTTTTCTCTGTCACGTGAAAATGTGTTTCACATAATTTGACTAACTGATCTTTAGAGTTGGACCTTTTCTTTCAAGGATTTACAAGCATGAGTGGAAGTGGAAGAGCAGACTGAAGGTACTCACAGGGGGGATGTGTGGCTCATTGGTTGCATAGAGGTAGCCAGCCAGCAGCATGTGCAGCTGCAGTGAGTTCAGCTTGAAACAGGTTGTCTGGATGTCCTTCGCATCCTGCATTGAGTACTTGTTCATGGTCAGGAGGGTGGTTGCCTAGAAACAGCCAGGCAATGCTATTTTAACGGCTTTAACCAAATGAAACGCGCCGTAAATTAAAGCCAATAATACATCTGTCGAAAGCTCTTCGTATTAGAAAAAATAAAACCTGGTTCAGGTTTAAATCATTTTTGAGGTAGAAATTTTTAGTTTTGGTAAAAAGTGCTACTGTTTTAACAGTATTCAAACAGAGAGTTGCATACCTGGATGATGTGGCCCAGGTGGCAGTCAGCTGCCAGCTCCAGGCCCTGTCTCTCTGCCCAGGCTTCGATGGTTGTGAGCCTCTGACGGAGAGCAGCTCCCCAGTAGTGGGAGCGCAGGCCTGGGGTGCTGGCTTCAGGGCTCATGAGCTGATTGAAAAGCCAGACGCTGATGTAGTGAAAGAGCTGAGAGAAGAGCTGGATGGTTAGGGCAGGGTTGACCTGACAACGGCGCAACAGAGACATGGTGTTCATCAAAGTGTTAAGCACCATTTCTGCAACAGGAAGACAGAAAATAGACCGTTTAGTAAAGTCAAGGATCCAAAAACAGTTCACTTAGTAAAATAAGTGAATTAAATATATGCTAATTTAATAACCAAACCTGCACCTATACCAGCTGGCAGGGAACCATATTGCTCAGGATCAATCAGAAAGGTTGGCAAATGTTTCCTCAGCTCATTCTGCAGACACTGTAGCAGACAACTGGAGTAAAAAGTATAACAATTAGACTTTGGGTGACACTATGCATAAGATTAGATCAAATCAGAGTAACATACATAAGATACAAAAATATAATGTAGTTGCGCATAAACATGCAAACAAGATTTTAAAGTTTTAAACAGCAGGTGGGCAGGGGCTATATTCCCTCTCACTGACATCATACAGAGCCAGGAGAAGAAAAAACTTTCAGAAACGTGTCCTTATACTTGTGTAACAGCAGATATAATGAAAAACACAGTAAGTCCTCTCTAAAGTTCTTGTTTTTACTTGTTTCACCACATATAAAAACACATCTTTAGATCATATTAAACAAAGTGAAAAAATTAAGAAAATGACATGTTCAAGTCAAACAGAAGGCTATGGCCTGATTGTGTCGTGTCTACCTGTAGGCTTTGTGCACCAGGTGGGACAGGTCCAGCTGGCTCTGCTGTGTCAGTGGGCTGAGGTCTTGGTCATGCTTGAGGAAGTTTAGCAGCTCAGAGGAGTTGGCCATCCAGAAGGCGAGAGCCCCTCCAATGGTCTGCTGCCTCTGGAAAGGTAAATGTAGCCCACATATGAGCATCGTGCAAACTTAAAGAACACCTGCAAACATAATTCTGAAGTGTCAGCGTCTGAAAGTCCACCTTGACTGTAGACATAATTTAAATTAAACAATAAAGTGACATTTCCTTGAAGTTAATATTTGCAAATGTCACAGAATCTGTCATACACTTGCCTGGATGACCTTCCCTGTCATCGACACCATTTTGTTACTGATCGAGGTTACACTGTCTGCGTGCTCTGAGGTTCGAGAGTCTTGACCGTACCGGCGTTGTAGAGCAAACCGGCACGTGGCGTAGAGGACGTATGCAGGCGAGAGCTTGAAGTGAACGGTGGAGCTGTTGGTGTAATTTATAACTGCACACAGGAAGGGCTCTGCAACTAAATGTGTAAAAGACACCAGCAGGGGGCAGGAGGACATTATGAGAGAGTCTGCAAATGCCTTGTATCAAACTATAAAATGCTTATTTCATACTCACAGTTATCAGAGAACTGAACGCCAATCGGTAATCCAGCTTGATCTGAAAGTTCACAATTAGATTTGGATTTAGAATTTAAATATGCCAGACAGTGTCCAAGACATTTATGATCCACTCTGTAGTGTTAAGGTTACTCACCTGCAGCAGCCTGCCTCTGTGGTCTTTTCTTTTCTGTGCAAAATTTCTGTGCATCAATGTTAGACAAGCAAATGCTGTCATTGTTGAGTGAACTTTCAGCTGGCCTGGATAATAATTTAAAAGGAGAGGATGTTATTCTGATGGTTCGGTAGGTGTGACACTGGTAGTCTGGCAAATAAGAAGTAAAAGCTGCGAACAATGAAACGTTTTACCCATTCTCATCCTCTGAAGCTTTGTCATCTGTGTTGCTGTTCCTCTCTTTCTTCTTTCCTTTTCTTGACAGCGTCCTCTTAAAGTTTTGTATGAAGCCTCCTTTCTCTTTCTCCTCGAACTTTTCCTTTATTGTTAAACACATAAAACGATGGCGCGGGTGTCAGACAGTACGTTACAGTTATAATTCAGGTTCGATGGGTGTTAGAGTTACCTCCACACTGTCCTTGTCTTTCTTGAGCACAAAGCGTCCTTCTCTGTTGGCTGAGTTCCAGTTTAATTGCACAACTAAAGGTCTCTCATTCAGATCCAGCTTGCGTTCTTCTTCCATACAAAACATAGAAAGCAGGAAGAGCTTAGTTACTGAATCATATAAGCGACTAGAGCACGTGGCTGTGCTTGATTACTCCTTTATATCTTGTTTTAAAAATATTAACATAATGATAAAACTGACATTTCAGTATTACCCACACATGCCACTATAAAAGCAAATAAGCAGCCAGAAACATGCAGTGTCGTCACCTGTTTTCTCTTGAGTTAATTGCTTACCCCTGTTGTTGTGGATTTCATACAGGGCATAACTAGTAGTCAGCATTTTCATGTCGGGCCTGAATTTCTCTGACAGCATGTCAATGATCTCACGAGTCACTGAGTTGCTGCAGACGTGCAGACACTTCGTGGCCACGTTGCCTTCAGCAGGGTCCTCGAAGTAGAAGCGCATCACGCCATGAAATTCCAGATTCTGCCAAGAAACGTGACGTTTTTAGAGTGTTTTGCGTGTTTGCCTTTCATATTACTGCAGTCGTGAAAGAACTAAGACGAAGTTTGAACCAGCAGCTTGAGTATATGCAGGGTAACCAGTCATACATGACAGCTTTGAACTGTGTCCTGTGTTTTCTGTTCATTAAATTTACCTTTTTTATTGCATTAAAAAAAAACACGCTTTTCTATCCTTCTGTGTCCTTCCTTAACTGTGAAGGTGAATAGACTTTGAAAAGGAATGGACCAATTTAGTCTTTATAAAGAGCTGTTTTCTATTTAGGAATTTAAAAAGCTTTCAGAATGTCCCTGAGAACCGTTCCTGCTGCTCCTCATGTCTAAAACAAAACAAACGACCCCTTAAATCTGAAGCTAAAAACAGGATTCCAACTGAGAAAAAGTCTGTTTTCTAAGACTTGGAGCTTGGAGTTAAGAGAACATTTGAATTGTGATCAGCTGGTTATAGCCCCGCAGAGAGAAACAGGCAGTACAGCTTACGCTAAATGTAAGTTAAATGAGCAGAGCAAGATTTACAGTTTCTGCTGTCCTCTATACAGTTGTGCTCTGAAGTTTATGTACAATTAGTTTTATGGTAATTTTAGGCTTTTAATGATTTTACTGAGCTGTTGTTTTTTCAGGGCGGAATAATTATACAGTATACATCTTTAATGACCTTAAAAAACAAGAATTGGGTGCAAAGTTTTAATTTATTTTGGATTTTCTTTATACACTCACAAAAAATATTTTAATAAGTGATGCTGGAGTTTCCACAATGTCTTTTAAGTTGGCAAGGCCAAGGCCTGTTAACTTCTCATTAGTAATCATGATCAAGTACGACTGGTAGTTTTTCTTCGAAAAGCATTTGTTTGACAGCACTCAGTGGATTGACCAATACTCAGAACGATGGAAAAGTAGATATACACACCCTGTGAAGGTCTGTTAGAGGCTTTTTTAAAACAACTGCAGATTCCAAGATCATCATTTCAAGCAATTGTGTATATAAATACATGTTGTTAAGATGGAAGAAGACCCACGTATCCTGTGACTCCAGCCAACTGTAATTTCCATCACCAGTTAAACTTAATCAGATAAAAATAGACATTATAATTTCCCTAAGTGGTGTCTTCTGTTGTTTTCTAACCTCATAACAAACAAATATGTGACATTTATTTGGGGGGAAAAGAAAATTATCATTTTACTGAAATTATGAAATTACTGTTACTAACAGCCTGAGGCCTTTCTTTGTGGAGTTTGCATGTTATTTTTGTGCCTGTGTAGGCTGGATACTCCAGTTTCCCTGGGGTACACCCTTTCTAGGGTGTACCCCACCTGCACCTGCCCAGTGACAGCTGGGATATGCTCCAGCCATGCCCCTCTGTGACCTCGAACTAAGTGATAATGAAAGTGAATAGAGGCTTCTGTATTTTTATATACTTTTGGGGTTTAGCCTTTAATTGATAGGACAGTGGAGAGAAGACAGGAAATTTGGGAGCAAGAGCAAGGAGAAGACACGCAATAAATGGCCCCAGGGCAGAGTCAGACCCAGGCTTCTACAGTAACTTTATGCAATATGATTAAAAGCAGAGACTCAACCCAGTGAGCTAAACAGGCCCTCGGAAGCTTCTGTATTTAAATGTTGGGGCTATTTTCAAACACAGACTTTCTGTGTGTTCTGCAATTTTGGCTACAGTAGCTCTTTTGCAGGATTAAACAACATCAGCCTACTTTTGCAGAGCTTTGGATCTGTTCACCCATCTGTTATTCCTTTACCCAGTTGGTAGGCACTAAGCATTGCATCACAAGACTCGTTGTTTTGGAGATGCAATTCTCTTGCCTTCACAGATTGTCTTATCAAAGTCCATCCTCACAGAGCCACTGGCTGCTAAAGTCTGGTCACCGCTCAGACATAGTGAAGCTCAGTGGGATGTTGCACACAAGTTCACTGGCTCAACCAGTAATTTATCAGTGAGAACCTTTTTTTGCAGAACCTCTACTATTCATTACATTTGTATTTATCTTCAGAGCTTCAACAGATAAAACTAAAAAATCAGTTAAGAGCACTTCCAATTAAAATTTCTGTAACCCTCCAGTGCAAGGAAAAGTCTCAGCCTGGCCACCTCAGTAAAAAGAATAACTACATACTAACTAAATAACTTCATATTTCAGTGGTTTGAAAACTGTGGCTGGTGGGTGAATATAATATAGCACACATATAAATAAACATTTTCCCTATTAACCACGAATATTTCAGTTATTTTACAACAGATAATTTTCCTGTTTTGGAACATAAAAAGTGAAACAGCAACAAGAATGTGCTAGTGGCAAAACATCTGATCAGACCAGAAATGTAAAGGCCAAAAGTACGCAGCTGATTCTTCTGTAATAATAACCAGTAAATCCAGAAATTTAAGAAGCTTTAAATTTAAGAGTAAATGCCAGAATTTGATATAAATAAATTTGAAAAACTGAATATCTAAATACTTTCTATTGATCGGCTAACTGAATTGTTCATTAGTCATTTTTAAATGAGCTTTTAAAGTAACATGTCTGTGTCTTATAATATCAAATAGCACCAATAATTAAAAGTAGAAAAACATTTTTATCTTTGAAACTACATCTAAAACTGTGGCACTGACAGAAAATACAGAAACCTTCACAAACACAGATATTTTGTGTTCCTCACCTCGTCGGGTTGGCTAATTTCAAACAAGTCCAGTCTGTTATTGTTCCACTGTCTGATGACTTTCCCTAACTTATCTTGTTCGTCCTCTTCGGGCATTTTTAACAACCAACCTCAAAGTTGTTTTCTAAATAACAGCAAAGCTCCTTCCTACAAAAACAGGCTGTTTCAGTAGGACTGCAGCTCTCATCGAATCTATTCCCCACTTACATTGTTCTCTGCAGTGAATTCTTAAACATAGTTGCCTACTTAATACTCGCATACTCATCCCCTCTTCAAGCCCCCTCACCGCTCTGCCCTCATTTAACAGGTCAGTGGATCTTTGTTATGTGAGAGACACAGTTTCCTAATCACACATTTGATACAAGAAAATAATTCCCACGTTTATCGGGCAGCACAGATTTAATCTATCATCTTCTCTTTTCATTATTTTCACCACTTTCAAACATAATTGTCTTTAAAGATTGTGTTTTGCTGAGAAAACATTTTTTCTCAGTCACCTCTTTTTTTTCTTTTTTTCTTTTTTCACAGCATTGTTTATGCTTGAGGGAATCCCATTTCTCACGCATGCCATTGATTTTCAGCACAATTTATAGTTACATGTCTTCCCATGTATGTGGGGCAGCTTTTGTTGGCTGCTCCAAAGCTTTCTGGGTAAACCTTCGGTGGAACAAAAGGCGTAACAAAACCATCCTCAATTATACATACAGTATTGATTTTTCTTTTTTTAAATGAACAATCAAGCGTATTGTTGTCTGGATGATGGAATGTGCAGATTTCTCAGAGAAGCAGAAAAACAAAAAACTACATTAAAGTTTCTTCCATTATTGTCTGTTTGATGAACACATCGAAGCTCCAGCCCAGGAGAATAACTATATATATATATATATATATATATATATATATATATATATTAGGGGTGCAACGATATTCGTATCGATATTGAACCGTTCGATACAGTGCTTTCGGTTCGGTATGCATATGTATCGAACAATACAACATTTGTAATTTATTTTATCAACTTTCCTTCTGACGATGCTGTCTGTGTTGAGCGCTCAGTGAATCTGCGTTCGACTACTCCGCCTAGGCTGCACTGTCTAGCGCAGATCCACTGAGTGCTCAACACAGACAGCATTGTCAGAAGGAAGAGCGCAGGGCAAGCTAGCAAGACAGAAGTTAAGCTCTCCTTGGAACATGGACCTCCCCCACTCTCATTCAGATCTGGCGTTTGGAATTATTTTGGTTTTCATGTGACGTATGACCCTGAAGGTAAGCGAGTCATGGACTAAAGTAAAACAGTATGTTGGATGTGCCATGCAATGCTCAATTACATGGGTGGGAACTAGTGTGTTAGCGCAGTTAGCTCGTTAAGGTGTTGGCCGTCTAGCCCCATGCACGGGGCGATCGGCGGTAGCTCGTTAACGGAGATTTGCCGTGTTGTGGCGTTAAGGTCATTTCAACGAGATTAACCTGAAAGCACTAGTGGGAACACGACTGGAATATGACTGCACATTTACTCCGACATCATCCTAGTGCAAAGACAAAAACAACAAGCATGCTACTAACTTTAGCCGAGTCATTTAGACAGCTGTTAGCACATGATTCTCCTTATGCTGCTGAGAATATAGCCCAGAAGAAGTGGATAGTATAGCTTTTATTTTGGAAAGAGACATTTCTCTGTAATAAACTCTCTTTTCCAAAGATTAGTGATTCCTCAATCAGATACAGGGCTCGCAATATCGCCAGCCCGACGTCCTGGGGCTAGCGATTTTTTTCAGACAGGCTACCCTGCCCATCGGGCTATTGTAGGAAGGAAAAATATATGTCAATGCTTTTGCATTCTTTCAGAAATGTAGCTGGGTAATTATGTCATTGGCATCGGTGAGCCACTGTCAATATGTGACATATTGAAATCGCGTTTGAATTTGCGCTTGTTTTTTTGCTTTCACTTTATAATCGTGCAACTGTGTATAGAGAGCGACAGCACTGATCTGTGAGTGATGATAATTTGTGCACCAATTCCTCTGACATCGTCTTATTAATCGTTAGCTTACTATGCAAACATGACAAGTGAAATCTCCGCAGCAAGCTTAAACATGTGAGAGGTTGATCGCGCAGAGAATCGCTGAGCTTATGTGAGTCCGTGTGTAAAAGTAGCAGTATATATATTTTAGTTCTGCTGAGCCAAATAAGACAGGTCGGGGTGAAGAAGTGACAGCCAAAGAAAAGCTTACCACAAAACGGAGAAGTTATGACAAATGAGACTATAAGGCAAAAAGAAAGTGCAGCTTTATGGTTTCATGGACAAAATAATTTCTGTGGCTGCAATATGATGAGCTAAATAACCAGGGCTGCACATAAGTGGTCCGCAGGTGCGCATTAGCTGTCAAAATAAAAAACGCGCACAAGGGTTAGGGTTAAATTTAAAAACTGTACTTTTGAGTTAAAATATATATTTATAATTTTAATAAATGACAAATTAAAAAGGCATGAACATTTTTTTTGTATCGAAAAAACATCGAACCGTGACACCAAAGTATCGAACCGAACCGAACCGTGAATTTTGTGTATCGTTGCACCCCTAATATATATATATATATATATATATATATATATATATATATATATATATATATATATATATATATATATATATATATATATATTATTTATTTCATTTAAAAGCTTAGTTTATACAGTGTTTTATATATAAGGTTATATAAACATATAATGGTGTAATGGTGTGGAGAATGTTTTCTTGGCACACTTTGGTACCAACTGACCACGTTTAAATGCCATAGCCTTGGTATTGTTGCTGAACATGTCGATCCCTATATTACTACATTATACCAATCTTCTGATGACTAATTTGAACAGGATAACACTATCTCACAAAGCTCAATGCAGCTATATGTAGCTCTAATGACCAATCACATTGGAACAGGGTTACAGGCGGGTAAACAGTGCATGTGAAAGTAACAAAAGAAAGCTATTGCATCTGCATTTCAGAACCAGGTTCACTGAGTTGTGGTAGTGGGATGGATGTATAGATAAACCAATATAGAGCTGAATTGATGAAAGAGGTGTTTATTAAACACAATCAATAAAAGGAACAAAAATGATAGTACAACATAAGGGTCTTGTAGGGGCCAAAGTGTTTTATAAATGGCTACATGCTGGCAAAATTGCGTATTTGGTGTTTGGGTCTGTAACTCAAATACCTGAGGGGTTTTTTTTTTAGTTTTAACACCCCTTTTATCTCAAGGAGACATAAAGGTGCTGATCCCTTATTCATTTGACTGTCAATAACACCTTGTGTGTTTCATCACTTCACAGTGTCTATATTTCTAGTTAACACTTCATATGAATGTAACACAAGTCTGCACAACCACGGCAGTTTTAAATAACTTTTCACTGGCTGTGAAGCTACTGTTCAGTGTATTGTAAACACAGGACATCTGCAGAAAAAAATCCACTAATGTTTTTCTCTGTGAAGCGTTAGACTTTCATCAAGCTGTTTCCCTCTGCATATTTCGATTTCTCTTTCTTCCTGTCAGAAAGCGCACACAAACAAAAATGAAGGACTTCGAACATGAATCTCTCTGCGGCAAATGCCTAATTGGAAAACTGGGCTTTTTAAGCACACTCTTGTCTCTTAGACATCAAACACTGATTTTCTTTCTGCTGTCTTCCTCCCTCCTCCAGTGTTTTTTTCAGCACATTTCTATTTCATGTTTTGAAATTTATTTTTCATTATCCTGAAACATTTCTGCAAATCAATTCTATGATCTCTGGCAGGGCAACTATAGACATCTCCTGTACACTGTACCACATCAACATCACACCTGAAACAAAGATAACATATGTAATATGCTAAATACTGTAAATTTTACTATATACAAAATAGTCGCAGGTAGATCAAAAACTTTAAATTAACTGTAAAGAACCAGAGGCAGCTCCAGCCACATACTGGCCAGTCTGTATAGCAGGAATGGGGCTACAATGGCTCCAGTGCCACTAGCTGATGAACACACTGACACACCCAGATTTCTGTGAGAAATTAAAACTGACAACAGGAAGTTAGAGCCACATTGGTCTGAAAAGTGAAGCCAATATAGAAGTGTTTTAAACCTGCTCTTTTTGTAATGGGCACCAGAGGGCGATATCGGTGGTTGAAAGGACTGGTAGACTTTTGCCTACAGAGATTTCACACATGATGCAAGTGCACATTGCTTTTGAGATGTCTCCAATAATGTGAATGTGATACAACCACTGGTTGGCGAGTGGTTCCTAGCAGTTGTTCACTGGGTGAAATCAGTTCAGCTCTAAAAGCTCCTATACTCCTATACTCTTTGTCTGTAAACTGTTAGCCGATAAACGTCTAGCTGCACAGTCAGATCCATCCTTCACTTGTCACCTTCAATTTCAAAACCAAAATGGCCATGGTGAAAGTGAGTATCTGAGGGAGCATCAAACCCTTGTTGACCAGCAGATAAAATATGAGCCCAATGGGAAGCTCCACCACAGCACAGAAAAAAATCCAAGAAGACATTGTTACGTGCTTGTAAACCTGGATCAAAGAATTATAGTATGGTACCATTGTGATGTATAAAAACATAAAATCCTTAATTGAAGTTTCAGACTGATTTACCAAGTATACATTAAAATTAGAGTGTTTTTTCTTATATTTGGTGTCCTGAACAAGTCCATAATTGACATAATTGGGTGTACTTCCTTCTTTTACTCCTAATGAATGATCTAAAAACATTTTAATAGACTGTTAAAATATTCCATTTGTAAATTGCATCTCCTATGTTAATAAGATTATACAGTTGTTCAAAAATGTTGTCATACCTCTGGTAGATCATGTGGTAAACATTTCCCATTGCATTTAGCATTGTTTGCAGCAACTTTCATGGCCTCCGTAGTTCTTTGTTGTGAAAACAACCAGTGTGGATCCTTTTAACAAACATAACACAACTTACTATTGGACTCAGCGTGAATATGAAGTGAAGATTAAGCATTGAATGTGTCACATTGAAGGAAAATTATATTCATACCAATGGTTTGAGATAAACAGGATGCAAAGAAGACTCATGGCCAGCTGCAGAGTCTTCCAGGAGGACAGGAAGTAAGCCAGACCAGCCAGGCAGGATAACCATGCCAATAGAGTAGGAAGTTCAAATCACCATGGCCACAAATTTCCTGTTGTTGGACCCAAAGAACTCAATCACTACGTAAAGAAAATAACATGTTTTAGCAGAACATTGAAAGCGGATCAGTCTAACACAACAAAGGAGACAATATGTGACAAAATATGCTAAATTAATCATCAAAGGGTAGATTTGATCTTTCGCAGCCAACAACCTAGTGTAAAAGATGGATAGATAGCTGCTAAGTCTAAGAATAGGGCTCCTTAAACCTCCATTCTATCTAGTGGCCAACAGGGGGTTCTCTAGTTAAAAAATAAAAGTATAAAAATGTAAAAGAAATCATTGTGTAGTTTTCACTTGATTTGATATGTCACTATTCATTTTGATTATGAGATTATAGTTGGAATCGCTAGTTTTAAGCCCTACTTAGTACAAAATCATGATCATTTTATAAATTATTTTCCAATTTAAAGTAAATCAGATGACAATCCAAGGAAAGATTTAGGCATTGCTACCCTGTAAGTTGCTACTTTATATCCTCAGTGATTTGATATCTTGTTTTAAAAGAGTGATGAAATGACTAAAATGCTAAACGAGCAATCAAAAAAGTCCATAAATCAGTCGGTGACGTCATCTAGGGTCAATGAGTTAGAGGGGTATGCCTAAATTGATTTGTTGGTGAAAAGAAAAAAATGTGTTGTCATTGGTGCACCTATTGTCATAGGTTTATTATAACCTGACAGCTGGGTAACCTGTCACAAAAGTTCCAATGAAAAATCCACATGCCAGGGAAACTTGATTCATGTCGGCGAGCCAGGATCTAAAAACTAGGTGGGAAGGAATTCCAAGAAACACAAAGATTAACACTGTTTTCCTTTGTGATTTCATGACTATAACAGTAAAATAAACCTAGTAAAAACCAAAGAACACAAACGAATGTGTGTGATGAGAATAGCAAGGGGGGCAATATTTGAAAGTTTAGATCCAGGAAAAGACTTCTTTTCACAACTGAAAATGGATTTCTTTAAAACTCTCATGGTAACATGGCTCACTTGTTTTATTTTTAGCTGCAGGACAGATTAGGTCATGTTCCAGAGTTACACAACATCACATGAATATTACATGTGATGCAATGAGTTTCTTCTCAAGTAGTCAAAACATGAATCAGTCTAATGCAAACGCAACCCATGAGCTCAATTACAACAGCTGTAAAATCAATTTAAAGATATATGGCATCATACTATAACATCATTGGAGAAATAGGAAAAAAATGACCATTTACCTTTAAAACAATAGTAGTGCGGTTAACACCCATCTGCTTTCGCACGCTACCGTCTGGGTTGCATTAGCAATCCGCTGCCAGTCAAGTTCATCATATTTCTTTTGGCTTTCACTCCAGTCCACTGCAAATCTCTCACAACGGCTGAAAGATCCAGACTGTTCTGAGTGGGGAATGGTCACGTCCCGCACCTTGACATCACTCCATCCACATTCCTCCCAGAGGCCCTCAGATCCATGACTCCAGCACCAGTGATCCAGAGTGTGGCCTAAGAAAACAACTCCAACAAGTACAAAAGCGAAAACTATCAAGTGTGGCAATCTTCCTCTGGAATGGCCCAAAGTCTCATATCTGCATGATGAGTTTGTCCACGTTTGCCATCTCTGGTGATTAAGGACTGTCTTAAAATGATGGGTCTCTTAAGCAGTTCTAGTCTGAAGATGTCTAAGAAGAGTCTTGATCAAAGGCCTGCTTTTTTTTATAACTCTTGAGTTTACTGCTCATCATTTCAAGGGTTTTGCGCAGGCTTATGTCATTAAACATGCAGCATTATGAAGCTTGATCCTGTGATTTATGTCTGCAGAGGTGCATTTTCTGCCTTCAGCCTTCATCTTGATTTTTATCGTTAAGATATATTTTTGAACTGCTCTTCTTCTGCTATTGCAAATTTGGCGAGAATTTTTCTTGCATCATTTTCTAATCATTGATTGAAACTCAGATATGAGAAGTAGCAGTTTTAACATCAGATTTTAAAGTTGAAAACAGTTATTGTTTCTGCAAAATGTATGCTTTTTAAGGTAAAATGCCATGTTTAAATGGACTTCATTTATACACCAGGTTTTATCACTTATCAAAGGACAAAAGAGGCTTCAGACCTTAGAATAGAGGCTGTGCTGCATCACCTCATTTTCGCAATGCTGTGTAAGCAATTGCAAACTGTGGAAACCCAACCATAAGCTGTAGTTTGTTATTATTACCTGATGTTGGACTTCAACCACTCAGCAGTTTGCACTTTTTGTTTCATGTGACAATGCATTACATGCAGTCAGTGGGTGACAGATGTGCACTTCGGACATGTTTAGGATGCATACTCTTACTGTGGAGCTGTAATTTAAAAGGGCTGTGTGTCGTTAAACACTTAGATGCCTTGACATATGTGCAAGTTACCCGTAGTGTTAATGCAATCCAAGAGTTCCAAGTGGAAAACTGGGACAGTGCAGTGATATTGTGTCTGTCATACGTTTTCATATTTAATCCATCCATCCATCCATTCGCTTCCGCTTATCCTTTTTCAGGGTCGCGGGGGGCGCTGGAGCCTATCCCAGCTGTCATAGGGCGAGAGGCAGGGGTACACCCTGGACAGGTCACCAGTCTGTCGCAGGGCCAACACACAGGGACAGACAACCATTCACACTCACATTCACACCTAGTGACAATTTGGATTATCCAATTAACCTATCCCCACAAGCTGCATGTCTTTGGACGGTGGGAGGAAGCCGGAGTACCCGGAGGGAACCCACGCAAACATTTAATGTACTTCCTATTTCATCATCTTATCTTTAAACTTTTAATCTGAATCTGGTCTCTTTGGCTGGTTTGCTGCTTGTGCCTCCATTACGTTTTGTAATTGATTGTGAATTCTGCTCTCTACCAGAAGGTCCTGAATGTCCAGTCATCAGTTTATACACTGAAGTTCAAGCTCACTTGATTCACTTAATACAGCAGGATATCTGAATGGCTAAAAAATACCAAAACTAAAATAAAGGCTTGGAGTGACCTTATCAAAATCCAAACTTAAATCTGATTAAGATGCTGTGGCATAACCTCAAAGAGGCCGTACATGCTTGAAAATCCTACAATGTGGCTGAATTAAAACAATTCTTCAAAGAGCAGCAGCCAAGATTCCTCCACAGCGATGTGAGAGACTCATTGCCAGTTCTTGCTAACGCTTGATTGCTGCCAAGGGTGGCACAATCAGTTATTAGGTTTAAGGGCAATTACTTTTTCACATGTAGATTTGGATAACTTTTTTCCCTTAATAAATAAAATAATTTTATTTGGGGTTATCTTTGGGTTATCTTTGTCCAGTACTGACATTTTTTTCATGATCTGAAAGATATACATATGACAAATAAGGAAAAAATGAAGAAATCTAAAAGGTGGAAAATACTTTTTCACAGCACTGTATAAAAAAAAAGTAATACCTTTAAAGCAGTTCTCACAAAATTATCGTTTCAAAGGTGGCTTAATAATCACATTTATCTTAACTTGATACAAAGAATGAATCAGCTGACATCATCTGTTTCTTTTTTCCTTTAATTAAGTCATGCCGTGCATGAAGGATTTTAATATTCACTGTGCAGATAAAATGTCCTCCACTGAGGGTCGGTCTATTGGACTCTGGCAGCGGTGAGAGAACAACACCCTTCCATGTTCGTCCAAAACAAAGTTGCCTCCCAGCTGGAACAAATGACAGTAACGAGAAATTATTCATAAATCTTAAAAGTCTTTCTTTGTGGTGAAAATTTAGTGAATTTCTCTATCACCTCTTAGAATTCATTAATACATAGATAGATGTGTTGCACAAAATAGTCATATTGAATTCTGATGACCTGAAACATGTCGTCTTGAATCCACGGAAGCTCTCGTGGAAACTCCATGTCGTTCGCTACATATTCAGAGTAGATCAGCATGTTACCGAAGTTTAACACTTTCTGCAGAGATGCTCCCAGACCAAATGCACTATACATCTGCAATACCAAACAATGAGTTAATTTATTTATTCATCAAAGACTGAAATGTGTATTGTCTGATGTTGACCCCTGACCTTTCTACTGGGATTCAGCAGCATGTCGTACTGACAGCCTGTTTGCTCTACCCAGTGTGATGCTCCCTCCTGACAGCCAAACGAAATGACCACCACTTGTACTGAGTGTGCATCCAGAGAACTCTGCAAAGTAACATTAGAGATAAAAGTATATGTAAGTTTTATATACTGTACTGGGGGATTTTAGAGATCAGCTGATTGTAGATATTTATGAGAATATCACACTGCATATACACCATGGTGCAGAAGTCTTGAGCCAACAGTTTACTGAAAAAAAGAAAATAGGAACACAGTGTATGGGGCAAAAACAGCATGTGTACTTTGAACTTAGGGCATTCAAAACTCTTCTTTGGATGTTGCTGCCTTTTGTTCCGTTCTCTGGTATCTTAACAGAGAATGGGGGGCGGGGGGAAGCCTGATAGCCTTGAGGCTATTGTTGGGATTTTGGTGCTATATAAATAAAACTATTGAATTTGATTAAACTGAATGATCAAACTGCTTCAATAATGAGTCCAGGATGTGGGGAGGCCAGTGTATGCCTAATTATGTTTCATTGTGTCTTTTTCTATCTATCAATGTTTACTTTTACTGCATTAGCAGTGTTTTTGGGATCACTGTCAATCGGACGACTTTCAGATGGTATTATTGTGTGGTCTATCAACATCTGATGATACTTTTCTACATTCATAATACCATTTATTGACAAGAACCCCAACACCACTGATTGAAATGCAGCCCCATATCATGATAGAGTCATGTATTACGGATGACTGTAGATACTCACTACTTCCTCTTTAATGGTTTCCTCTACACACACTAATTACATTTAGACCCAAAACTTTTAAATTTGGGCTCAAGACCTGTTACCACTTTCTCCCTGTTTCCCTCCCTTAAAGACACACTGCACAGCATGTTGAGATATGCAAAGTTTTCACCTTATAACTCTTTGGTAATCATTTTTTTGGTTAAGCATTGTTATTAGGTGTGTGATGTTTACTTGATTCTTCTGCAGATCTTGAACGTGTAGACGGCAGAGCAGACAGGAGAACTGACGGATTAACACCAGCAATATCTTCTTACCTCTCCCAAGATATTTCTGCAGCGTTACTGTTCTGTCAAACACAAAGCCTCAGTAAAATATAAAGGTGCAAAGCAGACAGCACCAATGACGCATAAAAACTGGCAGATATATGAGGTTCATTGTTACGCTTTTTTAATAAGTGTGGAAGCATTAAAGACTTTCATCAAACCCACTCTCCAGTTCTGGCATCGATGAGCGGCGTATCTGGTGAAATGCATTTTGATTGATGATCGACATTGTGTATTTTAGGACTCAGTTGTAGCTCATCATCCAAACGCTGTAGAAAGGCATCCCACTGCACCTGCGGTACATTGGCTGCACTACGTAAAACGACCGTGGTGAGTATGCTTTTTAAAAATATTTTACATTTTGTATTAAAAGAACTCACTTCGAGCTCTTTAAAGTCCTGAAGAGCTTCTCTCAAAGCAGCACAGCTGGGAACATCATGCAGAATAGTTTTCAGGGGTCATGTCAGTTTATTAAGGCTGTGACTTACTGTACTATGTGAATCAGTGAGTGGATGCACAGCAATTGTGACAGCACAGGCTACAGCTGATTTGGCCTTTGTCATGTAATCTAGATGATAATACCTCGATACATTGTACAAGTTGAATTTTTGTGCTCTTACTTTGTATTTTTGCTCCAGAGATCCTCTGCATCCTTTTTTTGTTTAACAGACAGGCTGTGAAGCAGAAAAAATGGGCCTGAAATATAACACTTCATTACATATTTTAGCTAAAAATATTAAATATAATAAGGTTTAACAGAAGAGGCTGCTTAGTTAAACTGAAGGTGGGACTTTAGACCTGTTGTACAGAGTTGCACCGGCTTCAATCAGACCCAGCAGTGACTGTTTACGCTCTATGCGGATTTTCTGCCTGACGAATTCTTGGCACGAGCCTGTGCGTCACAAAGTGCATGAAGTTAGCAGCTAACCATCTGTTTCAGAGGATTCTTTATGTATAATGATTGATAGGACTTCTGCAACCCCTGCTCATGCTACGTCCATAAATTGTTTGACGACTGGTGTCTATTTTTATGTACACTTGTGTGACCTACCTTCCCTGCTTTCCTTCTCAGCAAGGTCCAGCAGAGCTTTTCCTTTTTCGACAAAAGATGAGAGAGCTTTTGCACAAGAAATTGCAGTTGAATCCGGTTGTTCTGCCATTTTTCTTTTAAACTCTCCAGCCTCTTATCGGGGACCGCAGTAACAACTGCCTCTGCTTTCTCTCAAAGTCCAGTCTGGCCAAGTTTAGAGCCAAAAGATTTTTGACTGAAGCTCAGTTTAAAGGGGAACGTCACTGATTTGTGACACAAGTGTTTGTTTGCAGGTTTTAAATGACTTATAACAAAACATTTAATCAAAACTGAAATAAAAGCCAAAAAAACAGAAAGGTGAAAGAAAGGAAATAAAATTCTAAAATAAAATACATTCTTTGACATCAAGCCCATTTTATCGTTTAGTTATGCTATAACTGTTCACTGATTTGGTACAGTATCACATTAGGATACTAATAATTGTGTTCACGGGTAATTGGACACTTTTTTTAATGAGCAGGTGAGATCCATTGTTCCATTATTCCATGACAAACTAAGCAGCTAAACGATCTGAAATTGAAGTGCTGAACATTTAGTAGACGTCTCAATATCCATAGTGATGTCAATTGAAGTGAAGGAGACAACATTAGCTGAAAACCAAAATAAACATTTCAGGGACAGAGAGAGAAAACGTAGGAGTGCCCAAATCAACAATCTGGTACAGAGAAGGAATGCAGTGACCAGCTCAGCAACACGAAAAGGTGTGAAAGACTATAAATGACAACTAAAAGTGATGATCACAGAATTATTTCCATGGTCACGAGTGTTCATGCCATCTAACCAAGTCATGTACACTCTCAAAGAGGTAGGTGTTTCATTTTAAAAGTCCACATTTAAGAGAAAGATTGTGTAGAGCAAGGTGCAAACCCAAGACCAGGAAGGACAGATTAAACTCGTGAGGAGCCTGAACAGTTCTGAAAAAAATATATATATATTTGGGCAGATGAAACTAATATTACCTTTTCACAAAAAGATGGGAAGAGAAAAGTGTGAAGAAGGACAAAAACAGCTCATGATCCAAAGAATATCACATTATCTGTCAAACATGGTAGAGTCAGTATTATGGTATGGTTTCCAATGGAACTAGCCACCTCTGTTTATTAACGATGTGACTGCTAATAGAAATAGTAGATAAATTATAAAGTGTAAAGGGCTGTCCAGACAGATTTTGCTAAACTAATCAGATACTGTTTCACAGGGCAAATGGATAATGACCCAAGAGAAACCCAAGAGTTTATCATGGCAAAGAAATGGGATGTTCTTCAATGCCCAGGCCAGTCATTTGATGTTGGCCCAATAGACCATGCTTTTTAATTACTGAAGACAAAAATGAAGCCAGAAACAAAATGCATCTGAATGTGTATGAAACAAAGGCCAGAAAAACTGATTATTTTGCTTACGTAATCAGTAATTAGTGAATTTGTAGTTAAATTCATTCAACTTTGGACTCAGTTTTTGTTTTCTTGTGAATTTCTGTTGTCTCTTAGCCCTTAGCTAGCCACCTTAATACTGAAAAAATACAATCTTGTTTGCTTATGTAACAGTTTCCATGCTCACTAGATCCTATCAGGTCCTAGACTGGGTAAAGCGCAGCGATATTGCAACACAAGTAATTAAAGCCAAGACTCTCTACAGAGTGATTCCACAACCAGTTTGTATTTGGATTTGTACTTTTAATATTGGACTTAAAACTTTCCTTTTTGATATACGATTAAAGTTACAGCTACTTTAGATGTGCCTGAACATTCGTTTAGATATGCTGCTATAGGCTGAGGCTGCTGGGAGGGGTCTCGTGGTATCGAACTGAGTCTTACAAAACTGTTACTGGAGAAAAAAATGGGTAGTTGGAAAAGCTCTGGTTTGTTAAACAAGTTCTTAATCTGTGTAGTTATAGGTGGAGATTTGCATACTAAAATAAACTCACTTTTAAATGTCTTTACACTAGGATCAGACACTCAACACAGATGTAGCATTTTTATTTTTATTGCTAAGAATCTCACATGATCATGGTTTCTTTTCACAGTGATTTCAACATTAATCAACTGACTCCATTTCCAAATCTCTCTGTTGTTGGTATCCATCTTCGTGGACTTCCTGGTGTTCGCTCTGCTCTATGTGGTTCTCCTCTGGCTCCTTGGTGGGTTCATGTGATTGACTTGTGCCTGTTTCTGTAGGGGCAATGTGAGAGATTGTGAAAGAACTGGCGACCTCTTTCAGAAGGGCTTGTTCAGCCTTCAGTGTAGCCAGTTCCTCGGTGAGCGGACTTGTGAGCGTTGGTGTCCCGGTAGGGGCAGGTGCTGCAGTATTCTGGATGGGCTGATTCTCATTTGGGTCTTCAGGTGTCTTCTCAGAGCCCCCCTTCTCTGATGGATCAGCAGACTTGTCCTCTGGTTGACTGCCAGCTCCATGCACCTTTGCATATAGACTCTTCCTTTCTTCCTGCAAAGCCCTGCACAGATTCTCAAGCTTCTGGTTTTTGATGGTGAGAAGCTCAAACTCCTTTTCCTTGATTGCTTTCTGTAAAAAATATTTTTAACATATTGTATAAAATTTCCTATGGTAAACTGAATTTTTTCCCTGGTGGGTCATATTTTTTTTTAAATCTATCTATGTATGAGGGTATTAATGAATTAAAACAACAACAAAAAATTCTTACATCTGCCACCATGTCAATAAGATTCTTATTGCAGCCATCAAAGCGAGTCTTCCATGACTGGCACTCTTTCTCCAGCTTTTTCATTTTCTTGGCCATCTGCACAACAACAACAAAAAAAATCATGTTATGCTGCAGACAATCAAAGTATCTTCTAAAAATAGCTGCAACTGAGCAAGTGTAGGATTATAAGGTTTGTCAGTTTTTGAAGTGTTACTGAAAGGCTCATGGGATTCTTTCCTCTCATTTGTATTTTTGTCATCTTTGTCATCATCTTTTTGCAGAAAAACTCAATAATTTAATCTCCTGAAGCAGACTTCAAATATTCTGTAAAACCAAACTTACTTTGTCCATGTCCTGTTTGAAGCTGCTGTAGACACTGGTACTCTTTGTTACCGTGCCCTGGAATTCATCAAACTTCTTGGAGTACATATCAAGCTGAGGAAGAATGGTAACAAAACATTATACTTTTCTCCAGGGAGGTAGAAATATGATCCAATTTTGCCCATGATGCCCTGATACCATACCTGGGCCTTCATATCGATCTCTTGCTCCTTCATGACCTTCACTTGCAGTTTATATTCTGCTGCCTGTTTCAGCAGCTGTGTGATTTTGAAATGGTAAAGAAAAATGAGCATTAGGGGATTATTACAACAAATCTTTTATTAAAATGCACAACGAAAAAACGTACATGGTCTTTTTCCAGCTTATGCTTCTCCTCTGCTTCCTTCAGCAGCATGTTTGCCTGCGCGAGTTTGGTTTCCAGCAGCTTTTCTTTCAGGTCTCTGTGCTTGAAAACCTTTTCCAGGTTCTGGAAGACATTCAGGTGGATTTATGAGTCGTTTTCACAGAGAAAGCTGTTTCATTTCTCGCTCTGGGAGCCTTTGGCTACATAAAACTGAAATAGTGTAACTAATAAATGTAAGACCTGGGAGAAATCTGCAAATAATTCATGGGCACAGATGTGAGAAGGTTTACACAAGTACAGTTTATCCAGTTTTAATAATGCATGTAGACTGGGAGTACAAATTGGCTTTGCTGTTATGTTATGCGAGTGTTCGTGTGTGTTCACAGTGTAGCAGGATCCATACCGCCTCTCGCTGGTCGTATTGTGAAATGAGTCCCTTCAGTTTTTCTGCAAGAGCGCCGTTCTCCTGACACAGTTTGGTGTTGCGGCTGCTGTGTTCCTCAATTTGAGCCTGAATCTCACTGAGCGTGCCCTGGAAATGGGTGGTGATCTCTTTCCTCTTTAGGTCATCCTCTCTGCACCTCTGCAGGGTCTCCTCCTGCGATTCAAGCATGGGTGTTAGCTTTAAAACCTGCACTGCAAGATGGATATAAATGCTCAACCGTTTTGTTTGTCTTGTGCACCACCACTGACTTATATAATTTGCTATTGCTCCAGCTAGCAGCCATGCAGGAAGCTCATGAAGGAACTGTATCACTGTACAAGAGGAAGCATCCATGATGTTAAACTTATAAAAGAGAGAATGCAAACCCTTTAAACTGAACTGCAGTGTTGTCTGCACAGTTCTTATGATTGTTATAAAGGTGATAGTTGCTAAAGCATCAAAAAGCTCTGAAACTGAGCAGCTCACACCAAAACATTCTTGACTAAAACGTGCTACACTGCAAGCAAAAACATGCATATTTGATCAGGGATCATCGCTAAAGTTCTGCTGTTTTGAACAACACTTGGCTTCACAACAGGAGTTGTGAGGGTGGCAGTGGAATAGGTCAAACTTTGAGCTTTGACATGGCAGCAGATTTTCAGTGCCAGTGATGTCATATCCTGTAGAGCACAAAATATGCTGGGACCACCTGGCACCATAGCTCAACAGCAAATGGCGATTTCGGCATCTCTGATTAGACACTGTTCAAGCAGTGATGTCTGGAGTTGAGCTACCTTTAAAGTCTTGTTATGTCTTTGCAGCTCTCTGCAGAGCCCCTCCAGTTTGCTGCGAGCCAGCACTGCACGGCTGTGCTCGCCCTGCAGCTGGTCCTTCTCCTTCATCACTTGGAGAAGCTTCTTCTGGAGAACTTTCATCTGCTTCTGATCACTGCGATGCTCCTCCAGCTGCAAAAGCACACACACAGTGCCCCATAATAGTGATTATATCTTTTCTCTAGAAACAAACCATAGCTTTGATGAGAGCTACTATATATTTTCTTTTTTTGCTCTCTTCGCCTTTGTTTTATCCACTCACCAGCTCGGCATGCTTCTTGATGATGGCCTGCAGTTTCTCTTCCGGAGAATCGAGTTTGTTCAGACTTTGCATCAACAGCATAGCTTCCTTCCCTGAGCAGCCATACAGAATTTAACCTTAAAAATCAATCATTGCTATAAAGCCAGTTTTAAACAGACTGATACAGAAATTATTGTTGGATGATTTTCTGGGACTTCAAGAACTCTGCTGGTCCATCTTGTGAAAAATCATCTTGGCAGCTGAATGACACAAACTATAAAAGGCATTTGGAAATACTATTTTACCTCCCTCTCTGTTGCAGATGGATGCATTTACACGCGTTACGGCTCTGCTATCACACACCAATCACTTTCAGTACAACCTGGACTTTTGCTGACTTCACTGAATCAAACCCACCTCAGATAAAATCACTAAAACTGTTTTTTTGTTTGTTTTTTCAAAACCACACACAGCACCTAGATTTTTCAGCATCTTCTTCTCCATTTTCTGGTCCTTGCGGGTCTCTGCCTCTTTGACGGCTGTGACCTCCTCCGTGTCCTCTGGCTCAGCTGGAATCTCGGCAGCCTGGTAGGTGCTAATGATGTCCTCCAGCTGTTGGCCCAGGTCCTCTGTCAGGTCAATGTGGTGATCCTCGGCTGGCGATGCTTCAGGACTCGTGGGTGAGCGTTTACTCTCCTGACAAGCCTCCATTTTTCTGAGGTAGTTCCAAAAGGGAGATGGTTGGTTCTGTAATGGAATCCGTACATGTGTAAGAGGCTAAGGATTAGGTTTAAGATAGACTCATGTTTTCCTGTTTAGTGAAGTAGTAAACATGGAGAAAACCAAAGTCACGCTGAGTGTCCATTTTGGTCCTAGTTATTCCAGCTTTGCTATTTGAAGCTTAATTTTACTGATTAATCAATCAGAAATCTGATGAACTCAAATCAGATTTGAGAATTTACAGCACAGACCTTCATCTCTGCAGAACTTTTTGTCATAGTAGAAAAAGCACAGGTCTTTACAATGATGTCATAATTGACTTTTTCATTCATGTTCTCCAGTACAGCAACACAGCGTTATGGTTAACCACTAAGAAAAGGAGAAGCAAGATAAATAATCACACCTGATTTTCATACAGAGACAGTAAGTAAATGTCTTTCAGTGAATTGGCTGACCCAACACATCAACAGATATTATTATTTTTTGTAAATAGACACACATAATTCTTTGGTAAAAGACTGTAAAAACTCTGTAACCCTGCTGTAAAGGCTCGGCAGAAAAATGGACTCAAACTTCAACACTACCATCAAGTTCTTTGGACATTGGCTGCTTTTTCGTTCATTGGGTTGTTTGTTAAGCAATTTAAAACTGACCCAAGAATCATTTAAGTATAAGAAAGACTCAAGGGGTGAACAAATGTGTTTACATATGCTGTAATAAACAACTTTGAACAGATCGATTTTAATTTGTATCTTCAGGCCCTTTGTTACTAGCACCCTGTCACAAAAACACATAATTTGTTCTCATTTCTTACGTCAAATCTTTTTTTTTTTTAAAAAGCCAAAGATAACACAATAATTTGACAATAAGCTTTACACCAATAAGGTGATTGACAAAGAGCTGTTAGCTGAAAACATATCTCAGCATGCCGAGTAGTTTTTACTTAAAATTCTGAGTAAACTGGACAGGTGGAGGACAAAAGAAGTGCTAGGCCTACAAAAATATCTCCAGGAGAGTAATTTTCTTAGAAATAGGAAAACGTCCGGCAAAGACCTGACACAGGACCTGAGAGATGTATGTAGACCTTCATTTGATGCATTTGCATCCTTCAATGAGGATGGAGAAAAATTCCAGAGGAGTAGTTAAAGAAACTAAGAGTTCAGACTCCTGCTGAAGAATAATGGTACAAACGTTGTTTTTAATTCTTTGTTTCCGTGTATCTTGACACGTTTCAGTAAATCAACGCACTTGTTTTTTCCATTTTTTGCAAAACAAAGAAATGAATGGTGGCCCGAGTTTTTCTTGGTTTTGAGACCATCTTATATTTACTGTTAAGACAGGCAGCCATTTTTACGACAAAAACAATAATCACTTAAAGTAATACTAAAGCTCATTAGTGAATAATAAATATAATCCCCTATCGAGTCCTTGCGTTTCTCTTGCGTTGTACGGGCTTGCAGCCAGAGCCTGTTTATGTGCATAAAAATTAGTGCAGCCTTCACGCTGCCTGTGCTTTCACAAGCTGAGCACATGGCACCTGTTCCAGATCCACAGGCTATTTTAAGAACTTCTTAATATGGGCACGTTATTTATTTATTTCTTATCCACTCTTATTGATGTCAGTGGTTGTGCGCAGTAAAGTCTTGTTTTTCAACTATTAATATTCAATAAAAACACAAATGTTACATAAGCAACCCCCGTCGGCACGCAGTATATTTCTAGGAGGTTAAAGTTACCTTTAACACAGTGTATGTAACACTGTGGCTTTAGTGAGCCATTACTTTACTTTAACATAAATATTACTAAACGCATTCACAGACTAGACTAGCCTCACTGCCGTCAAGAGCTTCTCGCCTCTAACAAACTTGGCGAAGATTGCATCCATCAAATTCAGAGAGGCACTCATTAGTACGTTAAAGAAGACGTTTTGAAACACATCCCAAGCACAAGAGTTAACCTTTTAAACTATTAAAGCCTAAATATCCCTGAAGAAGCAGGGCAAGGAGCAAACAGGGTCTTACCAGGACCAAGGGCCAGAGGGAGAAAAGGAAGAGTGTCGAGGGGCTTGGACAGGCTGCCACCAGCTACAACAGCTGTGATAAGACCACCTCAAAATAAACCAGAGGAGCACAGCTCACTCTGAACAGAGAGAGGGAGTACAGAGATACTCCACAGCACACCTCTATTAAAAACAACCCACGGGCCTCCTCTGATTGTAATCTTAACGGGAATTTACCCCAAGAAGCACCTGTGTTCACGCTAACAATGTATGAATGCAATAAATCTTCTGGTAAAATCTTTAGCAGCCATTTTATGTGGTGTCTTTGAACCAATGCAGCACTCGTTTTATTTTAGGCAAGGTTGCTGTTAACAGCCATATAATTATTCTAACAAATGGGCCTGACAAGCCTGGTGACTGAGCAGGAGACAGGGGGGGAAAAAACCTTATGTGTCTCTGTGATTGGCCAGAATTAGAACAGACCTCCTCCCCCGACCCAGAGAAGAGTGGCCGAAAAAATGTGATTTTCTCATTTCCTTGCTTATACATGCTTCACACATGCAGTAAAGTGCACCGCAAATGCTGCTGATACACAACAAAGTGTGTGCGAATGTGGTTCAATATTAGTCACAAGGTGAGAGCTATTTTTGGAAGCGTTCATTTATTTTTCCTCTCCCGTGTTATGACTGCAGTAATAATTCTTCACCAGAGGATGTCACTGGTTGGAGATTCTCCAATTTTTCACTGTACCCTGAAGATAAAATGTGAGCGATTTCATCTGAAAACCTTCTCGTGCGAGCTCTAATTTAAACAGCGGTGAATAATGCAGGAGGAAAGGTACGGAAGCCGTGAAATAAGCTGCCACACACATTTTTGGGTTAGAATTATATTCTTTTAAAACAATTTTGAATTTAATCTGAAAAAGTAGAGCACCAAACAATAAATTCCTCATAGCATAAAAGAGGCACTCCGTCCTGACTAGCCAGATTTGATGCAAATAGCTAAACAACAGATTGGCTACTGAGGTTGTTTTTTCCCTCCTCGAAAAAATCTTAGCTTAGAGGTAAAATGATTTGTCCTCTGTGTGTTTTACAGGATTTCCATAGACATGAGAGGCACAATGCAGTTCAGTATATATGAATACACAATTTAAAAAAAAAACACAAAACACAATCTGAATACATAATGTATGCTAAAGCAAATAAAAGGCTTCACTTTCCCTTCACATTTTATGAGCTATGTGCACAACAAATGAAAATACACAACCGTGAAATCAAAGCTACATACACCTTCAGAAAGGAAAACACAAAATTAAAGCAGTGCACCTATAAATCTTTTATGTAAACATGAGTGAACAAAGTGTTGTTGTGTTTTTAAATTTCGAAGTCTCAAAAACGGATAATCACTTAAAGATGTGAGTACATTTTTTTTTAAAAAGATGAGACACGCTGTGTTAGCAATCAGCCTCATTAAACCTCTGCCATTACATCAGCTGCAGACATTTTACCTCTTAAAGAGATATAAACAATCCACATAAAAAGTTTTCAGAATTCAACACTGCAAAAATAGTTTAAATCATAAAAATACACATATATATATATACAGAGAAGAAGTAATGCATTTGGTGAATGATTACTTACATTGTGAGCTGAAGCACAGTAATAGTCATGCTTATAACGTCATTACTTATATTGATTCATCCAGTTACACTTGAAATGCAAGAAAATGTACTATTGACTGATCATTGTAGCCCCTTGGATTTGTGTGCAACGTGTTTTACACAATGAGAAAAGAAAAAAAACAACTGGAATGTGTCAAAAATCACAAGAGAACAAACTGTGTTTTACTCCCCCATTTCCTCCACTGACCGAGTCAGTTAAAACATCAAAGGTAAAAGGATGAAAGTGCATCTTTAAAACTCATAAAATGCTCATGGTCATCTGTATAAGCAAGAAAAAAAACTGTAGAGACGACATGAGATCAAAAGCAATGCCAGCGTAGCTCACTGCATAACTGCATCACTGCTGCATAAGTACAGATATACCATATAAATAGTAGTCAAATATTTACCAGTATCAATAAGTGCTTACGTTCTAATATATAAATACATCTTACAGTATTCATAATTACATAATTACCTCCTCTATTGTTGTGCAATAGCAAATCCCATGCATTTTTACCAAGATAAAAACCACAACATTAAGAAAATTTGCAACATAGGAAACTTTTTTTTGTTTCTTTTAAGCTTGTTTCACATAAATAAAGCCGACGGGGCGAGAAAGAAAAAGCTGTCCTCTGAGCAAAATAAAGAGTACCTCGACTGCTTTCCGTAGTTCTCGCTCTGATAAAGAAATGAAGAAACGCAAAATAAAGGCACAGACCCTCGCTGCTTGATCAGAAGCACCAAACTGCACAAGAAGCGTCTACTTAAAATTTGGTCAGACTGTTTCATAATACACATACTTTTCCCCTTATAAATAGTCTTTATTTACTGCACTACTGCATCACACCTTGATATGATTACATAAACAACAGTCTATTTTCAAAGTACACACAGTAAAATACACTGTTTGTATGTATCTAAGAAGGAGTATATGTTAAGGACATTTGTACAGAATTCATAAATATAATTTATGTGCAATTGTACGCAAACTACTATGTCAGACAAAGGCATATTAGCAGAATATCTTTCCGTATTGCACCTGAACCCATTAACGCAAAAAACACCCTGCTGCTCGTCCAAGTTTTCCAAAAAGCCTCTGAAGAGAAGAGCTCATCAGATGCGGTGGCCTTCTTCTTCACTGAAAAGATATGACCTCCACTCATATTATCCACTTAAGAAGATGTCTCGGGTATGTGCAAGACCAGAGGAAGTGTTATTATATTGCCTCTAATGGGATAAAGATGAGGTCATGTGCCTAAAGGGCAGAAGGTGACAAGGTCGCAGGTGTAGCAGGGAGGTGTCTTTTCCTTGATCAACCCGAGAAAACAGACAATGACGGTTCTAATGAGGGTCTTCTGTGGTAATCTTCAGTGAGGCGATGGCTTTCAAGCAGGTCTGTACATTCTCCTCTTGTCCGCTGTCTCCGACTTCGGGGTCGAGGCTTTTCTCCTGAGCGGCCTCGTGGCAGGACAGCTGGCCGTGGCCTCTGATGTCCTCTCCTTCTGTCTCAGGACTGAGGACAGATCCCTCCCTGCTGCTGCAACATTGGCCTTCGCTGCTTTGGGGGCTTGGCGCCACAGAGGAGCTGACATCAGTGCTGGAGGAAGGCGGGGAGTGTAATATCTGGAGCCCGCCAACAGGAACAACGGGGAGCAAACTGTGGGCCTGCTGCTGGGAGTGAAGAGGGAGGTGGCTGAGGATGTTCTGATGATGAGAACTGGCAGCACCAGGCAGACTGGAAGCCAAGCTGCTCCTTTGGTCCTGGAACGACACATTGGCAGAATTAGCGGCAATTTCAGCATCGCCAAGATAATTTCTCATGTGAAAATATCTTAGTTAGAAATCATGAAGTAATGTGAATGTTGAAAAATGAAAGCACTCAGAGAAGAAAAAACTTCTCTGCCAACAGAATATTCTACTACTTGTTCTTTCAGTGCAAGAAAAAGAAAATGTATGTGTGCTTTTCTTTTAACTAGTGAAACACAAATAGCTAATTCCATGCTGAAATATACACTGGTTGCTAGGGAAAAATGTGTAATCTTTTTGAGTCTTGGTGAGTGGTTGCTGGTTGTCGCTAGGTGAAAACAGTCGCAAAAAAGGTGATGCACCAAAAACCTCCCTCCACTAGCAGATTGCTTTGGCAAAAGTTTGTATTTACAGTTTGAGTCACATTCTTCGCTGCTTCACTGCTTCTTGACAAGTTTTTTGAGAGTTTTGCACCTAAGTTGGCATCTTCCATGCTAATTATGCACAACCTGCTAACGCTAAAAGCAATCACAAGAAAGTTTGTGGCATAGCATCATAAGTTTCACACTAGCAACTGCCAGCAACCAGTCGCCAACCATTTGTGGGGTACACAGTTTTCTGAGGCAACTGGTCATTACCATTGGGTAATTGACTACCCTCTTGGCCTGGTTGAATCAGACTTTTGTAATCAACTTAAAAGCAACTGCCAGCAACGTTCAGCAACAGTTGGGGGATAGCCTGTGTGACTAGGGCATTAGGGGAGAATAGTCTTCACTATTGGTAACAAATGCTAAAGATCAGGGTGCGCTAACTGTAGCAAGTGTCTAATCTGCTGAAACACTAGTATCGACCATACAATGCCAGGTCATGATAGCACAACATTAGCTAGACAACAGTTGTGCTTTACAAGCTAAGTATTTACTGACTTGAAAATGACTAAATTAAGGCAAAAAAAAAAAACTGTCCCAAAAGAAAAAATGGCGATGGACTCGACACGCCACCTGCTAGCAAGAGTTAGCATGCTTGTTTGCTAAGCTATAATTTTAAACATAGTTACCATTTTAACTGTGCCTAGATTAATATCTTATGTTGTTTGAGTTAGATACACTAGTAGACAAGAATATAACATTTCTGAAAAATTTCTTAAATACAGTGTATGAAAATATTTTTGTTTTTACACCACACACGGTCCATCTACATGTACCCAGATTCATCAAAATTTAACAAAATAATTTTTAGATGCTGTTCTATACACTTGAACAGATTAACAATAAGTCCTTAAAAGCTCTTTGTTTGTGTTACACTTGAACTGGCTGCAGAACACGCTGTGCTACTTACCATCTCCATTTCAAAGGCTCCTTGGTACTGAGCCATCTCCATCTTTGCTTGGTGTCTGGTTTTGTCACCGCTGCCTTTATGTTGGTGTGAACCTCTGCGTGGTGAAACGGCTCTTAACACAACCCTCTGCCTGCCTCTGACTGAGGATTCCCGCTTTCCAGCAAGCTCTATGCCGGGAGACATGGGCCGTTCAATTGAGACCGGGGAGGGATGCTGGATGGGTGTGAAGCTAGGTGAACTGGGCCTCAATGAAGAGGTATCCCATCTGGGAGAGGAGCGACCACGTGGCGAAAGCTCCCTCCTTGGGGACGGGTAACGTAAACGTGAAGGGGAGGGCTCCCTGATGGGAGACTCCCAGCCAGGAGAGAGTAGACAAGATGAATAAGGGTCAAAAAGGAAGCTGCTGTGATCTGGAGACAGCATGGTCAGAGAGTCTTCATCCACGGATTTCTCTCTCTGGTCGTTTGCAAGAACAGGACGATGATCCAAGCTCGTACGTCTGCCGGAGGGTTGCTGACTGACATCAACTCCGGGCAGAGATGTGAGGGAGCAGCCGTGGATGGCAGCAGTGGCTGTAACTGACAGAGAGGTAACTCCACACGGCTGAGGACTCGTGCTTCTTGAATGTAACTTCGGAGTGGAATCACCCTCGTATTCATCGTCCTCATCGTCATCTTCATCGATTTCATCAGCTTCTTCATCCATGCCGTCGGAGTCCTCGGCGTCTGAGAACTGATGTTTGGTCGTCGCAGCCACCTCTGTCTTGGACTTTTGTTGCATGTCGTCCACTTGAAATGAGAAACACATTAGTTTATCTGGATTTGTTGCAGTGACAGCTGGGCATATCTACAACACTTACATACATCCCAGTCTTACCATGTTCCTGTATCTCTGTCTCATCCATCGTCACTGACACTCCCAGTTCAAGACACTTCTTCATGTGCGCTTTTGACTTCATGTGTTTAGTTAGGTTTCCTGCAGAAATAAGGCAAATTTGTTGAAATTAAACACAACAGAAACTGAACTTTCGTACATTTCAGATGCTTAAAAAAAAAGTTAATCTAACAGCTTTTTTTTATCACTGCTACAGCTACGATAACTCACTACTCTGTAAGAAAAAAAATGCTTACCTTTAGTTTTAAAAGCAAAGTTGCAAACCCTGCAGATATACGGCCGCACATCCGTATGGGTCCTGATATGTTTTTTCAGCATGCTTGGCTTCTTACAGCGAATACCACACTCCTCACATATGTATTTACCCCGGCCTCGACCTCTAACATATACATAGTCTTCATTGGATTTGTACCTGAAAGAGAGAGATTCATTTCTAATAAAGAAATGCAAAAAAAGCACAGTCGTAAACTGCAAAAAGAGCGTGGGCCAACAGATACTTCACATACTAGCACTCTAATATATCCGCTGCATATGCAGTCAGCAGAAGTGACGAGTGTAATGGTAAATAATATCTCGACTGACCCTCCTTCAAAGATCTTAATTCGTGTTGGCATAGTCTGGGTTGTGGCAGCCTCCCTCTCTTTCCACTCTTCCTTGGCAGTTTTCACTCTGCAGCTGATGTCTTTCACCTTCTTCCCGTAGGTGACGTCCACCTCTTTGGGCTCCGGTTTCCTCTGCAGCTGAATCAGATGAACAAACATTGTGTTAACATCCTTTTTAAGTGGACACCATATCGACAGTGCAACGCGATCCCACCAATATTGTATGTCACACATGGCATTGCACAGCATGTTTTGCAAACATGAACTATGCCACTGCTGGGGAAAATCCCAGCACAGGTAACTCTGATCTTAATGTTAAATTTATGCTTTTTATCCACTGAGCACAGTGGAGAAAAGTACCAAGATTTGGACTTAATAATGACCTTAATATAATTATAATATCTGGTATTTTTATCTTCAAGACATATTTTTTAAAATCAAGACCATTTGGTGATTCATAGTTAAATATCATTATCAGCACCAAGCAAATGCTCGTTCCAGGATCTTTCCAAGGAAACCTTCTGTCAGTTGATTAAAGTGTGCAGTTTGTCAAATTCTGGGTATTAAGGTCCTTAAAACTTTCTGCATTTTAAACAGTTATCTTCTCATAATTATTTCTGATTATATCAGTGATTACTGATATAAGAGGTACAATAAATAAGGCTTTAATTCAATATCTCAACAGGTGTTTAAAACACCAGTACGCCTTTGATAGAAAAGACAGGATTATTTTCTTACCTGTTCCATGGTCTGCCTCCACAGGATGAGTGATGAGACCAGTTTCCCAGTACCAGGCTGGCACATGGCAGCCATGGTGTATATAACCTTGTCTCCCCTCTGTCTGGACTGCAGCAAAGCCAGAGCAGAGTTGGTGCTCACTTCAAGAGGGTTCGGGTTATGGGAACTCACACGCCAGGTGGCGTACACAGATGAGAAAGGGGCGGTGCTGTGAGAGCAGCTCGGCGTGGTGTAATTGAGATAACACCAGCTCACACCTGTCGTCGTGCGAAGACTTGGAAACTGAGATAACAGTCCTGAATGCTCAGAGTCTGACATCAGGATGTCTTGACTGGTTACCAGCTGTGCCACTATATCCATCTGCACTCGTTTCTCCGTGCCAGCTTCTTTCACTTCACTGACTGATATCATGGCGTAAGGAGGCGAGCTTGCATCCAGGGAGCTGCTTTCCATAACTGACTCCGCGCCGTGGTCCGTGGCCTCGGCCTCTTTTTGCTGAAGTGTGATAAATTTACTCCTGCGTGAGTCATTCTGAGCATGAAGTGTTGGTGCACCCTGCATCCCTGACCTGTGCCCCTTCTCTTCACTCAAATTACATTTTCCCAACTCCACCGCACTCAGTTCCTCTACAATCTGCCCAAACATTCTCTCCTCTTTCACACGTTTTTGCTGCTTGACCTCCATGAATAGGTCCAGGCTGCTGGCAGGGGATAGCATCCGTTTGTTTGCGCCACCACTGGAGGCATTAGTGGTTGAGATAGTTCTGGAGGTCAGAGAGAGAGGGATGCCTGTCTTGAGCTTGGCTGAGGACAAATCAAGGGCCTCAACATTGAGGGTGTGTGTTGTAGGTGGTTTTGTATGAGCCGATATGTTATGAGAATCGAGATTCCCAGAAATTCTTGAAATCTGACTCTGAAGGGTGGACGTAGTGGAGCTAACACTGTCATAGTGATTGTCAAAAATCTGTGACATTGAGGTGTATGTGATACTACCGTAGGATGGAACATGAGTCTGAATTCTTACGGGAACCATCAGGCTCGGATGTGCAAGCTGAGGAAATGTACTCCCAGCTGAGAATATTGGCAAAGTCTGCGGCAGGATAGTGGCGGCAGTGAATGAAGGGGAGATGCTGGTGAGATACTGTGGAAACACTTGTGATGTTACTTCACTATCCATATTCAGTGACTCCTGTCGCACTAAGTTTCCCCTCCTTCTCTCCTTCACAGAGTTTATGTCCACGTGTCTAACTTTGGATGTTGGAGAAAGACTGCCATAGTCAAATGATATGCTGCGCAACTCTGGGAACTCCTTGCGCAAGTTACACGGCGCCTGCTCTGAGGAGGAGCGTCTCATTTCATGTTGTTGACGCTGGTTGAGCACTGAGAGGGAGTGCCCACTCCCTGGCACAGCTAACAACTCTAATGGTTTGCCAAATTCATCCTGCCTGGCGGGAGAGACTGACTTCAAGCTCTCTTCCCTGTCAAACGATAAGGTGGAGCTGTAAGATAAGTTGCTGTCTTGACTGGGGCTGCGGGACAGGCTAGTGCAGGCCGACTCAAAGCTAGATTCACCAGAGGAGTGCTCAATATCAGCTAAGCGTAGCCTTTTTTTCTTTGGAGGGAGTTTTTCTGGAGGGAATTGTGCTAAAGTTTCACTCCTTTGAGGCCACTGAAACTCCTCCACGTGCTTCTCTGGCTCCTTCACCTGCACCTCAGGAGCTTTTTCTGGACTATCAGGCTCTACTGTGACTCTAATTTCTGGGACTTGTATGTTAGACTGCCGCACGAGCTTGGGACCTAATTGAACCGACGCCCTTAATCTACTGTCACTTCGCTCCATCTCATATGATTCAGAGGCCTCCATAGCTTGATATTTGTAAGATTCTGAATGTTCAGAGTAAGGCCTGTTTATTGAGTTTGTGTGCTGGATAACTGAAATTACATTCCCTAAGTTTTTTCGAGCAGACACTTCAGGGCACACCGATATGTCCATGTCACACCTGTCCATCTGTGAATGGCCTTTCTGTAAAGCCATAATGCCCAGTGCGCCTTGTTTTACATCATAGTCCTTGCTTGAATCAAACATCTCCTCACACGGTTCATAATGGCCTTCATATTGACCCGACAAATCCTCCTCTTCCCTTTTTTCCTTCCGACGCTTGCGCGTTGCCAGTTCCATCGCATGCCTCTGATGGCTCATACTAGGCACCACAGAAGGGTAGCTTTCCATTTCCAGTCCTGAGGGTGAAATGCCACTCTCACTAATCTTTCCATGACTGTCAGTGTCAGTATGGCCATCTTGTGCGGATAGTTCGAAAGCGGCTTGCCGCCTGAGTCTCCTCATGCCGCCGGTGCTTGTTCTTTCATCAAACGAGTGACTGCCTCTGAGTGCTTGAGGCATAGTCAGACAGACTGCTGAGGATGTTGGCATTGAGTTGCTTCTAATCAGAGGCCCCACATCAGAGCTAGCATCTAATAGGGGTTCTTTTACCTCTTCCCTTGTGAACGATTTTGTGTTTATTTTGATTGACTCAACTGTGTCTTTTTCTTGCGTGAAAACACGGGAGACGCCTTTCTCTGAGCGTTTGCTGGTATATTCACTCGTGTCTGTGCTACAAACCGCAAAAGCTGTAGCCTGCTTAGGGCTTGGCCGATAACACTTTCCAAACATAATTTCTTGGTAGGACTTTGCGTTAGTGTTCGGAGGGCCAGTCTGGTGCTCAGCACTCTCAGAGCGAGAGAAGTACCCGGAGTCCGTGCTGCCCTTGCTAGACTGACTTGGGAGGGACAGATTGTGGTCAGAGTCACTGCTTCTTTTTTCAGACAGCCGGAGTGCCAGCCTCTGTTTGATTGTGCAAGATTGAATTGCACGACTAGCCTCGGCAGCAGCAGAAGGTGCATTGATTTCTTGGTGTTGGGATGAACCATCCTGAGCTGACATTGACGTGGCTCCCTTTTTCTGAGCAATGAGATTTAGTACTTTTACAGCAGTGTTATCTGATCCCTCCATTGGAGAGTCCAGCAGCAGCAGCGGGTCATTAAGAGTGTCCTCGTCCGTGTCTGTGCTTTGCTCAGCATCAGAGAATAGCTCTCCTTCCCCTTCAAAAGACCCTTGGTCTGTATTGGCATTGTACGAACCGAGTTCTGAGAATGGCACCGTTCCAGCTTTGACTGAGTGAGCATGAGACTTTCTGTGTTTGTACAAATTACTCTTGGTTTTGAAGGAGAACCCACAGGGAACACATGGGTAGGGTCGTTCCCCTGTGTGCGAGCGAATATGTTTCTTAAGCACGCTGGGTTTGGCACATGCCCTTCCGCAGTAATCGCAAACATACTTCCCAGGCTTTTGTGGTTTCTGTTCCACCTTGCACACCGTTTCTGTAAGTGGATCCATCCCTGAATTTGAACATTGTTGTTGGACTTCAGGTGAGCTGGGGGACTTCCTGTGAGATGTGGGTGCTGGGGACTGTGTAGAAGCTTTCTGTCTGCCACTAGAAAACTGCTTTGTGGACTGTAGTGGGTATGAGGATACCTCATAATCTGGATGGCTTGTGGACTGAGCTTGAGGGTGCTGATCTTCTAATTGCAGTGATTTCCCTGAGTCAGACATTTCTTTGAAACCACATGTATCTTTGCTCTGAGCTTCTTCTAGTTTTTGGTGCCACCCTTTGGCTTCCAATTCGACTGGTGGTCTCCGCCTACTCTGTGCAACCTCCGATGAGCATTTTTTCTGTGCAGCGTTTCTGTCCTGACCCTCAGTGGAGCTTTTTACCCCTGCAGTAGTTTCAAGTGACTCCATGAATCCAGTGTCACTTCCTTTGCGATCGATTTTCAAGGACAATAACTGTTATGTAACTTTAGTAATATTAACATACATGTGAATTGCAGGGAAGGGTCATCTGAAAGAAATAAGAAAGAGTCGTTAGGATGCAATAACATGAACTAGGACCACATAAATATGCACGAAGATTATCGTGACAAAATAAATGAGGCAGGAAAGTCTGTGTGTGTGTGTGTCTGCGCTTGAAATTGAGAGCTATTCAAGGCTGTTTCCCAAAAGTCCTCCTAATAAAACTGGAGTATAAAATTCATAATGAGCTCCATCACAGCAGGAATGGAAAAGCTGGGTCTCTTTACCAAGGTAAACCCTGGCACCTAATTTTCTGAAGCTCTGTGAATGTGCATATGAAGAGGTATTTAACTCTTTGCACCTTGAAAGGCTACTAGGAGTAACCCTCGAAGGTCCCTTCAGACCTGAGTGGTTTCTGTCATATTTCAGGCCTCCTTATGGAACAAAATCACTGGGTGAGTGAAAGTGGTCTCTGCCCATGTATCTACCAAACCACATATTTACTATTATATACTGAAGTGTCAAAACTGATCATTAAGGGCACAGGTGAGGTTGTCAAATGATGTCCTCATGGGGAAACAAGCCAGTACCGTAATGTGGAATGTCACTTTTATTCAAACATTTGTGCACCGGGTCACCATCACCCCATCCCGAGTTAGAGGTAGTGTTCAGCTTTTGATCAAATTTGAATCTTTTTGGAAAAATTTAAAAAATAACTGCAATGTATTAAAATTAATCTGAAAGGTAACATGATCTAGTTTGTAAAAATTTATCGATTTGTATGGCTCATAACACAAAGCTACATTGTATAGGTTGCCACTGGGTGTTACAACAGGTCAAAGGGAATTAATAAATTCAGTTTTAAACTCACTTGTTCAGCCGTGGTCGACATTATTGGCAATTATGGGAATAAAAACTAGACTGAACCGAAGAACAGAAGACAAGACTGTTATTGGAAGTAAGCATTTTTTGAAGTCTGGTATGTGTGCTGAAGCATGCCAGTCGATAGTCTTAAATCAATGGCAATGAAGTGTAATGAGTCCGCCCGCACCTTTAAAGCCTTTTATCTAAATCCAGTATCATTTCATATCACCTCCAGTGGGATTCAAGGCTTCCAACCTATCTGAGTCACTAGTGTCCGTCTCCACAGTGAGCCGCACAGGACCACACTCTTCACTGTAGGTAAACATGCAGGACTCAATCGAGAAACATCATGATGCCTGTGGCTGAAGTGAACTGGTTACACTTTCACTTCATACCATGGGGATGGATGGCCATCTGAGGGCACGTCAGTTTCATCTTCTCAGTATCAAATGCTGTGTCCTCCCTAACGACGTTATGTAATTTTATCTGGTACAAACCCTCTGAGTTCCCTTTAATTAGGACATTCTTCGACTCTCACTCTCTTTCTCTCACTCCCTTTCTTTCTTTGTTAGCACACCACCACGCTGCTCAAGCATAAAAACCAGAGGATATGAATCCAAGGTGACTCTTGAGATGCCGAGAGACGCTCGAAAGCAGCGGTAAAGATGATAATCTACCTTTTGTGTTCTTATCCAAACGCCCATTCCTCTCTTTGAGCTCATCTTTGGGGTCTCTGCTGTCAGACAGATTTGAACGCTTCCTCCACATACAGGAAAAATAATGAAGGCATATGAAGGATGGTGAGGAGGGGAGGAGGTGGAGGGGCAGCTTTGGATTGGAATGATCCACGTTTCAACGGGGAGGTTTAGAGAGGTAAACTAAGCTGGAGGGTGCCTGGGGGTAACAAAAATTCAGAGGCCTGGTAGGGAGCTCCCTTTCAAGGTCGATCTGACCTCATTGCTTAGTTTCCATCCTCTGTGAGCCACCAGAGGAGGGAAGAGGGGAATATAGGTGCAGAGTGACAATGAGATAAGACCCTCAGAAACAATGCATACCTTTGAACTGAGCACGACAGGGAGGAAACAGAGCCATCACATTCAGAGTCTCATTGACAAGTCTCTGAGCGCATTCAGACTTTTCCAAAAAAAGAGTGGGCCAGCGCACCTTTGAAAGCCAAATTCCTCTCACTCCTGGCAACAAGCGCTAACCTAAACGAAAATATGTGACACAGCAGCAATGACGTGCAACAACAGGAGGCAGGTGGGTGGCAGTAGGTGTGCTTCGGGATGACTGTGGGCTGACTGTGGTACAGTATGTCCGCATGGATGGAGAAACGTCTCTGTGGAGACATTTATCTGAACCGCACATTCGCTGGGCACATCCCTTCACACACAAGGGAGCACGGTGAGCTACGGGAGAGCATCGTTATGCCGCTGCATTACATCATTAGGGGCTAAGTTGGCCATTAAAGGGAACGGGGCTTGAAGTCTCACGCTGACAACAAATCCATAAATATCATAAGGAGACGGTTGGCTTTAAAGTCCTCTACGACAGCATGCAGAATGAACCAGCAGCTCTCTCACTGTGATCGGAGTGACACACAGCGCACACACAGCAGCTGGCATTCACATATCAAATATAATCCTCATACAAACCTGACATTTGAATAGTCCCCTGTCCCATATCGGCAGTCACATGTGACATTCCTCATACTGCATAGTCCGTCTCTCCATTCTCCTCATGTCCGGGTGGCGAAATATGAAAGAAACGAGCGAGGTAAAAGTCCCATCAGTCGCGAAGCTGCTGGCCGACTGGATGTACATTAGAAGATCTATTGATGCGAGCTAGTCACCAGAGAAAATACCCAAGCGTGACGTGCGGACCCAGGCACAAAAATAGCAAAGGGGCCCAGAGAGGGATACACAACAGCCCACGTTTAAGGGCGCTTTTCCTCTCCCTCTCCCTCTCGTCTCTCCGTGCGCTTCGCACACTCCGCACACAAAGTGGGGAGCGAGGCTGTCATGATCCAAAGAGCTAAAGCATCACCCATCCCTCACAGCTCAAATTCATTCAGGTACACATATTCATTAACTATTATTATCTATGTAAAATGCGTCGGACAGTCGGTAGGAAGAAATGCAAAAGCGCTCGGCTGAAAGACTCTAATCATATGGTGCAGCGAGCTCTGAATGTACATCTCCTACAGCGTGATCCTATTCAGCGTGTGCATACGGAGAGGAACTCAATGAATGTGGCTGGCTGCGAGGCTGCTGCAAAAATTAGACATGTTCTCTGAATTCTGAGACACCCACAAGCCCCGTTCAGAGCCAGTTCTTCCCGTCACGACAGGATTTGCTTTGTGAATGGAGAGAGTCGTGATGAGGGGTGTCATTAACGCGGCAAAAAAGGAAAAAAAAACTAGGACAATACTGCAGATTATGTGCAGCTGCGAACCTCATCTTGTGAATCACATGTGCGAGTTTAGTTGGTGCCATTTGGAGCCTTTGCATTAATGCATCAACTCTGCAGTGAATCTTAAAGACTTCCTCTGAGCAAGATTCAGTAAGAATTAGTGTCTCTTGGGCTGCATTGTTATAGTCTGAGCTTTAATTTTGCAAAACAAGAGAAGAAAGACTAATTGCTTAATTCTATTAACGTAGCAGTTACAACTACAGTTTAATGTATTTACTGTTTGCATGTAACCCTGTTACACATAAGCCTGTTGCTTATAATTAAATAATTGCCTGTGATGTTTCCTGATCAGGTTAGTCCACAAATTCCTGTAAACAAAGGGTTAAAGATTTGAAAATGACTCCAGTATTGGCATATAATGTTACTAGTCACCTTTTACATCCTTTTTTGCCTTATTGTTAGATAACAAAATGTGGCACATTGTACCCAGGTAACTACTGCTGTGTTACTTTGTACTTTCTCGTCTATTTTTAACATGTCTGATTGACTTTTGGAATCAAAATCATACATGAATATAGATTAAAACAGTGTCCTTTAAAACACATGACAAACATTTGAATTCGACTTGAATTTTACTGTGAAATTACCTTTGCATAGAGGCCGAACCATCTGATAAAATGTGTCATAACATTCGTTTGAAGCTGCAGGTTTTGCCATCAAGCACATCAAACGAGGTCTTTCCGTGCTTTTGAACTGATTTATGATCACCCCGCCTCAGCCATTTGTGTGAAAAATTTGGCCTTTCGACACAATATAATTTACAGAACTTCAGATACTACACCCCGCTTTGACCCACCTCCTCCTCCTCGTCCTCCTCGGTTTCACTCTTTGCTCTTGGGTGAGAACAACTGGAGGCTTCTATGAATAGGAGTCCTTGGCTTTGGGCTTGCACCAGCTGTGCTTGCTGTGGCTAAGACATGTTTCACAGAGGTCCTCCCCTTAATGCAAAGCTTACACAACAGAGCAATTTATGTAATGACTCGCTGTTGAATTTCACCTCACAGTTCAAAATCTTATCCAAATGGCAAGCATTTTATTTCTCTGCAAAACTGTAATGTCACAGAGCATTTCCTTCAGAAAAGCAGCAACTCGCTGTGCGCTAGAAAAGCAGTGAATGCAGAGTCTGTGTATTGACAGAGTCCCTCCACAGTATGGAATTGCAGAGAGCTATTATTAGATATAGCCTCTAACAAGCCAAAGATGAAGTTGAAGCTAACTAACTGCAGTGCAGCTGAGATCCATTATGCTGTATTCAGTATCTACAGGAGCGGCACTAAAATGGCTGATACTCAATGTGCAGTGAAGGTCAAGTCGTGAGCCTCTATAAATATAATGGTCTGTCCCTCAGGATGTTCCACACACTGCTTGGCATTTCCATCATCTAAAGCTACGCCGTGGCTCTACTGACCAGCTCAAATCTGCCACAAATCTGCATGTGATTGAATGCCACACATGCACCTGACTACTAGCGGGCCTTTAATTATATTAGTCCTAAATTAGAAGGGCAGGGAGGGGGGTTTATGAATGGAAGGAATGAGGTTTTCCTCTTGGCTCACTGTAGTGGCAGTCATATGGCAGCCTGAGATAAGGGGGGGGGACTGAACCCAGCAGGTTGAACAAACACAACAACATTAAACTAAAAACCTTCTCACAGAAGCCATTCAGAAAACTTCAACCGATTCACTTTTTTCATCGGCCGTCGACCGCTCCTTTGTCCGTCTCTTCAAGTCAGCCTCTCGAGCAGGCATGCTTATGCCATTATCACAGCAGTACCTGAAAATAATCTAACATGATTGTGTGTTTCCATGGCAACCATGCCAACGTCTGTAACAGTTTCCCAGTTCCTGTCTACATATATAATTACTGCCTGCAGATTACAGAAGCAAGACTGCAGAAATGAGCCGGCAGTGTGTCGACCGCACAGCGAATCACGCAGTTTTCTGTGCTGATTGATAATAAAATGTACACGCAGTCCCAGTGAACATGAAAAATAATAGTTTGAGAAACGGCAAAGATTTGGCTTTGTTGAAGTCTTGCCTTTACTTCAAAGTAATATGCAAATTCATTGCTGCCGGAAATGGAAAACAAGTGGGAGAAAGTCAAGATGGCAAAGTACAGTAACACGTCTGTTTTCAGTTAACTGAGTGTCATTATTCAGTATTACAAGAAAAGTCCTTTTAATGTCTCTGACACCACTAACAACAAATAAGTCACATAAACCTAATGTACTATGCTCAAGTCAGTGCTCTACATCATTTTATTGCTGCTTTGCCTGGGATCATTGTTGAGTTTTTAGGACATGTGGCCTCACACTGGACTCCAGAATCCTTTGGGAGGAATTCAAGATCCACTAAATGACCACACAGTCTCAGAACCTGGGCTGCAAAACAAGCTCAAATCATCTCCTGTCACCACCATTTGTGCTTATATATTGTGTTTGATTTTCTCCAAACATGGCACCATGTGCATGCATTACAGCCAAACATCTCCACTTTGGTCTTGTATTTCCAAAGAAAACTGTTCAGGAGGTCTTGTGGTTTGTTCGTATCCAGTGTTGCAATCCTAAGGTGTGCTGCTTTGTTCTTTTTAGAGAGTAGAGGCTTTTTCTAACTGTGATGGCCTTTAACATGCTAACTGAGGCCTGTGGACTCTTTCTTTGTCACACTACTGTATAGGCAAATAAACTCTACAATATGCAGTCAAACAGAACAAATACATCATTTTAAACAAGTAAGTTCTGTTCCAACTGACCAAACCGAGAAAATAATCTGCACTGCAGTCCTGCCTTTAAATGTCTAAGTTAATTTTTTTGACATCTCAACATTTTTGCTACAAACTTTAAAGGTTTAAAGCCCGGGTTCTCCCAGAATGCAGAATATGTGTATTTCACTATTATTGAGCGTCTATCTGTGCACGCGTTTTGCATCCTTACATCTCTGTTTGTTGTGTTTAGGTGATCAGCTGCGATGTGCGTGTACCAGGCTGGGGATAGCCTGCTGAAATTAGGGTATGTGTGTGGGGTGGGGGGGTTGCACAGACGTGAGAAGAACCCCTTGCAAACCCCCCATCAGCACGTCATGGAACATTTGCAGAACAGGAACCTCCCACCTTAAAGGCGTGCAACAGAGAGCAGACACAACAGTGAGATCTGCCCTGCACCGGACTCTCTATCTCAGTTGACAAATACTCCTGCAGCTGCTGTGGTTTCAGTGCAGAAAAAGAGCAAAGACCAGCTTTGAAAGAAATTCTGCAGAGGCTTACCGGTCAGTGTGCAACATGAAAATAACTTCACCGCTGCTGCATTTTTCAGAGCCAGAAGAGGATGTGTTGTTTTCCCGGTTCATCTGTGCACAGCGGGGGTGCATAGATCTGTTTTGCACCGTCAGACTGCTTAAAATGTCCCAGGCGGCTAGGGCGTTACCCATGTTGACACAAGGGGGCGCCAAAGGGAGGCAACAAATGAGAACAAGTCAGTGTAATAAAGGTTGATTTTATTGAAACATTTATTAAAAATGAATCAAACCGATCAGTGCAACAGGCTTATCAAACTTCCCACAAAGCACATCTCAAAGAAAAGGTGCAATTCACAGTGTTTAATGTCACTGCTCCCAAAATTACAGAAAGTGGCCTGGGTTTCTGGGTGAGAAACTAAAGGAAAACCACGGTGTTCTGTGTAAAAATGTCAAGCAGGCCCAGCTGAAACTCTATCAAGATAGCAAGAAAAAAAAAAGGCGTTACAAGTGAAAAGGGATTCATTAGGAACAATGAGTAAAGCAATATTGGCATTTACAGATAGGGAAAAGTTTACTAAATGGAATTGGAAACTGTGGTCAACACCGCACATTTGTTGACTCTGATGCTTGTGCATTAGTGCGATTTGTACGGCATAAACAGAGGAGGAACTCTTCCTCGGGCTACTGAGGATGTCAGTGCAGGGCATCGTCTCACCCCGCAGCAACAGTCGGTCAGCAATTACATGAAGAGGGATGTTACACTAGAGCTGCAGGGCATAGCCCCAGTATTACAAAGATGATTGCACATTTCAGAGCAAGGGGTGTTTCGAGACAATCTGTGGCAAGCTCTGAAAACTGCTGTTCACAAACGCTGTCCATCTAATCTGACCGAGCTGGAGCTGTTTGCAAATAAGAATGGGCAAGGATTTCAGTCTCTAGATGTGCAAAGCTGGTAGAGACACACCCTAAAAGACTGGCAGCTGGAATTGCAGCAAAAAGTGGTTCTACAAAGTATTGACTCAGGGGGCTGAATAATTACGCACACCCCACTTTGCAGTTATTTATTTGTAAAAAATGTTTGGAATCATGTATGATTTTCGTTCCACTTCTCACGTGTACACCACTTTGTATTAATCTTTCACGTGGAATTCCAATAAAATTGATTCACGTTTGTGGCTGTAATGTGACAAAATGTGGAAAAGTTCAAGGGGGCCGAATACTTTTGCAAGCCACTGTATAATCCTTCCTTTCTGCTCCATCAGTTCCTCTTCAAGTGATGTGATTTTCCTTTAAGTGGCACCAGTCAGCTTCAGTGTCCAGGCCCACTGGCATGGCATCTGGCTAAAGGAGAGCTGGGGCAGGTAAACCTGCAGCCCACTGGGCTTTACAGGCTCCCACTTCAGAGGGCCATAACCAAGAAGCACCACCTTTTTTGTTAAACAAAAGGAAGTTATGAATAAAGTTCAGATCTCACACAAGGTTCTGTATTTTATTGCCATGTACACTAATATCTGTTTAAATATAAGAAGCTGGCATCGCAACATTATTAGGTATTGAGTCAGTCTTACCTGAGTTTGCCCAGTAACCACTGGCTCATTCAGAATCACTGATCCATTATTTGGCCACTTGAGTAAGATGGAAAATATGTTTTTTTCCTGGGGTCTGAACGTGTACCTGTTGAAGATCAGACCCATTAATTACCTCTGATTTTATCAATCTATATATTTTTTTTCTATAACTTTCTATAGATAAATATCAATGTAGCCTTATAAAAAAAAAAAGTTGTGGACCCACCACAGATCTGGAGTGAGGCTGTCATTCTGAGCTCGCCATGCTGTCGTGTTATAGATGGCCTCCCCATTGACCTTCAGCCACTGACCAATCTGCCTCAGACGCTCCTCAAAGATCGGAGCGATTCTTCCATCGTGTGTGGGGCCGATATTCATCAGCAGGTTTCCTCCACAGGACACAGTCTCCACCAGTGTCTGAAACACACACACACGGACACACATTAAAGTGGACATGACTGGAAATTATTACAAGCGATTTTTGACACATAAACATGAACAAACAAAGCCACAAGAAGGGCTCCAGATCAGCGTTTGACCCTCGAGCCAAACGAACTTCAATCTAACGTGACTGCTCCCTTGTCTGGGTCTGGAGGCGTGTTTTAAAGTAAAACAAGGGGGGACTCCTAACATTTTAACCACAGAATGGCATCACTGCTCAGCTGGCTCACCTTGGCTTGCAGAGCGACCCTCGGGCTATAGTTTCTAACTTAATTCTCTAGTGCCGCTGACTCAGGTTGAACTCCCATATATTTATCTCTATCCCATTTTCTTTCCTCTTTAATGACACTCACTCATGTGATGATATTTTGTCATTCTTCTTGTTGATTTTTTTTATTGATTTTACTGTTTTAATTATTTTATCTTTTTGTAAATTACACAGACAAGTCTTGCATTTTTGCATCTTTTTAACTTGTTGATTTAACTCTCGTGGGTTTACATTTTTAAGTGTAGTCATGGTATGTTTTTTGTAAGTGATGGCTGCTAGTAACAAAATGCCTAAAGATACAATTTAAAATTGCAGAGTCGTAGGAAATGTGTTGAAAAGAGTAAAGAAGCATTAGGTAAATTTCTCAATGACTCATTTAATCACAGTGAATCTGTTTTAGTTTAGAGGTGAATACGATTTTCAGCTCTCACCGACACAAGCTGATCGACGGTGAGGTAATCGCTGAGAGGAGCGTTACGTCTGTAACCCCAGGACTTTTTGTCAATGGTCATGCAGTTTTCCCATTTGTGCTTGAGCAGGTGTCCTGGCTGGTAGCGATCAGAACAGGTGTAATATCCACCGTGTGTGCAGATGGAGCCATAGCCCCACCGATCATTCGTCACCACCGTGTCACGTACTGGACTGTTGAGAAGATTTCAGTCAGCTCAGTTTTTATATCCATGATGGGAAAAAAGCTAAAAATAATGCACATTTTGCAAGTTTACCTGTCATTATAGAGCCAAGCTAAGAAACCAGTGCTGTTCCAGTACTTGTCAGGCGCGTCTCCATCTCCATCAGACCACAGCACCTCTGGTTTGTACTTGACAACAAGCTCGTAAAGCTCAGGCAGAGTTTTACTGGTAGGAAAGTAGTTTGTAGTGAAGACATTGGCAGCGTCCAGCTCAAAGAGCGGGTTAAACCATTCGAAGAGGGAGTGATACAACCCTACACGAATATCCCCGTTATTGCGAAGAGCTGTCACCACTTCATCCACCAGGTCTCTCTTTGGTCCAATATCCACCGCATTCCAGTTCCAGGAGTTCTTTGAGCCCCAGAGTGTGAAACCTGAGAAATACACCAACAAAACAGAACATCTCTTGTGTGGTTGAAGGACAGTCATACATCGCTGACACCAATACTGACATCAGACTACTTCTTCAGAAAAAAAAAAAAGAACACTGTAGCTGGCATATATAAACACAGCGATGCACAAAAATGTGGTGTACCTTCATGGTGTTTTGTGGTCAGAACGATGTACTTTGCTCCCGATGAGGCGAAGATGTCGGTCCATTCTTTGGCATCAAAGAACTCAGCAGTGAACAGCGGTGCAAAGTCCTGATACTTGAAGTCTGGAGGATAATTCCTCTGCATGAAGTCCACATATGGCTTTTGCTTTTGGTTTTGCCAGTACCACCTGTGTAACAAATAAAATGTAAAATGTGTCATCACTGTAAAAACTTGTAAAACTGTAAAACTTTTAAGCTGTACTGCCACTGTTGCCATGATGTAAAACATATGGGATCTCCGACAGGATAGATGGTGGGTTCCTGGATAAGTCCGAAGTCGGAATTTCCAATGAATGAGTTGTTCCCTAGATTTCACAGACCCTCTTGCCCTCACTGATTGTCTGCAAAAGTTTAAATGATCTGGTAATGTCAAAAGAAGAACTCACCAGAACCATTCGCTGCCAAAGCTCGGGACAGAAAAGACACCCCAGTGTATGAAGATGCCGAACTTTGCCTGGTCATACCATTCTGGCAGCGGTCTGGAGTCGATGGACTTCCAGTTGGGTTCGTATTTGGCATTATTGGCCCCGATCTGCAGGATCAATAAAAGCAAAGGAAAGACTGCTAAAGCTCCCATTTCAGTGTCGCACACAGATCCGACTTCACTCTTTAGACGTCATATGACTGCGAGTAAAGTTGCGGAACTGACACTGGCAGGAGAAAAACAAACAAGGAAGTGAAAACGGCTGGTTTAACCTGAAGAACCAGGTACGTTTGATTTCTTTCCGTTTACTTCCCGCCATAGTTCAACCAATAATTTCTAAGAGAGCACCGCCCTCTCGAGCTGCGCAGTGTCATCGATCTCGCGCACTGACGAGCCCACACGTGCACATGCGCAGTCGGATTTTATTGGAGGAAGCGGGTTTGTTTTGATTTTGAGGGCTAAACAACGTCCACATGCACGGCTACGTTGACTGCCACTGTCACATCTCTGCGGGGGATTTTGACAAGGTATTAACGCTTGTTTACGGACTGAAAATTTATTTTTATCTTTAGCAACCTTAATTTAACCTTTCCACGTTTTTTTGGCCAGGATGTAGAAGAGGTGATCGAAAATTCAAAAAAGGTGAGATCCTCGTGAGTAAAAGCTGTAAGTTAGTCAGATATTTGTTGTTTTAAAGATAATTTCTGGTTGTTTTTACTCTTGTCCAGGCTGGCTTGTTGGCGTTATTAGCTGTGGCCGAGCATTCAAGGGAATTTGAGAAGATTATAGAGTTGTCACAGAGGTACCCAGCACTGTTTAAATGATGATGTATCTGTACTGTGTAGGTCGCGGTTTTGTAATTTCCTGCTGTAATTTTCTCCAGGTTTCCAGGTTTCATTTTCCCCTGCTTAGGAGTTCACCCTGTTCAAGAAGTATCCCCCGAGCAGCAGAGGGGTGCTTGCCTTCAGGTAGGATTGCTGCAGTTTAAAATCTTTTTCCACCCATGCTGTTAACATAAGCTAGTGGTGTCACAACTACCTCCGGAAAACAGAAATCTCCTTGGATTTGAGAATTTATAGTGCATCATATCATAGAAACGACACCAGTGAAGGTTACGAATGACCTTCTCATGGCCTCTGAGAGTGGACCCAGTCCTTGTGCTTGTCCTGGTACTCAGTGCAGCATTCAGTACCACTGATCGAAACATTTTACTTCAGAGATAAGAATACAGCTGTGGCCATTAAAGGAAATACACTGCCCAAGTTTGAATTGTATCTGTTTGTTCATGTAAACAGGGAGTCTTTACACGCAAACGTTAGTCATGGAGTTCCACAGAGTTCTGTGCTGGGACCAATACTTTTTACATTGTAAATGCTTCGCTTAGGCAGTTATATTAAAAAACGCTGCATGCATTTTCATTATTTTGTAGCTGATACCCTGCTATATTTATCTATGAAGCCAGATGACAAAAATTAATTAGTTAAACTACAGGAATGATTTCAAGACATAAAGGCCTGAATGAGCTCTAATATCCTGCTTCTAAATTCAGATAAAACTGAGGTTATTATATTCAGCTGTAAAAATCAGAGAAACATGGGGTCTAACCAAATTCCTGGTATGGATAGAATTACTTTGGCCTCCAGTAGCACTACGAGGAATCTTGAAGTGCCTTACAAATATGTAAGATTGTTTCCTTTTATCTGTGTAGTGTCTAAAAGTAGGAACATCCTGTCTCAGAGTGATGCTGAAAAAATAGTTCATGACTTTATTACTGCAAGGGTGAACTATTGTAAGTTATTATCAGGCTGTTCTTGAACTTCCCTGAAAAGCCTTCATTTGATACAAAACACTGCAGCAAGAGTACTAATGGGGGATGAGAAAGATGGCTCATATTTCTTTATTCACCAGAAGGCCACAAACCCAACAGCCAGCTGATCCGAACAGCCATGTAGAGCGTAAACAAGTATTGTTGTATTGTGGCTTTATGAAAATATAACATCCATCTAGCCACCCATCTTCATCTGCTTATCAAATTGAGGGTCACGATGTGCTGGACTGTATTCCAGCTATTTTAGGGTGAAAGGGGTGGATGGGGTACACTCTGACAGGTCACCAGTGTGTCTCATTATTAGTGTTTCAGTCTGATCTTAAAAAAATCAATTGTGGTACTCAGTGGTGGAAAAAAACAGCAGCGCTTCTTTCCTGAAATAGTGTGGATGATTCATTCTTTCTGCAATTTTGCAGTAAAATGGTAAATGGCCTGTATTTGTATAGCGCTTTACTAGTCCCTAATCCACCCATTCACACACACTGGTGATGGCAAGCTACATTGTAGCCACAGCCACCCTGGGGCGCACTGACAGAGGCGAGGCTGCCAGACACTGGCACCACCGGGCCCTCTGACAGTTAATTTTCCTGTGTTTCTCTTCCTCCACCACAGCTGTAGTTTTCTCAGGAAACAGTAAAAACATTGTAATTTTGACTGCTTGTAAATTTAAAAAATTGGATGAGTTATTTCTGGTTTATGCAGTTAGATTCAGGAGTGTGTTCTGTGTGTTTTGCAGGATCTGGATGCTGCTTTGCCTATCATAGAGAAATACAAAGACCAACTTGTTGCCATTGGGGAGGTAAAGATTGAGCATCTTTGATTCACCTTCGTTGGTTTTCTTTATTAACTACAATGATATTACAGCTTGTTTGCCGTTGTAGGTTGGTTTGGATTTTACACCCCGATATGTCAGAAGCGACACCGATAAGGAGAATCAAAGGCTGGTCCTGATTCGTCAAGCACAGATAGCCAAGGAGCTGGACCTCCCGCTGTGAGTCTTGAGATATTTATTATTAAGGCTATTCTCTGAAATTCATGTGGTACGCAAAGACTAATTAAGAGCTTTCCTGGGAGGTGTAGCAATATATACAGTACAAATATTAATGTGTATTGTTTTTGGGTTGGGGTTTTTTTTTGTTTTGTTTTTAATAGAAGAAGAGTCTTTCAGCCACTCCCTTATTCAGAAGGGGTCTGCACAGTAGATAGCTTTGCATATTTGATTTGGTAGATATTAATGCCAGATTCCCTTCGCAACACAACCCTAAAGGGATCTGTGTCACCTCTTGGTATCAAACCAGGGACGATCCATACATTCGGCAAATGTGTAAACTACAATTAAAGTGTAAAAACCTAAATAAGACAGAGAAGAACTCCATAAGAAAACAAACATTTACATTTGCAGAAATTAAAGCGATCAAAATCTAAGGTTTATGAGACAATGACCGACACAGTATATTACAGAATCCTTCTATAATACATTGTGTTTGTTTATTTGTTTGCTTTTTTTTTTGGCTTTAGAAATGTTCATTCAAGGTCTGCAGGAAGACCCACCATTCAGCTCCTGAAGGAGCAAGGTGAACACCTAAGTTTATTCTGTCTGTTTGCATGTGAGTGAACAGTTTTCTTGAGTGTATGAGAAATAAACTGCAGTTCCTCTGTATTGCCACTAGGTGTCAGAAAAGTCCTTCTTCATGCTTTTGATGGGAAACCGTCTGTTGCTATGGAGGGAGTGAAGGCCGGCTATTTCTTTTCTATCCCTCCATCCATAATAAGGAGTGAGCAGGTACAGCCGAGCATGCAGTCAGCTTATCTGTCATTCGTGTGTAAACAGACCAAACTAGTTTATTTAATTGACACAGGTAACAGTTGTATGTGAGTATTTACACTCCCCACACAGCACTGGCATGTTGACTTTGTTTTCATTGGTTGACTTTATCACATTGAGCATTAATGATTTATGGTGATCTGTGTGTGTATTTTCCACTAAGAAGCAGAAACTTGTGAAACAGCTGCCGTTAGAGAACATCTGTCTAGAAACTGATTCTCCAGCTCTCGGCCCAGAAAAACAGGTTGAGTATTTAAAAATGTCTTATATTATCTTTGTTTGGGAGGAGTAATTTAATATTTTCTTTATGTATTACAAAGAAAATTGTATAATAAATGTTCTAGTTTCTAGATAAGATAGATACGATACCTTTATTAGTCCCACAAGGGGAAATTTCATGAAATTTCCCCTTAATTACAACTAGTTTGTTTTAATTAATATAGTTGATAATATGATAACTATAAGAATCGATACAACAATTGTCCCTTGTCCTGACTGCAGGTGAGAAATGAGCCAAAAAACATTTGTGTCTCTGCCGAGTACATCAGTAAGATCAAAGGGGTGTCGCTGGAGAAGGTGATGGAGGTGACGACACAAAACGCTCTCCAACTCTTTCCGAAGCTGAAGGCTGCCATCAGACCTTGACGGAGAGCACAAAGAATATTTTATCTATCAAAAAATGCCTTGAAGGATTTGCCAAGGAAAAATTATATATATGATGGAAACAAAATGCCCTACGGTGTAAAAAGCAAAACAAAAACATGAGAAAATAAAGACAAGTTTACAAACTCGCATCCAAGTTGTGCTTTTTTTGTGCATTTGACACATCTGAAATTCCTGCCACTGACATCCTGCATGCCAGTTTTATATCCTAGCGTAAGCAGAGCAGTAGCAGTTATTTCCTTGATCACTTTTTCAAATTAAAAGGCAATTCATTGTAACTTCATGACAGCTGATGCTACCACACTCTGATGGCAAACTTCACAGCTGCATGGGGGTAGTGTTGCCTTCACGTGCACCTCATAATTTTCTGCATTTTCACTTTTGAGCTCTGAAGTTGCTTTTTTTTAAAACCAATTATGAAACTAAATTTCATTCTTGGTTTTTTTTTTTTTTTTTACAAAAGAACAAATTGAACTCAGTGGTCAGTTTACACTAGTGGTACACTAAGCTAGTTTAATACCACAAGACTGTAATCAATTCTGCTTTCAGACTAAATAATAGAATTATGTCTGCTGCTTTTGTGTTTGCACATCTTAGATTTAGAAAATCAGTGAATTGATTTGATTTGTTTGAGTTGTGAGATAGATAAGATTCAGCTGAGTTGTACTGACATGCCATCTGGAGAAACTAGTTCAGGGCCATCTCTAGCAGATTAGACCTCTGTAATGGACTTTTGTCCAGTCTTTCTAAGACAGTGATAAAAAAAGCTTCAACTTATCCAGAACGCAGCTGCTAGAGTCTTAAAGACTAAAAGAGCTGAATGTAATCCAGCCAAGCAGTTCTCAGATTACTGCACAGGTTCATTTTGTCTGCCAGAGAATACATTCTAAAAATATTATTGCTTATTCATAAACTTTTACCCACAGTATATTGTAGATATGCTGATCTCAGACTGGCAGATTCTGAGTTACTCTAAAATGAAACTGAATACCTTTTAAGTAAAGTTTCTTTACCTTCTATCAAACTTTAAGAAAACATTGCATTGCATCATGATTAAATGATATAAAAAAAAACATCCCTTTTGTCTATGTAGATATTAGAGGCATTTCCAGATTTTTTTAAAAAAGGGGGGCGTGGTCACGGGGGACCACGAAATGCAGAGGCAGATGTGCATTGTGTTCCCCTGTGTTCTGAAATACAATTTCAGGCTCATGTGCATATCATGTGTCCTATCACAGATTTTTTTGGGTAAAAAGTGGTGTTGGACAAGAATTTCGAGACACTTATTTTGGGAAAGTAGAAAAGGCATTTATACCTTTTCTACTTAAGCAGCTTAACTGCTGACAGGTTGTATATTTAAAATATATTTAAAGCATCTACAGTAAATGTACACATCATGTGGGATGAAACTTTTCAGAATCATATAACCAAGCATGATGTTATTGTATCATAATTATTGACTTGTTTATATGTATATCTCTTTAATGTCAGGGGTGCTCCTACTTTTAATTGCTTATCTAATTCTCAGTAGCTCGATTAATAATAAAAGCTGCTTTCAGCTACTCCCTTTTTCCCAAGTGGCGCCACAACGGATTGCTCTGCATGTTTGATCTAGCTGTATTTCCCGCTGCATCCTCTTCCTATAGCAACTCCAAAGTGAATTATGCGTATTCTTGTTATTGAACTGGAAGTATTTCACTTGTTAGACGAATGTGTAAACCGCTAAGTGATCTACAATCCCCCCCACCTTCTAGACACACCCCTGCTTGTAAGCAAGGTTATCAGAGTTAACTAAAACTAAACAAAAAAATAAACCTAGACCTGGAAAACAAGTGTCAGCTGGCTAATTAAAAAAATTGACCTTTAAAAAAAAGAAAACTAACTGAAACAATTTTGTGAACTTTAAAAAGAAAGAAAGAAATTTATAAATATATCTAGTATTACAGTAGTACATTGTCTATTATTTTTCTCTGTTGTACTACTACTACTACTATTGTTGTTGTTGTTGTTCTTGTTCTTGTAAATTGTGGAAATTTCTGAGTAGCCTCTGGTACACCTTTGGGGCAAATACGGATCTACCTTATCTAAATAAATAAATAAATAACCATTTACTTTGAGCGTTGTACTACTTCTCGTGGCCACAGTAACCTTACATCGAACGTTAGAGAGCGCATGTCCAGCACATGGTCTAGCAGAAAGCCTTTTCCTCCATATGTGTCCTTTTTTTTCTTTCTTGCTAGTTGCTCTTGAACGCCTCACATGTTCGCATCTCGCACCGCCCCATTGGAGGACACGTCAATCGGTCGCGTGCTGACGTGTGAGGGGCGACTGACAGTTTGTCCAGCCAGTAAGGTTGTATGTTGATGTCTGGACCCCGCGGCTGAAGTTGCCTCATTGGCCCGTGTTTGTTAAACTTCCTCCGAGGGAGCCTCGGCCAGAATCGGCACGTACTCCAGCGCGTCGCCCGCCTTTTTCCTTCGTCCCGCTGGAGGTTTTTAAGGGAATTGTGTCGAGTTAAATCAAGGTGAACGTGGCTCATGCTACAGTAGCACAATGCTTGCTGGTGTGCACGCTCACTGAGCGGGGAGGACGTGTGTTGCGAGGTTTTTATTAGTGGTGAGTGGAAGTTGTTTCTTTGTCCATGCCTTTTGTCTCGGGTTTGTTTTGAAAGCTTCTCTTTGTGTTGTTGTTGTTGTTGTTTTTGAGTTTTTTTTTATTATTTTCCTTTCTTGTCCAGGCTGTTAGCAACGTCAATATCACACTTTTGCGTTGTTTTGCTTAAGCGTGCTATACGTGGTCTTGTTGTACTCTAAAAGTGTGAGAACATAAACGGATATTCACCCAGAAGAGCTACACCACTTCACACATCTCTGCATGACACCCCAGCACCTGTTTCAAAGACCTTACTCCCCTGCAGGTTTCTAACAGTTGCAGCATGGCAGGCGACACCGTGGTCTGGAGGAGTCTTAAGTGGGTAAAGCAGGCGGCCCACAGAGCCCCACCAGGCGGCCTAACTGTCACCGGGAACCAGAGGCTGGTAAACTTTCATCACACCACTGGAACGGCAAGGGTGAGCAGTCAGCTGTGATTTGGGTGTTGTGCAGTTGTAGACTAGGATCAAGTTTCACATTGCATGCAGCGCAGATATCTTCTGTTTTTGCTTTTTGGTCACGATGACCTCATCAGCAGCAGTAGATCGAGGCTTCTGGAGGCAGGTAGTACAGAAGCAGAAGTGAGAGGGGATGGTTTGTGAAGCAGGCTGTGAAGGATACACATTTCCTAAAGCCTGATAGGGGTATTTAAAAAAGAAAAAGAAAATAAAATAGTAGCCTGCCAAGTGTACTGCACTGCTTCTGTTATTTATTCGCTGTTGGGAATAAAGGTTCATAGTTAAAATTAAAGGATTTGTACTTTGGATATTTAATAATTAATCAATAATAGTCTCTTGGGACTAAAATAACAGCCTCTGAACTAAGCAGGTAGAAGCTGGATTTGTATTTATAACGCCTTACACCAGGGGTTCTCTTTTGCACCAAGTTGAAGGATCTGAAGGCGACTGCATGAACTTGTACTGTATTTTTGTAACCTGTTAATTGAGACCAAACACTGATGTTGTATCTAATAGCAGTTTACAGTGTATTTATTATAATACACTTTCATTAGTAACGCCTCTGCATGGGCCAATTTCTGTAAATGCCAGCCCATCTTCGGTTCCACTTTAATAGGAGTTTCATACAGAGCTCTGTGCATCAGGAGGAATACAGCTGTAATGTTTATTTTCTACTTTAACAGAACTAATTTGTTAGCAGGTTTTCCTGTAAGGGTTTTATGTGCTGTAGATACTACAAACCTGCAAACCTCACGGGTGGGAACAGCTCACATTACTCCAAAAGTAATGTTTTACACGTTATGAGTTATTGTTTCTTTTCTTATTTACTTGATGTAATGAGTAACATGTTATCCCACTCTTTATATTGCTTTTTCCACATGCATGTGCCCATTAAACACATCATCAACAACTTATATTGTATTGCATTGCATTGAACACTATTCATGATTAGAGATGCCCCGACTGCAGTTTGTCGGCTGGTCCCAGCATCTCTACTCATGATACAGTACTCTCACAATACCTTTACCTCGATAATAACAATATCATGATACAGCAATCCTGCTGAACTGATAAATGTGTATATTGCAAGGTGGTCACCTACAACACATCACTGCAACATCATATCACCATAGTATAATACCACTTAAAAGGGTAAAAACAGGAACTATGCTTTTATAAACAGCATTGCTGTGCCTGTGTGTATTGTCATTATTATTTAAGAATATTATAATATTTAAATTCACATTTGTTAGCTTTCTTGCCATTTTTCTGCTGCAAGATTCTTCTCTTCTTCCCTGAAGTTTAGTTATCATCTTTGTTTTAATAAAAATATTGATATTTGGCGCCAGCGTTTCGGTAACATATCACAAGAGAAAGCGAAAAAACATTTTGTCCCATCCTTACTTAACAGCTGCATAAATAAATGTTGCTGAATGTCATGTTTTGTTCTTTTAGGAGAACCAGAAAGATGTCTGCGTATACAGAGGCACAACATTTCACAGATACTCCACTATGGCTGCTTGCTTCAGTACAAGCTTAACAGGAAGTGCAAATGGGCATCAGAGGACCTGCAGTGGAAGATGTGATAAAGGTCTTAGGTACTACAAAGACTGGTCAAGTCGGCTGTTCTCTGGACATACGAGGCTCTTTAACCAGGACAACACCACAGTGGGGCGGCTGACATCGGAGGATATCGATAAAGCAAGGAGTAACAAGAAAAGGGACTTTAAGCAGCATACGCAAGTGGTATCTACTCTCTCTCTTTTTTCTGTAAATGAGTGATTTAATGATAATGATAAATGCAAGTGTGTATTTCACAGCTGCAGTGAAGTGTTTACATTTTATTTCCTTTGATTTCAGCTTAGTGAAAAAGCTCGAGAGAAGAAGGTACCCGTCACACGGATAGGAAGGCTGGTAAACTTTGGAGGTAGGTGATTTCTTTACCATGGTATTTGTCACATTAAAACCTGAATTAAAAAATGTCTGTAAATCTCAAAACAAAGTGTGACTCTCAGTAAGGCATTTGACCCTGAGTTGCTCCACTGGGCAAGTACTGGACAACGCCAGCTTGTGTGGGAATACTGGGCTGCTGCCAGGTGCTGTCAAAGTGTGATCTGCATGAATGTGAAGCAGCAGCAGTGTTGAAAACCTATCACACTCCCCCCAAAAATGTGTTTTAAAATAATCAGTTGCAGCTCTTTAAACTGAGAGAACATCTGCAAAAATCGTTAACCAATTTAATGTTGAGCTCACTTTAATTTTTATATATTAAATGAGAATCTGACCTTTTTAAAAATCATGATCCTGGATGGAGTCTGTAACTAACGACTTTTTGCGATAGAAGTTCTGCAAACTAGTTCTGCAATTTGTGTTTGGCAGTGCTGGCACTTCCTCCAAGTCTAACTCAGCGAGACGTCAAAATGCACTTGAGTAGAAACTCCCTCACAAAGCCTGAACATGCCATTTATACAGACATCTGTTTTTTGTAAGTGGAATAGCCACTGTTGCTTGTATTCCTCATACTGTAAAGTGTTTGGGTATCAAAGTTTAATTTTGGATTTAGTGGAAAGAGTCTGACCTCATGACCTTGGTCAGCAGTTTTCAAGAGGTGGGGCGAGATTGTGGAAAATGCTGACGTGCTCCCTCACAAGACTTAAATTACAGAGTATCAGTAGCAGAAAAAACGTTACTGGAACATGCCTGAGAATCCAGCTAATAGGAAAACGTGCAATCAACCATCAGCTGCCTTCTCGTGGAAGTATCAAATGTTTCTCTCACTAATTCTTGGCCTCCATTTGTCCCTGAGCCTCCCTTGGTGCTGCTTTAAGAAATTATACCCAAGTCTGGTTGCTGATTGTTGTTATCACGTTCTTTTTTTTATGCAGTAGTTATCATATGCAGGTAGGTTGTTTGTAAGGGCAACACTGCTCTTGCAAGCAGTTACCAACACTGGTAATGTTAACTTCATCTTTGCAGCAGTTTATTCAGTGAATTGTTTGGTTTAAAAAAAAAAAAATCACTTCCTTTTGCAGGTCTGGCAGTTGGACTTGGCATCGGAGCAATCGCAGAAGTGGTCAAGAAGAGTTTAAAACCCAAAGAACGAGGTGACAGCAGGAGACTTTTGCTTTACGAGTCTGCTGAGATTGATCCTCATGTTTGGGCTTTGCTAATGATGCCAGGAAAGCTATAGCTGCTCCTCTAAACCTGCACAGCTGACCTGTCATTTAACTGAGACTGTTAAGATAAGCAATCGTGAGTAAACTACATACCTGCCGGTTTATCGTCAGAATGTCCAGGTAGTCTAATTTTGGATATTGGAGTTCAATATTTTTTTATGTGGAAGCAGAAAGCTTACGCAAGCACAGAATATCAGTGACTAGTTTAATGTTCGGGGAAATGCAGGACACTATTGTAATGTTTTGTTTGTAAATAAGGGGCTCTGAGATTTTGTACAGAAGAAACAATCAGCTATGTAACATCCCGCTAAAAACGCTGGCATCAAAAAGCCTGATCCTACCAAAAAAAAACTTCTGCATTTCACAAAAACATGGAAATAAAAATGGAAAGTCTGTGGATTTAAATTGATGTTAAAAAAATGTATAATGTTGTGACTAAAAGTTAGAAAGCGATATTGTAGATGCTTCATTGGCTCTAGGTCAGGAGTCGAACTTAAGCAGATTAGTGGTATTGATTATGTTGCTTGCTTTGAGCAGCAGGTCACATTTCCTCTGGATGTAACCTTCCACTGAAGCTTGTGTTCAGTCGATCCACTCATCAGAATCTTGTTCAAGAAAATCATCTTGGAGACATTTTTCACCTCTTATAAATATAGCTGGGCCTCAGTGAGCTGTACACACAAAGCACGATCAAGCAGATTATCTTAAAGCTTTTAGTCTTTCCTCCCCACTCACCTGACCTGAACCCCACTAAACATCTAGGAAGTGGGGACACTTTAAGACAGAGAAAGCAAAATGTGCTGGGATAAAAAGGATTTGCACATTTTGGAATATAAGAAAAATGGTGGGATTTGTTGTGGATTGATGCATTTTTCAAAGACACGTGTTCCGTTGCGAGTTGTCTTGGCACATGTTATAAACAGTTTTTGTGTTTTCTAGGTAACAAAAAGGCCATAATGGATTCGAATGCTTTCCTCTCTGAAGCCAACGCTCAAAGAATTGTCCGGACGCTTTGCAAAGTTCGAGGTGCTGCTCTAAAAATTGGACAGATGCTCAGTATTCAAGGTGAGGTACAGATACACATACACCTGAGTGATGCACCTTAATGGATCTTAGCTGTTTTAATCACTGTAAACACAAGCAGAAGTTAATCTTTAGTGATACCGTATTAACTGATCTCGCGTGATACAAGGACATGAGGATCTGGACAAACTGCTGAGGCATATTATAAGCAGGAAACCCACATGTGTCTGTGTACAAATAAAGGTTCAACTTCCATCACAGACTAAACATGCCTACTGTCTGCTGAGATCACTTCACCAACTTTAAAATGTCATCCCCAAAAATAAACACCGGGCCAGCTGTACACAATACGTGCAATTCCCGCGGAGTTATTGTAGGTGGCAGAGTCTAGCCTGACTGTTGGCTTTAAAAAGCATGTTTACAGCGCAGACGTGTTTTTCAGCTCTGGCCTGTGCAGTCATGTATGATCCCTGCGATAAAATCCTTCAGCCAAGCATTTTTTGAAACATTAATCCTTGGCAAACTTTTAAAAGAAATCACAAGATTGTTCAACAACACTTGTTTTAAAGATGTTTGTAGAAGCTTTATTTTCCCTTATCCAAACTGACATGGTAGCCAGCCATGACACAGTTTCAGCGTTATCATCAGCTAACTTCGTTAACTTTATCTTAATACTGACCTTGAGGGGAAAAAGAAGCTGTTGACAAAACGGTGTCACTTCAAGGTCCGTTTAGTATCTCTTCAGCTTTCAAACGATCCTTATCTGCAAGGAGAGTAGAAGTGAAACCGTTTGTGATTATTAGCGTTATTAGTTTTCACGTTAAAAATACAGAACAACTATTTCCAGTTTTTCAGCAAGAGGATCTGTTGTTTTTCTTCCCATATGACAGTAAACTTATTTACATTTTGAATATATTATTAGATAATAAAATAATTTATAGGGAAACGCTTGTCTCTACCACAGTAAAGCTGCATTAAATGGTTATATTTATATTTTAAATGTATGTATTTTACAGCTTAATTTATGTGAAAGAGATTGATCTTAGTGATGGACCTATAGTGTTAAACCTAACTCAGCTATGGTCTGGACCCTGTTTTGGTTCATTCTCATCTCTCCTTTAAGGCACCATTAAAGCTGTAGTCTAACTTACTTCATGATACCAGCTAGCCAAATTTAAGCTTTGAGGTATTTTTTCATTTAAAAGCAAGGATTTAATTAAGACTATTGGTTTTGCACACTTGAAAACGTACAGTACCAGAAGATTGTTTTTACTACTTCTTCATCATTTACCTGCTCCCATTAGGGGTCACCTCACTCTATCCCTGTCATCCTCCTTTGTGACACCAACTCTCTGCATGTCCCCCTTCACAACATCGATGAATCATCTGTGATCTTCCTCTTTTCCCCCTCCTGGCAGCTCCATCCTTTATCCAGCATATCCACATCCTCTGCACATCTGCAAGTCTCACCCTGAGCATTTTCAATTCATTTTTAATCCTAAATTTCAGCTCTGCCTCCTGTCTTTTCAATAACACCTGGATTATTATTTTTTTTTAAACTGTTCTTACCCTATAGGCATCATCATGTGTTTCATTCGCTCTGTACTTTTCGTTTTTGTTTGTCAGATGACGCCTTTATCAACCCTCAGCTGGCTAAAATCTTTGAGCGTGTTCGACAGAGTGCAGACTTCATGCCTACTAAGCAGATGATGGTACAGTATGGAGAACGCTGGCAAACTATACAAATAAAGTTACATTTCTCCAGTTAATTTTTTTCCTTTTTCTCTCTACAGAAAGTCATTTACAATGATCTCGGCCCAAACTGGAGGGACAAACTGGAATACTTCGAGGAGAGGCCATTCGCAGCCGCGTCCATTGGTCAAGTCCATTTAGCAAAAATGAAGGATGGCCGGGAGGTAGCCATGAAGATTCAGGTGAGAGAAGTGTTTGTGCTGAGATAAATGCAGATGTTAAGTGGGTCATAAGTCAGCAAATAGAATAAAATAACTCAATCAAATCTTTCCCTTCAGTACCCTGGAATAGCAAAGAGTATCGAGAGTGACGTGAATAATATCATGACTGCCCTGAGGTTAAGCAACGCACTGCCTGAAGGTATTTTTCTTATTATTTAGGGATAACAGCTGCTATTGTCTGATCTTTGTAAACCTGCAGCTCGACCGCAATGATTTTCAACCCCCCTCCATTTGACCTCTTTTTCCAGGTTTATTTCCTGAGCATCTCATTGAGGTCATGAGTCGAGAGCTGGCGCTGGAATGTGATTATATAAGGGAAGCAAATTGTGCCAGAAAATTTCAGTGAGTTGTTTGCATTTATTCTTACTAAATTGACTAAGCTTGGGTAATGTTTTATTTGTCTTTGCTAGAAGCGTGCTTTGCACCAGAACTTCCATCTAGCTACAGTTAGCCACAATCGCTACTTCTCACACAATACTGTTCAGATTTCAGTAAAACACAGTGATCACCTACTTGGTCTTCACTAAAACTGCTCAAGGTCACGATCACGTTTGTTGTTTTACGAGCAGTCACCTGTGAATTGTGATGACATGGTGAGACAGATGAGCTGCTGCATCATTGACAGTCTGGCTTGTGGCCTTTATCTGTTATTTTTTAATATTTTTGTATTATTTAGCAGTTTGTGTATAAATGCATTGTTAGGTTTTAGATTTTGAGTTTTAAAAAATATTCCTCATATAGTCTGTGGCTTTTGCGTCAACTTCCCAGAATTCAGTTGTGTTCCCGCCTCCTTAGACATTCAGGTTGTTTCACCGTTGGTGCCTCTATTTTTGGTATTTTTGGCTATTTTAGCTACTGTACTGTATTTCTTATCCACAAGAAAATACTTTGTAGTGTTTTGAACCTTCTGATTTTGTTTAACGACATACAAACTTATTTTAACCTTTGGTCTCTGCCAGTTTTTCCTGGAAAGTCCTACCAGGCAACAACTTACAATAATAGCTGCTGCATAATGAATGATATACAGTATACACAAACATTACTGTTCCCATATAGTTCCCATAGTAACACCTTCACAGCTCTTGTTGTGTCACAATGAGTCCTAAAGATATTTTTGATTTGGGTTCATGCCCTTGACATTTTCAGCAGCAGGCGGCTTTGACAAAGGAGCCATTTGGCAACAAACAGCAACTAGTACTGTGCAAAAGCCTTGAGCCCCACCCCTCATTTCTTTCCATTTTGCTCACGAAATGAGTGCAGTATTTATTGAAACACGTTCCAACATAAATGGAAATGCATAAAAATAAAAAAATCTAACAAGCTTGAAATTCCATATTTGTTATGGCCATCATTATTCTTCAATACAGCCTGAACTCTCTTAGGCAAGCTTTCATATTATGTGTGTGTGTCTAGGTGTGCTTTTACTGTACCGACAGTGTGTTTGCCGTCATTATCATGCTGAAAAATGAAGCAACTGCCAATCAGATGTTTTTTCAGACGGTCTTGCATGGTGGCTCACATTCAGATAACTTTATTTATCCCACATTGGGCAATCCAGTTTGACAGTCCGCCATTGCAACAATACGGCAAAAATTAAAATCAACATCCAACAGTACTTTTCTGAATTTCCACTGGCTAAAATGCAGCACTCAATGAGATCTGTCGCCAGCAATTTTCAATCCAGTTCTTGTATAACTGTGTGTACCTCAGCCTGTCCTTAAAAACGGTTTCTTGACAGCCACCCTTCTGTTGGGATCGTTTCAGTTCTCCAGGTTTTCCAAAGAAAAAACTTTGAAAGCCCTTCAGAAAGGTCGGAGAATTATTGCTCAAGACCAGACAAAAACATCTGGCCCCTTGGAAGCAAAATGTAAAGAAATAGGTGGCTCAAGACATTTGCACTGTGCTGTAACAGAGCACCTGAAGGGCCAGATAAGGGTTATCTGCACGCTTCTTCTGACTTTGTTGCTGTGTGTTTGGTAGCGAGCTGCTGGAGGATCACCCCTTCTTCTGTGTGCCTGATGTGATAGACGAGCTAAGCAATAAGCAGGTTCTCACCACAACACTGGTGCCTGGTTTCCCGCTGGACAAGGCCACACATCTCCCTCAGGAACTCAGGAATGAGGTATGCCTTTAAGAGCTTCACTCTGCTCTGAACTCTACACTATTTACAGTATAGTTAACACCTGTGCTCTGCCAAGATGAGGTACATGCCACCTTAAAATAAAATAAAAAACCCTGAGACATGGCAGCATGTAGCAGAGATAACTATTTAAGTATCAGCACCCACTCATGTCACTTCCAGTTGTCTCTCCTTCTGCCAGATTTGTGAGCAGATCCTTATTTTATGCCTGAGGGAGCTTTTTGAGTTCAGATACATGCAAACCGATCCGAACTGGTCCAACTTCTTCTTTGATCCACAAACTCATAAGGTCAGTTTGCCCAAGTTATACCAGCGACACGCGTGGATTTAATCTTTCTCCTTTTCACTGATGCGTGTTTTCTGTTTTTTATGACTTCACGTCAGGTTGCGCTGCTGGATTTTGGAGCTACTCGAGGATTTAACAAGCATTTTACTGATACCTACATTGAGGTGAGAAGTGTTCTCATTGTTGTTGTACACTGTGTTGCCCCCACTGGCTATTATGCTACATGAATTTAAAAACAAAAAGATGCATACACCTGCCTGAGAATTTAGTTTATCTAGTTCTCAAACAGTGATGTGCAAATGTTATGTCATTTCTTTATAAATATTCTTCTAATGTTTCTTGAACATTGGCTGCTCCTTAACCCATTCTAGGTCCAGATAATTCTGGTCACATGAAGTACACTTAGATTATTACTTGTAATTACAACATTTTGTTTTGTATTTGGAAAATAGTGTTCATGAAGACTATCAAGAAACTAAACACACATACAAATATGAAAAAAGGATGTGAAAAACTTAGCACACTGCTTCGATTGACAGAATTAAGCAGGCAAGACTGCTAATGAAATGTGCTTGATTGAATGAACATCGGCAAGTGTGAGCACCTCTATAGAGAACAGAGGTTTTTGGAGTTTTCTGGTCTGGAGCATTTAGGCGTTTCCCTGTAAAGTCACCCAAAAAACCCCAATAGCTACATCTCACACTCTGCAGACCTCAGTTAACATGTTAAAGTCATTTTGACCGATGAGACGAAAGCACAGCTCCATGTTTGGAGAAAACCAAACACAGCATATCAGCACAAACACCTCGTATCAGCTGTGAAACACCGTGGTGGTGTAGGGGTGATGATTTGGTTTGGTTTGCAGCTAAATGCAATAGTACGATGATCCAAAGCACAGCAGCCAGTCTAGAACAAAATGGCTGAAAAAAGAGAAGAATCGAGGTGCAGCAAAAGCCCAATGTCCAGATCTCAAGCTGATTGAAATGCTGTGGTCCCAGAAACTGAATTGAAGCAACACTATAAAGAAGAGTGGGCCAAAGTCCTCCACAATGTTGTGAGAGACTCATAAAGCCGTGCAGAAAACGAGTTCTTCAGGTTAATGCTGCTAAAGGTGGTTCTACAAGCTGTTGAATCGTGGGACAGGACTGCAGTCCTTTTCAAGTTACTCTGTTTTTGTCATTTTGCTGTGAGAATATCTGTTAACCACACAGGTTAAGACAGATGATGTGCTTTATTGTTGTGCAGACAAGAATTTCAATAAGTTTCAGTTGAGAAATATCTTTTCGTCATGTGAAACCGTCTGGTGCGATTTCTCTCACTCAGATTATAAAAGCAGCTGCAGATCAGGACAGAGAAGGCGTCCTACTGAAATCCAGAGAAATGAAGTTCCTCACAGGATACGAGTCAAAGGTGAGAAACGGACATTGTAAATTTTACTAATGAACCGCACCACACTGTGATTCAGTTCAACAGTAGCTGTGAGTTTATGTTTATGATTTGTCTGTTGTTGTATTTTTGAATGTAGCGTAAAAGACATGAAAGGTTCATGCAGTCAAACAGCAATTTGACTGTGTTCAAAGTAAGATTGAGAGGAGCTTCTGAAATGCACCATATTTTTATTGAAAATGTTTTGAAATATTCAGTCACTCAAAGTATTTACTAGGTGTTCTTTAGCGACCTCTAGTGGCACCCAACAGGAACTACAACAGCACTCATATTTTGTGAACAGTCTCGCTATCTTGGTTTTTATTATACAGGAACTGTTATGAGATGATAGTAAAAATGACTTAGAGTATATACTGTGGACAATTTCTTTTTTTTTTTTTTTTTTTTTTTTTTGTTCTCTTTATTATATGGTGCCTGAAGATCACATTGCTCTCTCGTCTTACTACAGTTCTTGTGTGGGTTTAGTGTGTTCCAGTGTTGTTCAGTCTGTCTCTTCACATAACTCCACAGTTATTCCCTGAGGCTGAGAGCAGGCCTGTGTGTCTTTAATCACATTTGCAGCTCTTGTGGTAGAGGAAATATTTATTTATTGAGTCTGGCTGCATGTCCTCCTGCAAAATAAATATGGGACCAACGATGAATGAAGTGTTAGCTTTAGAAGTGCTGATGGAGGGGATTATTTCAGCTTGTTTCCAGTCTCTGTTGCAAGATGCTGGGTGCAGCGTCCTATTCAACACAAATAAAATTAATATTGATCTCTTCGTCTAAAAGCAGAGGAGCAGGTTTCTGTACATGCTGAACTTTTACTTGAAAGCCTCTTGATCATTTTTCTTGTCTTCTGCATTAAGGCGATGGAGAACGCCCACGTGGATGCGGTGATGATCCTCGGAGAGGCCTTCAACTCAGAAAAGCCCTTTGACTTTGGAATGCAGAGCACAACTGAGCGCATCCACAACCTCATCCCAGTGATGCTGAAAGAGCGTCTCACGCCACCGCCAGAGGAAACCTACTCCCTCCACAGAAAAATGGGCGGCTCCTTTCTCATTTGCTCGAAACTCAAAGCTAAAATCGCATGCAAGGACATGTTCCAGGAGGCCCACAGAAACTACTGGAAAGATGGAGACCCCAAGTCCGCACATTGAAGACTGCTTTTCCAGAAAGTGTGTTGAAACCAGGAATTTTTGTCATGCTGAACAATTCTTATCTGCAAATTTTTGGGCTCATCACGCCAGAAAGTGTTTTGTTACGTGATATACTAATAACTACCTAGATTTGTTGGGTTTTTTTTACTGTTTGTTAAACTAAACTGTTACAGTACATCCCAAAAAAAAAAAAAAAGAAAAACCTTAAAAAATGCATATCGGAATAATCTCTACCTATTAGGAATTTCATATCTATGTTTAACATTTCATTGCTTGCTTTGACCTGGTTTCAATCCAGACTAACTCTTACTATACCGTCCTTAATAATGTGCTAAGACTCTTTTGTATGTATTGTTTGAAAAAATTTGTACCTCATAATTATGTGCCTGTATGATCTGAGGGAGCGTCCTTCATTTGACCTGGATTGTCAGTTGAAATAAATTGAAACTGATGCTGCAAAAAACAAACCAAATCTGTTCTAGCGAGCACTGGAGAGCTATTGAGTGAAGCAAGGTGCAGACAGAAGTAAAGAAAAGGGTGGGGGAAAAAAAGAAGGTTCATATGAAAAAATATTTTAATTCATGAGAAAAAAATTCAAGTTTAGAATTTTATAACTGCAAAATGTCTTAGTGACAGACGTGTGTGTGATGAAAGGCGATTCAAACGTCACACAGCGGTGGTGTTGATACTGCAAATGTTACAAATCTGAAAGGGTGTTACTTCAAAAGCCAATTATTGTGCCAAGTGAATCCATTATGGTCTTATAGCTGAGGCAGGTGAGCAGTTTTTTAGTTGGCATAGAGAGTACACCATGTCTGTTCCGTTAATGTATCAGTGACCTTTAGTGTTGTGGGGAATATGGCCACTTTAGTTGGATCACTTGTGAGTGTTGTTGGCCAGGTGATGGCAATAACACTGCGGGGTGCTGAGCCACCCTTGATGTGATCGTTGTGTGGCTATAGCTCTCCATTTTGTGGTTGTTCACTAGTATGCTTGCTTTACTGAATTTTGTATATTACAGTAACTTTTTGTGGTATGAGGCCACTTGTAAGTGACCGTTTGTGTGGTGGAGACCACAGATCACTTGTGAATGTGATTATTCGTGGCTGCTCTCATTTTGTGTTGTAGTAGGTTGAATAATCCTTTTGGGTTTGACTGCTGTACTCATGTTGGTCACATGTTACTCTGTGCATTCAGTGTGGCAACTTTAAATCCTCATGCAGGGGCATCCATGCTTAAAGATACCAACTAAAGAAATGCGAGTATTTAGTTTTGTGTCAGGAGAGCAGGTGATAAAGTGCTCAAGTTTTGGCTTTGGCTTAATAAATTTAGGGGTCCTAGAGGAACCCTTTTGAGGGAGGTGGTGTTACGCTCCTCTGCAGCCCCTAATCTCAGTGTGTTCAGCTGTTGCTAATTGGCCACACCAATAAGGTGTAAATAAAAGCATACCTGAGGCAGGCTTTTCAGGAAGCTCACCAGTCTTTGCCTTTGTGGCACCAGCCATTTGAGCCAACCTGCGATGCTATTTTAAGCTAAAACCTCTTCTCACTTACACTCTGATATTCGCCTCCTTTTTTATGTTGCGGCCTCGAGCCGGGTCGTAACACCTCTTAAGTTTTCCAAAAAAACCCCGTCTTGATGATCCCCAAGACCTTAGGGAAAATATTCTGTGGAGTCATGAGACAGTTTGTGGATAGTTGGATTTCTGTTATTTCTGGCAGTGAAATCATAAAGCTAACATAGTATTCCATAAAATGAACATCAAATTAAATTAATTCGATTTATGCTGTGTTACCAGTGTTTGCAATGATAGCATGGCTGTGGTGTCATATCAATGTATGCTCTCGGTGTTTGCTGATATCAAACTGTGGTATGAGGACCACTGTTTGTAATCTTTGTAGTGATACAAAGTGATAGGTCTGGCTTATAAAGTCCTTATTTGTTTTATTTAGACCTGGTTTAATTCTGGCCGTTGCAAGGCCTGGGTCATGTGGCAGCCAACAACTTCTCCAGAGAGGCTGTCCTGGTGAGGGAGAAGTTCATGGCCCACTTCTCGGTGGAGGGAGCAGTGTCTTGACAACCAAAAGAATAGCCTATTTGAAGTCCCAGTGACTTCCCCACAACGGCTCTTTTAAGACCCACCCACAAATCTCTAAATAGCGTTCCTGCCTTTTTAAAATTTTCTTAATAAATGGAGCTTGTCTCCAAAATAAACTAACCTCTCTTTATTCTCTTAAATAATTAGTCTTCACTATGTTCCTATATAGTAGTATATTTTTTATTGGCCAATATTAAAGTTATAATATTTATCATTATTAGTTATTAGCAGTGGACTTGAACTCTGTGTCAAATACTGAGCTTCAGTAAAGATTCAAGTTGCAGTTATTTGTATTACCTATCACCTTATATCTTCACTCAAAGACAAGTATCTGCTGCTCTATTCCCATGTTGTTGCAGTATGTAGTGATGGGCAGATGAAGCTTCATGAAGCACTGAAGCTTTTCATCCAGTTGGTTCACCCCAGCGCAAAGCGTCTTGAAGCTTCATTTGCTCTAGTAGGACATCTACTGGACGTAAAAATATTAGTTGGCATGAATTTGAAGAGTGTGGCATTTTGCACACAGCCTGTAAATGTCAACAACAAAAGGAGTGTGTAAAACATGTATATTGTAGTGATGGCATTATACTGTGCATATTTATAAGCTTTACAAGCTGCATGTCTTCGGACGGTGTGAGGAAGCTGGAGTACCCGGAGGGAACCCACGCAAACACGGGGAGAACATGCAAACTCCACACAGAAAGACCCCAATGGTGGAATTGAACTCAGGACCTTCTTGCTGTGCGGCAACAGTGCTAACCACCGTGCCGCCTCAGTCCCAAATATGAAGCTTGAAGGAAATTGCCGTCCCGGGTTTCCTCCGTGGCGTGAGCGATAAGCAGAGTTTTGTCCTTTCCTTCTAAGATTCCTAATTATTTAAAGTAACACTCAGGTATGCCGTTCAGCTGGGTTAGTTACAGCGCCGGGAGCAGCTTGGGAGAACAAGGAAACACAGACTGCTTCAGGTTGCCTTCCCAAATCAACTCAAAGGTTTATTTGATACACAGCAGTTTATATAGATGAAAAAAGGTTCGTGTGTCAGCTTTCCCAGTTCAAACCGGTACAGACCAAATAAGGAAACGTCTTCCTGCCTTCTGAGCAAAGTATCCCTTGTGTAGTTTATCAGTTCAGCTACAATTTATGATCATCCCAGCAAAATACACTCCTAGACATAGAATACAGAGTTCTTTCATCAGTGAATTCTGAAACAAACCACCTAGCCTTTAACGAGCCTTTTCCAGGAGATAAAGAAAAAGGGAGGATGGGAGTAAGGAAGTGGTCTCATCTCTGTGGTGTTTTCGACCTTGAGGTACCAGCTTGTGAGTCTTACACATTAATTCTTGGGTCACAGAGAAAGAGAAAAACAACTAGTAGATTGGCCTTATTGAGTAACAGTTTTCCTGTAAATGCTAACCGTGGTATCAAAATATCATAACAAAGCTGTTAAATGGGAGCACCCAGTGCCTTTACTTTTGCAGTCACAGTTCAGTCAACTTTAAACCTCTACACTGCTGCCCGAAATCCTGCAGCTCTCCACTTGAATTGTGATGCTGGAAAAACCAAACTTGGAGCACAGGACCCTTGTTGCCTTCCTGAGGATGATCTGCGAATCAGCATCTTCCTCTGGAAAAAACAAACAAACAAATAAATACAGACAATGACATGATTTAATCATCAGTGCTCTTCTTCTACAACTTTGGCTCAACTCTTCCTCTTCATTTTATTGTGGATGCTAGAATTTTGCTTGTACGCAGAAGTTCATGGAAGTAAATAAAACTTCAGCCCAAAATGACAATATTTTACCTGTTTATCGTGTATGCTGAACTTGTGGGTTTTTTGTGTTCTACATAAATCAGATTATATTCATAGAGAGTTGGGGAATGGCTGCCGTGATTTCAACATCAGGGAAACCAAACAACCTCTGGTGAAGTGGATTGCGCAACGCAGAAGAGCTAACTCGCCAGGCCAGGACTCTGCAGACTCTTTACACCTACAGGCCAGTGGACACTCTTTGATGATGAGGATGTACACATCCTGGACGGGGAGGAACGCTGGTTGCAGCGCAGAGTCAAGGAGGCCACTTACGTGAAAAGGGAAAGACCATCTCTGAATCAAGGAGGGGGCCTAAGGGGCCATCTTTCGCCATCTTACAATGCTGTGATTGCAGCCATTCCCCAACTCTCTATGAATGGTACTCATGGCCATGGATCAGTGGTTGTTGATCAATGGTCATGAGAATTTGCATATTAATGATCAATGAACTGACCTCACAGCCCATTGTTCATTCAGTGGTGCTAGTTTCAGTCATTGGGCAAATGTACTGTTTATAAGATTGGGGAAACCTGCAGTCAGCTGAGACTGAAGAAGTCACTTAGATGAGCGACGAAACGTTTCTCCCACTGAAAACGCTACATCCAGATGAACACAATCAACCTTTTGGGGGTTGTTTTGAGGTGTTTGTGTCCATATTCTTCATTACTTCCTGTGTTGTGGTTTGTTCAGATGCAACTTTGCAAACCTGTGCCGCCATGTTATATTTGCAGAGAAGTCATACTTAGTCTTTTTTTTAAACGTGCTACCAATGGACTTGAATATTTCACATGTTAACTAAGGCCTGTAGAATTTGAGAGTTAGATCTTGGGGGTTCTTTAGTTTAGTTTAGTTTTTAGTTTTTTTTAGTTTTCTGGGACCTTCCCTCCTAGAAAGAACTAGAATGCTCCAGAAAATTGCCAAAAACCTTTACTTCTATAGAGTTCATCAATGAATTAATCATTTGCTGATGATCATTTAATCACGTGCATCTGATTAGCAGCACCTGGCTGCTTCTTACCCTCCTAATTCTTGTGGAAGCAATAAGAACTTTCTTTTTCAGTTGACTGGCACCTTACATTACTGCTGTAATAGATCAATATTTGCCAAAGGGTTTTCCATCCTATTTACTTAGAATACAAACACTCTGATCAAACAATAAACAAATGTTTACAGGACCAGGATAAAAGGCGCAGGATGGGCGTGTGGTGTTTCATTTCTAATTAAACCTCCATAGTTTTAGCAGGGGCACCACCAAGGGAGGGGCAAGGGGGCAGTGGGCACTCCCAAAAATCTGCAGACAGATTTGCAATAGACTATTATGGATTTCCAAGTCTTATTTGATTTTTATATGTATCTATTTTCAGTGATATCAACTTCAAAAGCAGAAAATAACTAAAAAAAATTTCTGTTTTTTGCCATATTTTTCAAGTAACTTATATTTGGCAACAGCATAATAAAACTGGAAATTCTGTTTTTTACTGGGCTTTAGCGCAGGTTCTGCTTCCTCTCCACATAACAGTACCGTCTTCGCCTCTTACCTGTGGCAAGGTGCACGGAAAGCAGAGAATGAGTCGTGTTGAGGCTCCACATGTGTAAACTGTGAATGGCGGTGACTCCTCCTACAGACAGCAGCAGCTCTCTCACGGCGCCGAAACTCACGTCCCGAGGAGCGCCTTCAGAAAATACACACGTTAAACTGTCGCTAAAATCTGAACGTCACCACAGGCGGAGGGAAGTGTGTTTACCTTCCAGCAGTATCCTGAAAACATCCTTTGTGACAGGAAGCGTTGTCCCAATAACGAGAAGAGAGAACAGGAAGGTGCAAATTGGATCTGCTACTTTATATTCAGGCTGTGAAGAAGACAGAAATATGATCAGAAACAATTGATGGAGTGATATTGAGTACTTGGAGAGTACAGTGCTGTATCAAGCCCATCCTGATTATTTTTGTTATTTAACTGTTATTTTTAATCTTACACTGACCCAGAAGTGGATGATGGTGGCAGCCAGCATGACACCGACACTCTGCACCAGATCTCCCACCACATGAACGAAAGCTGCCTTCACACTTGCATTACCGTGGCCGTTCCTCTGCCCATGCTTGTCCCTCTGGGTCAGGTTGGTGGCAAACCCATGGCCGTGGCCATGTGAGTTGCCAGGCTGATGCAAGATCAGGATCATCCTGGGTAAAACAAAGCATAGACGTCATCACTCATCGCTGCTGACTGCCCCCCTAAACCAAGCAGAAATAATCCATAAAGTAAGCTCGGCACACTTACAGGACATTGACCCCCACAGCACAGCCTGATGTTATGAGCATGATCTCACTGTCAATCTCATATTCCCCGTCGGAGATCCTCTGCACGGCTGATAAGACGAGCACTACTGTCACGGCCCAGATCGACACAACTGATAGAAACATGGCCAGAACCTCTGCGTGAAACAGTAACAGAGTCAGAAATGGCCCCGAAAATATGAAGGATATGAGTACGTGCAACTCATATGGACTAATGTGCACATAAATTCAATGGGCAGTTTGCTAGTATCGGGTTGGACGCCCTTTTGCTTTCAGAACTGCCTGAATTCTTCATGGTACAAATTTAACAATGAGCTGAAAGCTTTTGGTCCATATTCACATGATTATGGCACACAGTCCACATCCACCACATCCCTGCTCTACTGGATTGAGCTCTATTTACTGTGGAGGACATTTGAGTACAGTGCACTTGCTGTCATGTTCGAGAAACCAGCTTGACATGATGTGAGCTTTGTTTGTTCTCCTGCAGGATGCTGCCATCAAAAGTGACATTTAAATGATGCTCAGTTAAGGGATCCAAAGTGTGCCAAGAAAATATCCCACCATAACATCAGCACCTCCACCAGCCTAAACTGTCGATACAAGGCAGGACAGATTCATTCTTTTGACTTGTTTATTCCAAATTCTGACCCTTCTATGTTGTACTGCTACTTCGGTTAATGAATCTTAACCTGTGTACCTAACAAAGTGGCTGGTGAGTGTATTCTTGAGAGCTACTCGTGAGAACCTTGTTCCTACCAGCTCGATACCATCCAAAAGTCATGGTTCCTGTCTGAGGCCTTGATGCGATCCACAGAGAGAAGATGCTGATTACAATGCTGACAAAATCAGTCAGAAGGTGAGCTGCGTCCGTCATGATGGCCAGACTGCCAGCGGCGTATCCACCTGCAGAGGAAACCGTATGTGTGTTTGGGCAGAGGAAGCCTGAGTGTGTCACTTTAAGATCAAGTTTGTATGGAGCGATTCAAACTCAGCAAGCTTTACATATTTATGCATGACACAGTAAAAAACGAATATAGGTAAACTTCATTTTTTTTGGCAGAATCAGAGTTGCTGGCATGGAAATTTGTGATGAGTCTTTTGTCTCACCAATGGCCTCTCCTGTCATGAACACAAGGCTGACGGCACATGCAGTGAAAAGCTTCTTTCTGGCCAAACATCTCGAGTCCCTTTCAGTCACCGACCTCCAATTGGCCTCTTGGCAGAGCCATTCGTGCTGCCACAGCCCCTCCACACTGAGGGTGTCTTCACTGAATTCTGAGTCTGAGCACTTTTTCTCTGGACCGCTCACCCTGACACAAGACGGAAGATCTACACTTAGGCTGGCTCAATGTGGAAGTCAACAGTTTTAAAGCCATCTGTGTTGAACTTTGGTGTTTCAGGAGGTCAAATGAAAAATGAAGACGTACCACACAAGAGGCTCCGAATGAGTCTCAATCAAATGTTGCTTCTCTGGATCTGTTGATGACTCCATATCCTCATGTTATTGACAGCTGAGACACTCCCGTATTTAAGGTTGACCTGGAGCTAGAGGGAAGCCTGGCAACTTACCACCTGCTCTAACCTACGCTATCTCTCAGGGGTGGAGCACTGCAGGAGCCAATGGCAGGTTACTGCGCCAACTCCAGTGAAATTATAAGACAACCGCATGACATTTTCTGAATTATTCAACTTTATTTCATGAAATGCTTTAGAAGAAACTCAAATTTACACCAACAGTTGGAAATCTGTCAAAGTGGACAGAACAAACTCAGCATGGAAATGTTTAGATGACATAAAATACACTTCTGTAAAATTATTCAAAAACTGCATTCAGGCACTTTTGCGTCAAGTATAATCATTGGCATACAAAAGTATACAAGCAGGCTTTTAAATACACCGCAGTCAAGGATCGTCAGAAAATCAGCATCCAAATTATTATTATAGCCAGATTTGTATAAAATGAAATCAAAATGAAGCACAACCTCAACATTTTTACCCCGAGAGAAAATAGAAAAATATCATTTAAACAAAAGAATCTTTACCTTAATACTCAATTTGTAATAAATCCTCTAATCATAAATATACATCTCTGACTTTACAAGACAATCACGACATACACAAAAAAGTCAAAATGGCAATAAATCAGAAAGCTGCGATCTTATTTTCTAAAGAAACAAACGATGGTTTTAGTGTCAAGTGTAGAAAAATTCACACAACTCTATTCACCTCCCTGCATATTTTTTTACTTATGTGCAATGACAAAAATGACCAACTGTACCTCTTCTGAAACACTGGCTCACTTTCCAGGAGTTAAAACAGATTATTGTCACTGTGCCTGTGTGTATAATTAAGTAAGCTTGAGCAGGAGCCAAAGGGACTTAAGCATAAAGGTTGAAAACATCACAAGTGGAAACATCAATCAACATGTCCAAAACATGTCTTTTGTTTAATCTTTGCACAAACAGAATAAACAGTGGTCCACTGGTCCAGCCGGTTCTTTGCTTCAGGTAGTGAGGGAGGAGGCGGCTTGGAAAAAGGTGTGCTCCCCCAGCTGGTCGGCGAGTGGTTCCTGGGGCTTGCTGGTTGTTGTTAGGTGAAATCACACACAAAGAGGGCGCTACAGCAGAAGCCTCCGTGTGATTTCTTTGGTTTCTACACATTGCTGCACTCGCCCTAAAGGGGTGTGCCAAATGTAACTCAATGGTGCGTTTAGACTAATTTCTAAACGTACCATTGAAGTAAATCCAATCTTTTTGTGTTAATTAAAAGCAGGTATATAAATCTGGTTTTACAATTATGGCATTTATAGGAAGACTCAAATCATTTTGGGGGGTATTTGATCCATTTACAGATTTCAAGTGGACAAACACAAATGTGATCAACAGTCTTCATCCAACTCTCAGAATTAGGCAATTTAGTAATTCCTTAAAATCTCTGCAAGCATCACAAGACTAAACTTCAAAGAGTCATTTACAAGCTGGCAACTGAATGTGTCACATAAGGCAGCGCTAAAATTTTAAAACTAAACCTTTGTTTGATAAATCTGTGTGTGATCTGTGGCCACATCAGTAAACCGTTTAACATAGAGTCTGTTTCTATGTGCAGTGCGACCGAACAAGCGTTTTTTGTTTTGTTTTTTTAAACTGCGAGGCAAAGTTAAGTCAAAATTTCAAGTCACCATCTCAAAATTTCCACTTGCCGGCTCACACGTCTGATTAGGTGAAACTTTAAGTGAGACTCGACTTGAGATCCTGAGTCATTGAGTCGAAATTTTGAGATCTGACACCAAAATTCTGATTTACGCTTGGCTTTTTTTTTTCCCCTTTCCAGTGCTGGAAGCAAGCTTCCACAGAAACCCCTGAATCGGCATATTAAAAATAAAAATCTGAAAATTTCTGAATCTTGGGCCAAAACGTGCTCTGATCATGGCAGCTTCAGAATATTCCAAACATTCAATATGAATGTGTGAGTTTAAAGTGCGCAGGAAAAAAATAATTATCCCCGAGCTCAGAGGCTTTGATCTGCATGGCTTTGTTATTAGTCTCCGCCCCAAATTCAGAAATTTAACATTTTAAAAGAATAAATACAAGACTGGATCAAAGAAAAAGCACATTTTAAAAAAAAATAACTATGGCACAATCAAATAAATTGCAGTTTGACTCATGTAAACAAACAAATCTCTGAGATGAAAACATTTTCTGCACTTCAGTGTTTGATACAGTCGTTCATTCTCCAGGTCCTGAGCCCCCCTTGGCTGCGTGAGTCTGAATCACAATCGGTGTGTTCTCCCCTGCAGAAGGTAACGAGAACAGGTGATGAACAGGTGTGTGGTGTGGGAGTGTTCTTAAATCAGACAAGCTATCAAAACCACTTACGTCTCACAGAAAATGAAACATGAAGGAAAGTACGTCTCGTCATTTAAAAATAAATACATAAATAATATTACTGCCTGGGTTCACTGCCTTAGTTTAGCATGTTAGCGCACAAAAGCAAGGTATTTGACCAGATGATGGCCCCAGAAAACAAGTTAAGTGAACACTATCGGTACCAAATTTCATGTCACTCCATATTTGTACAAATCTTTCAGCCAAAACTCCAGAACTATAAATCTGTACGAATTATTATGTGTCAAGATCAATCTGTGCAATCTGCTCATACATGCAAAAGGAGACTTTGATGACTCTGTTCTGTGTCCTTTTTTTTTTTTTTTTTTATATAATGTGGGAAATGGACAACACTTACAGTCTAAATTTCTATAACCATTATTAAATAAAACCCAAAGAGCTTAAAAAGAAAACCGCTACTATTACAGTTTGAGCCATGATCTTTTATAGCAGGGAATAAACCATATAAATAGTATAACGCCATAAAAACAAAACAAACATCCTTCCAAAATCCTTTAAGATAGAAACACTGAAAAACACTTAATGAAGCTTTTCTCATTAACAACAACAACAACAACAACAACAACAACAACAACAACAACAAACATAAGCAGCACAAAAACCTTTAAATCAATTCTTTGCTGCAAGATCTAGCAGCAAGTTAAGCAGCACAGAGCAGCAGGAAGCCGGCAACAGGTGAATGTATTTGGAGGAGGAATAACACCTTACCTGAATGCATAGCGGCATTGCTAGAGTTCGGCTGAATAACTATTACGGGATGGTCTGCTGTAAAACAAAATTCAACACTGGGTAAATCAACACGGCTTCTTAACAACATCTCCTCGCTTGCTTTTGTCTCGGCTTGAAATGTACAAAGACGAGAGAATACAGAGATCAAGATCAGCGCAGAATTTAAAGGATTAGCATGACATTTTATTAGGCAACAGCACCAGCGAATTTAATAACTGCCACTCTACATGCAAGTCTCATGTATTAGAATAACAGTAATCTGACCTTCAGCACGTCTTAAAATGACAGAAATATAACCTCACTTGACCTATGACATGTGTCATTATTTATTTAACAGAAATAAGCCAGAATGCAGAAGCAGTGTTTAAAGTATACGAACAAACTTACAGCTTCGATTGCAATTAACAGCGTAACAAGCATTCAGGGGTTTGGGGGGGGGGGGGGGGGGGGGGGGTCAAAGGATCATCAATTACAGAGATCAAGATCAGGGCAGAATTTAAAGGATTAGAGTGACATTTTGTTAGGCAACAGAATCAGCATTAGTGATTTTCATTAATACGACTCTACATGCAGGTTTTGTCAGAGTAAAACAAAAACGATCTCCCCTTTAGCACGTCTGAAAATTAGACTGGGGGGGGGGGGGGGGGGGGGCTATTGGGTTTGCAAAATCGCATCTGAACAAACCACAAAACATCTGGAACAATGTCCACTAGACAGATGAGACCAAAGTGGAGACATCTGTCCACAATCCGCAGGACCACGTTTGGAGAAAAACCAAACACAGCACATCATCAAAAAGTCCTCGGTATGTGATAAGGGACATAAATCACTTTAAAAAAAAAAAAAAAAAAAAATAAAAAACAACAACAAAAAAAGCTTTGGATTTCCCATGCGTCCTTCACATTAAGGATTTAATACATGGACAAAAAAAAAATCTTCCACAGTGAATCACTGCTGTAAAATCTAGCAGGCGAGTCAAGCAGCGCAGAGCAGCAGGAAGCTGACAACAGGTGAACGTTACCTGAAGACGGAATAACACCTTACCTGAATGGCTAGCAGCATCGCTAGAGTTCGGCTGAATAACTATTACGGGATGGTCTGCTGTAAAACAAAATTCAACACACAGCTTCTTAACGACATCTCTTCACCTGCTTTGGTCTCGGCTTGAAATGTACAAAGACGACAGAGTTTAGAGGTGAAGTATCACCAGTTACACGGATCAAGATCAGGGCAAGATGTAATGGATTAGAGTGACATTTCATTCATTTCCACTCGACGCGCAGGTTTCATGAGGATAAAAGTAAAAAATATTTTACCATTTAGCACGTCTTAAAATTAGATGGAGGTGGGGGGGATATTAAGGCTATTTCGATAAAAATGTAAAGTCCATCATTCTGCAATGAGAAAGATTATTCACAAGTCGAAAGCATTCAAGACAGCTGCCAATCTTCCTAGCAAATTTACCCAGAGATCAGAAAAACGAAAAAAAACTCCAAGAGGTCTGTATCTGAGATTCTTTAGGCTACAGTTATCATGTTAAATGTTAAAGTTCGAGAGAAAACAATTAAAAACAGACCAAACAAGTATGGCTTGTTTAATAAAGAAAAAAAAATTAAAAGTGACAGTATGGTTTAGGTTTGGAAAGTTGCATCTGAACAAAACCTTGAAGGGGTGATGATCTAGGCTCGTTTTGCAGCCATTGAGTCAAACATGAACTCCTTTGTATAGCAAATTATTCTAGAGTCAACTGTTAGGCCATGTGTCTGACAGCTAAAAGTTTGGCCCAAATTAGGTAATGAAATTGGACAATGATCGCAAGCACAGCAGCAAATACACACCAGCTAAAAAAAAAAAAAAAAAAAAAAAAAAAAAAGAGAGAAAAAGTGCTGCAGAGGCCCAGTAAAAGTTCAGACCACAACCCAGTTAACATGCTCAGAGCTGTGCTTTGGTAAATACCCCCACACACCCCACTGAAAAGAAACAAATCAACGAGTTGCAATGGGACACCCAAAGTCACGATTAAAATGCTGCGGTGGGACCTTAAGAGAGCTGTGCATAAACAAATGCCTCCACTTCAATGAACCAAAGCAACGTTATAAAGAAGAGTGGGCCAAAGTCCCTGCATCCCTGTGAAACACTGATGAAGTCATCCATCCATCCGTGGTTCTTCAAGCTACTGAGTCATGGGGTGTACTTCGTTTACCCACACACTGCTTCTGCATTTTAGCTTAGTGTATATTAAAGAAACAATGGCAGTGTAATATGTCATCAGCTGTTGTTCATCTGAGATGTTTACTTCATTTTTATAGACTATCATTTTCTAAACATGCCCTATACTGAATGAAGATGTACCCCCCTTCTTGGCAAAGTTAACTTCCTGCTGGATTTACTGCACATGCACAGTTAAGATCAAGATTACCGGCAGGGTTACAACTGCTCAGCATAAAGTAACACCCGTGTTATCAGTACAGCAAAACTGGGCAGTAAACACTTCAAGAGGCTGTCGACTGTATCTAAGAGAACCCAGTTAACGCCTTCCTGTGCAGACTTTCCACAGGAAAACACATAATTAACTATATCTGTGAAAAAAAGGCAGATTAAGCTGTGAAAAATAATATTTCCATATCATTAATCCTAGATTTCTAGAGGAAACATTTTCATCTTAAAAATGCTGACAATCAGAAACTGGACACTACACCATTTGGGTTTCCAACTCCAGCTCTTTGTTTCTATGCAAGCTGCTGCCTTGCTCAACTGTATACATTCTTAAGTGAATATAAAACAGTTCCTCACCTGCATCTTGTTCTCTAATCTGAGCCTCCAGGTCCTCAGGGTCCATGTAGACGAAATTGTCCTCTTCATCTTGTGGTTTGCACTTTCCGCAGCAGCAACAGCAGCAGAGGCAACAGCAGCAGCAGGTGAAAATAGTGCAGCACACAAACAGGGTCTAAAAGAAAACCAATGTGAGTATTAGGAGAGTTTTTGGACACTTTGCAGCATGCTCTGGTCACATTTTGGCATTTAAATTTCTGCATAATTCACCTACTACCAGAACAAACAACTTCATGTTCTGTTTTCACCTTTAAAACTACATCCCCTTGCCTCTCACCTTGAACCAGCACTTGGACATGAGAAAGTAATATTTGACTCCCTCCTCCCCAAACTGCTCGGCCACCGAGAGGCCCATGGATCCATATTGGTCGTAGATACCACGCTTGTCCAGATCAGTGAGGATGGAGTGGGCATTATTGATCTCCTTGAACTTCTCAGCTGCTTCGGGGTTGTCTGGGTTCTTATCAGGGTGATACCTTAATGCCATTTTCCTGGTCAAAAGAGAAATTAAAACATATACAAACAAGTGAGGGTTTAAAAAAGTCGGTGCTTTTCTTTGAAATTTTGCTGCGACGTTTCAAAGCGGCAGAAAGAAATGAGGCAGGTCAAATCTTCTTGCGTTTCACGCATGCACAGTACTGGAACGTAAGCGTTTTCGGCCGTTTCAATGTGGATGCACAACTCTGTGAAAATTACTAAATATGCTAGAAGAGACACGGAGCGTTTTCAAACGAAAATGCAGTTTTCAAATCTATCCGGTCTAGTGTGGATGTAGCCTAAGATTTCACTAATGTCGCCATAAATCTCTGAAACAATGATGTTACTCTCACTAGTTAATTGTGCTATTGTAAGAACAGCACAATTAACAAGCGAGAGTAACATTTTATTTATTAGTTCTTGTAGCTCAGAACTGAAAGAGATAGTCACACCTGTAGGCTCTTTTCAATTCGTCAGGAGACGCTCCCTTCTCCACTCCCAGCAACTTGTACAAACTCTCTCCTGCTGTTGACATTTTCCTCTGTGGTCTGTTTGGATCCTCCATGTTTCAGGATGTGTTTTCTGTGACATAAAAAATGTAAACAATTCCACCCTTTTCTGACAGGCACAATGCAGACAGATCAGGAAAGTAACTTCAAGGGCTCAAAAGTTTAGTTGAAATAAAGAAGTTTGAGGGGAAAAAAGAACATATCTGGAAGTTCTGATGGACAGCACGCTCACCAAGGACATCATTCAGTATATCATTAATCTGCATTGAAGTAGGCGCATTACTTGCACACATTTGTATAATTAACCTAATTTAGCCTAACCTGCACGTCTTTGGACTGTGGGTGAAAGCTGGGGTTCTCTGGGATAATCCTACATGCAAATCCCACATACAGTCATATATCCAAATAAAGCTCAAAACAGAAAGTAGGATCAAGTTTAAATACAAAAGTTCCTCATACCAGCAGTTAGGTAAAGTGCTTTAACACGTGTAATTACACTGGTTTACAACTCTTGTTTATTGCTAATAAACCTAAATAGGCCTATTTGCTGGGGATGTTTGTTTTCCTTAAAAGGACATCATACTCCTTCACATTTACCTTTTCACTTAAAAAGGTCAGCCAGTCTCTTTCAAGAACAACAAATGCATTTCAGCACTCCTTAACTTACATGTTGTAGAGCTGTTATGTTATAGTTGTGGCAAATTCTGCTACCCTACTGGCTAAATTTGTCTTGAATTTGACATTTGTAACGTCAACAAAACTTGTTACCTTGATAAATAAAGGACATAGGCGGCACTTTACCCAAACACTGACTGCAGCTTCTAACTTGTGACAGAAATGTTACTTCTGGTTCAAAATGGCTTGATATTCATGAGAGATGTTTGACCGATTATAAGTCAACAATTCATTCACATGAATCAGCTTTTAACACGACTGGCTGCATAACTACAGCTCACTCATAAAAACATTAGTTTAGCTCTTACATTCAACTTGTTTTGCTTTATTTCACGTGAACACCTGCGGGTTCAGACTGCTAGCTGACGCAGATACGTTTAGCAGGGCGGCTTGAGGAACATGCTCACTCTTACTTACCAGATAAATAAAGATATTCTCTGTTTTCCGTCGAATCATAGAGTCCGAATGTTGTCCGTTGACTAATTTAATATTTATTCATTAAAATAACTCAGTTACACGACCTTTTTATGTTAACTTTGCCTCCTCGGGACCTGGAGGGAAGTTGTGAAAGGAGCCGCAACACAGAAGCCGGAAGTTTGAGAACATTTTTTTTTCAATTTAAAGAACTTTATTTAAACAAGTACACAACCAATCAGCATCGTCTAGAGAGTCGTCTCTAAATCCTTTCCGATTTTTTTTTAAAATTTATTAATATAAGATTCAGCTCACATAAAATTTGAAGACCTTGACAGTTATTATAGTTTGCTATTTTCTATTTATTTTTATTTATTTATTTATTATTTATTCGATTTTTTTCTTTCCAATACAGTTTCAAATGACGTTTTATTCTTATAATTATAGCGAGGTAGAGAAGTGTGTGAGGGTGGTGCACGGAATGTATGATAACACTGAGGTAGTAGTGATAGATGTGTTGAAAGTGGGCGTGGGATTGCATCAAGAAACATCTCACCCCTTCTAGTTTGGATCTGTGATCTGATGAGGTCAGCCAGGAATCTTCATGGAGTATATAATGTTTGCAAACAACATTGTGATCTTTAGTGAAAGTAGGGAGCAGATGAAGAAGAGTTAAGAAAGGTGGCGATATGCCCTGGAGAGACGAGGATTAAAAAGGAGAAAAAGTGGAAGACCACAGAGGAGGTACGTGGATGTACTGTGGGAGGATATGCAGAGGGTTGGTGTGGCAGATGAGAATAGATAGGGTGAGATGAAGGGAGATGATCTGCTGTGGTGACCTCTGAGGATTATTATCAGGGGCGAAATTTAGGAAAATCAAAACAGGTATTGTTACAGTACAAATGTCAGCTGACTCACAATCATGTAGACAGACATCCCAAGTCTCAATAAGCAAATGCAACAAAATTTAATCAGGCAGGCTGTGATAAAAAAAAAAGTATCTAAACTGCCAAAGATTAAAACTTATAACATTTACTATCTATGTATTTCTAGTTTTGTGAGTTAGTTTTCCTTTTTTCCCAAATTAGCTTTTTAGTTAACTATTGTAAACATTGATCATGCATTGAAATGCACATTTCTGTCATTTCTATGCTGCTAGTAGAAAATTGTGAGTAAGACCACCACAGGAGAAAACTCACCTCAATGAATAGGGGATAGAAAAAGAACAGTAACACGGGACGTAATCGTAACAATACTAGAACAGAAAATGAAAAACAGTGATTTGGTCTATTTTATTAGTAAATTATGAATATTCCTAACAAAAGAAAAGTTTTACAATGACAGTGGGTTTCAGTATTTTGGGAAATTTCAAAGCCAGTGCGTTTCTATTACAGTATGAATTCATCACTGTGTTTGCTCAATCTGTGGAATCACATTGATGACAATCTTCCCCATGTTTCTGTTAGCTTCCATGTGCTTATGAGCCTCTGCAATGTCATCCAGGCTAAATGTGCGGTCAATCACTGGCCTCAGGGTGGCAGGCTGGTCTGAGAAATATGGCAACACCCTGCCTGTAAAAGCTTTCACCAGGTCAGCTTTGTACTGTGAAAGGAAAATGCAAAGTACATATCAGGTCCAGTTGCAAACATATATATTACAAGAGATGTCTGAAAAGTAACCCAAGCAAGTTGCCTCATTTTGGCAAACCAGACCCAGGAGAGGAAAGCGACACTGACATGAGTCAGCGCAGAGATGACGAAACACAGCTGTTGTGTCACTTCTGTTTTCAATTCTTACCTGCAGGCTGCGAGAGCGGAGGAGACTAGTGAGCAAGTGGCCTCGCTTGGACAGCAGTTTGCCCAGCAGATCTCCCTCTACTGCCCTCCCTCCCATGGTGCCGTACAGCACCCACCTGCCATCGATGGCCAAAGAGCTCACATTTGACTCCCAGTTGCGCCCACCAATGCAATCAAGGATCACATTTGCTCCCTTGCCTGTGAAATTAGAGATTTTACAATTACAGGTAACTGCCCTTCTCCAATACAATCACGTTCTTGATTCAAAATAGCTCCAAACCAGAGATGCTAATCTTATTTTACATCATGGCCCACCACAGCCCACTTTGACTCCATGTTTAGTGTGAAAGTTTAGGAGTAAACTAATGCTGTGGTCTATACTGAATAAAGCCTTTAACTCAGTTTATTTGCATATCATATCCTCTTATGCAGATTTATTATTTCGGTGACCTTTTCCACCCATTGTGTTCAAATATATTCAAAATTATTTCAGTGTTTTGTGGTGTAGGTTAGCTAGGCTAAACAAGACCAATGAAGACTACATTTCTGCAGTGGAGAGTGAAAATACAGGAACTATTCTATCCTTCCGCTGTTTTTAATGCTACTTTACTACATTAGTGCAGTATGAATGACCATGTGGGAGGTTTGTATCAGTAGGAAAAGTTGTAAATGTAATCAAAATACACCGAGAACTCCAATCTTTATGCCCTCCTTTACATTTTCCAGTGGGCCTGATTGGACTCTTTGGCAGGCCGATTCTCCCCCCCGGTCTTATGCTTGACCCCTCTTCTAAACAAATACACTGTGACAGATTGAATAAAAAAAATTTTTGAACTAAAATGACAAAACAACTAATTTTTCTTTTATCCTTGAAAATGAAATCATGTGTTTTGACTTGGTTCTTAAGTATTGACGGAGGATTTTTTTGGAGTTGGTTACCAAAGCTCTTTGATGTGCATTTATTAGAAAGCTACAGAAGAGCTATGTAGCATTAAGCTCTGATTGCTACAGTGGTTGGAAACATTTAACTCTAATATAATGCCTGTGAAACAAAGACAAAACATTTGATAGCAATCTGAAGTATGCAAAAACAATGCTATCATTAGGAATTATCAGCAGAGACACTGCACCGTCGCCTGCAGCAAAATTAAATGCACGTTGATTTCCATAATTCACCTCCAGTGAAGTCATGCACTCCCTGTGCAAAGCTCTCCTCTTTGTAGTTGAATCCAACTACAGCGCCCAGTTTCTCAGCCAGCTTCAATTTTTCTGGGCTCCCGGCAGTGACAACCGGCACACCCCGAAACAGACGAACAAGCTGAACGGCCGCTGTTCCGACTCCGCTGCCTCCAGCGTGAACCAGCACCACCTCACCCTCTTTCACCTGAGCTGGAGCAGAGAAGACCGATGGCAAGTATAGAATTTGAACCAAATCTGACTTTGGCCTCTTGTTAATTAAAAAAAGTCAAATAGAAATAAATGTGACTCATTTAATAACTCAGTTGTCTAATCTTTATCCAAAAAACATATGAATATGAAGAAAAACAAAGAGACACAGAAATGTTTGCTATACCAACAAAATCCAGCAGTTGGAAAGCAGTGAGCCAGGCCTCTGGGATTGCAGCAGCCTGACACATTGTGAGATTAGAGGGAACGGGCATGAGAAGCTCCTCGGGCACAGAAACATATTCTGCATATCCTCCTCCACAGAGCAAAGCCATGACCCGGTCATCTGGTTTCCATTGCTTTTTCACCCCTGGACCCAGGGTGTGGATAGTACCAGCTACCTCCAGGCCTATGATGTCACTCTCACCAGCAGGAGGAGGGTACAGGCCTCGTCTCTGTGGAAAACACAAGATAATTATTTTCAGGCCTGTTTTATGCAAATTTAGATATAATTCAGAATACAGTGAGTCAAAGAAGACTGAAAGCAGGTTATGAGATTTACAGGAGATAATAGCACTGTGTTATGCTCTTTTGGCTACAATAATAATCTACCTGTAACAGGTCTGCTCTGTTGAGGGCAGCTGCATGAACTTTAATCAGGACTTCTCCTGCTTTGGGATTAGGTCTGGGAACAGACTGCAGCAGCAAATTCTCCGGTCCTCCGGGTACATCAACACACACTGCCCGCATCATCTTGGCAACACTAACGTAATGCTTGGACCACACCTTGAAAACAAAAGTAGAGTAGGCCTACATTTTTCTTTCTGACCTGCAAGTAGTGCAACAAGAAAAACTGCAGCATGTAAAACTGAAGCAACTTTATGTAGGCTTTAATTTAGTGCTTAAACACTTACCGTGTGGCACGTATTTCTGAGTAAAAATCTTCCAGGTTGCAGGATTGGATGCATTAGATAACCTCTGCAGGGGCAATTGCTATTTGAGTGGAAAACAAAAGAGGAAATTAAGCTGTTAAAGCACAAGTTACAGAACATAAAGTATGTCATAATTTCTAATAATAACAACAAAGCAGAATTTTATAAAATGAGTGTTATTTGTTGATATCTGCATTTCCATAGATTTGTTTAGGTGCTCCATATTTAAAACAGCAATGTGCTTCAGCTCCTGTCTGGTGTAAAACCTTAAGAGTAAATTAATGTTGTGGTTTATACTAAATAAAGCCTCCAACTTGGTTTATTTGCATATAATATCTTTTGCGGATTGATTATCTCAGTGATCTTCTCCACCCAGTGTGCCCAAATGTATTAAAAAATGCCTCAGTGTTTAGTGGTTTAGGTTATCTGGCTATGGATTGTTGCCGTTAATTGTTTTAAATAATATCCAAGCATAAACCTCTGTGAGATCAAAATTAACTGTTCGTATTTGGTAACAGCCAACTCATCTGCAGTTATTTATGCCAAAGTCAGCACCTGAAGTAGCAGAAACAGTTAGACTCTCCGGTTAACACAGTTTTACATCTCTAAACAATTACATGGGACCAAAACCGTTTAAACCGCAAAGTTTGAAAATGCTGAATACAAGCCAGGAACTCAAGGGTTGAAGACATATCAGAACTATTTAGCAGAACAAAGGGAAAAAACATGGAGAAGAGACCGTGAAAAAGCGGAAAAGAGAAACCCCTTATTGTAAACGTATGCGTTTTTCTGCTTTTACATTATACTGTAATCTCCCCTTTCCGTAATGCGCATGCGCAACATTCTCTCGCGCTTTAGACGGCTGTATTTCACATTATGTCCGAATCATTATCTGTTTCATTAAATAATGTAAATCGACAAACCTGATTGATTACGCTGTTTGACCTGAGCGACTAAAACCAGCGAAGCAGCAGTGAAGATAAGCAGCTGAAAACGAGCGAACAGCTCTCCTGCAAATGTAAATGAAGCCAAATCACTGCAGAGAATAAACTTACCAAGCAGCGATGTCAACAGCTGATCAACTTTGGAGTAACTGTGTGACATTTTGGGAAGTTTTGTTGTGCCATCTTCAAGCCTGGTTTTCAGTTTTGGCGCAGGAGGGCCAAACTCCAGAGGGGCTGGCTTTGCTTGTTAAAGGTATACTGCAATTTTACACCATTTTTTGTAAATATGATCAGGACACTTCGTATTATTTTCATTTATATAATAACTTAATATATGCAGTTAATATTTTATGGGGAACAGAGACAAATAAAAGTAAACTGAGAAATCTAACAAACTAGAGTCATGTTTTTGTAATATTTATTCAACTTTTTCGTTTTCTGCCTGCTGTAGCACAGCGATTTTCTCGTAAGCATAGTTTGCCTTATGTTCATGTTAATGTGGATCTGATGATATAAATGAGTCTACTAAAAAGTAGATTGAAAACACCCACAAGAAGATGACAAATCCCAAATCAATCAATCAATCAAAGGAAAAAACCCCTCTAAAGACTCAGAGTAAATAAGATGCTAAAAAACTTAAAGTAATGATAAAAAAAAATGTTTTTGCTTAAAATGGCTGAAGGAGTTAATAGATGATCAAAATATTAGGAAAACCCAATCAATAAATATAGAAAGCTAGTGGAGATCATGACCAATATATATTTATTTTATGGCTCAACCCAGAGTACTCCTAGTGTCAGTCCCAAGCCCAGTTAAATAGTGAGGGTTTCACCGGGAAGCGAATTCAGCATTAAATCTTTGCCAAATGAATAACTGGCAGGAGGGTTAGTGGATACATCCGGCCGAAGATAACATTGAGCTGCCAGGCAGGAGGGTCAGAGGAAGACCAGGTAAGATTCACAGATATAGTGAAAGAGGAGATGAGAAAGAAGGTTGGAGAAGGATGACACGTTTGCAGATGATCCAATGGCTAAAGTAACAACTGAAGACTTGTGTCAAAGCAAATCTTTCTCAGTCAGAATAGCGAGGATTCATGAGCTCAGTGTTTCTAAAACCACCACATCTTTAATTACCAATATTTATATAAAAGCAACAGTTTAGGATATTCGAATAACAGTCTCTGATTGTATTTATTTGCACAGCATTTACAGTAAAACAAATGGTTACTCATAATGTAATTTTCTCCCAAAATGTACATTTACAATTCATTTTTTTATCATAACCCCAAATAGTGAATTATATGAAGCAGGAGGGCGAAAACTGCACAAAATCGAAGTATTTTTCACAGTCACAGTGTAACGTGCAAGAAGCCCTGCTACTGTGCTGAAACTGAATCTCTAAGGAATGCGCTGATGAACAATTACTGCACACTTGCAAATCACTAACAAAACCTCCATTAGACATGCTTTACAATAGGCTATTATATTACAGATGGTGAGACTGCCATGAGACCAAACACACCTGTACGACTGCGCTCAGAGTAGTGCACAAAAATCAGGTAATAAAACTGATATTTTTGGTTTTAATCTAAAAAACAAAAAAGCTCAGAAAATGCTTTCCTCCCCCTAGTTCTTGGACATAATGGATCACATCTACAGAAGACCTGAACTACAAAGAGTGTTAAGAGTGCTAAACCAAAAGGAGGACCGAGATCTGCAACGTAAGCTAATCATGTTGGATAAACAGCACCGATACACCCAGAAAATGCTTCAACAGCGAAGGGACAAACTGATAAATGAAGCAAGATGGATGGTGATGGTACAAGTCTGTGAACCAAAAGCTACAGTCAGCATCGCTATGAAAGAAATCGCCGAGTATGAAAGAAATGCAGACGCAAACTTCTCCAGGGCGATATACACATCTGCTGGACGATTGCGTCCTAGCAAATCCAGCTATGAAGGATCTAAACTCGTGGAACAGGGTCGATCCATATCAGCACCATCACCATCGACTAAATCTACAAGCTCTGTGAGACACAAAGGGAAAGTCCAGAGCAACTTGTCACTTATGCAGATGAAACAGATTGCAACGATTGACTCAATATCAGAAAAAGAGCTGGCCAGGCAACAGCAGAAAGCCCAAGAGGAAATGGAAATGCTGAGACTGTTTCAGAGAGAAATGTTACACAAGAAGGTGATGGAATTTATAGAGAAGCTGAAAGATAAAAAAGACGTGGAGGTTATTACGAAACTTTCGTAGAGGAATTTGAAAGTTTGGGCACTTTTACTTTTACACAACTCAATATCTTAAAAACGAAACTATTTCTTATTAGTTGTTTGATGTGAAACAAACTCCTTGATTATGCTGAAACTGAATCTCTAAGGAATGTGCTGCTGAAAAATTACTGCACTTACCGACAACCGCTTGCACTAGACACGCTTTACAATGGGCTATTGTATTACATGTGCTGAGACTGCCATGGCAACAAGCATACCTGTATGACTGTACTCAGCGCAACAGTGTGCAAAATAATAAAAAAATAAAATAAAATTGATGTTTTTCCTTTCTTTATTAGAAAGAGGGACAATACATATTATTGAACATTTTAACAAATGTAACTATGCCAGATTATAGCCTAATTTCCATCTGTAGACCCTCTGGCAGGTTGACGTTACACACAAGTTAATAGCAACATCAGAGACAGTATTTACAGACCATGTATATAGAGACAGGGACAAAAAAAACAGCGATCGCATCACAAATATGACTTTTATTGCCTGAATTTTAAGACTTTTTGCTTGAACATTTGGAAACTTCACTTTCTTACAATTTAATACCTTAAAAACAAAAATGAAAAATGAGTAAGTACGTTACTCTTTTAGCAAAATGCAACAGCAAAACTCATTTAATACATATTAGTGAATAAATTAAGCAATGCTTCCCATTTTCTTCATGGTTATTAAAGCTTTGTGCACAGGAGTCTCCATAAGTAAGGTGCAGTTTTTCTTCCACTGTGGAGAATCGGGAAGCTGTTTGTCTGCAACAAACAAAAGGAAATCAACATTAAACAACATTACCAAATTTAAGTTTTATGGGTGTCTTTAACAACAACATCACATGTTTGTAAACAGACTTTCTACATCTATTAAATGGACAAAAGTATCGGGTCGCATTACAGCAAAAGTCTGCTCAGCCACTGAAACAGTCCTGTCACTTCATGAACCGTTTGTGGCTGACCTCTTGTGGCTCCTGAACACTTCCACTTTTAATATACTTGAAGCTGATGGTTGAATATCTAGGATTTCACAAGCTTCCTTTTTGCAATTCAGTGACCGCTTTACAATGACCATTACTTCCACAAATGTTCGTAAAAGCATGTTGCATCATACGCCTGTGGGAATGGGACTGAGTTTGCATTTAAAACAAAAATGAATGTGAAACTCCTACCTTCACTTTCCAGATGGACTCGTGTGGGGAGACATCTGGTGTGGTCCGTGTAGTCCAGTGTGCAGAGCACAGCTGTCTTTTCTCTCGGCACAGTGAATAACAGCACCAGTAGTGAACATAAAACATTACTCTCCATCACCTCAACAGACTTATGTTTCTCCTATAAACAAAAAGCAAAACAGGGTCAATTTGATATTGTTTTAAAACAAATAGCAATGAATACAAAACGGTTTTGTGCTTTAAAGGCCATAAATAGTTTGTGCTTAACATTAATGGGTTCTTGGCTTTCAAAATTTACGAATGGAACAAAACTCCACGGTTTCTACTGTTCACCAACAAAACTACAGGTTTCATAAAAAGAACTGTGCAACTGTTTAGGGTACTTTTGATTGTTATATTCTTATTCATAATTTAATCAAAGTGTAAATTAATTCTGTAGTAGAACAAGCCCAAACGTCCAGCCAGAGATATGTTTAAAAAAAAAAAAATCTTCAGCCACCTAAACATGGAGTCCTGCAACAGATGGCTTTGCCCTCCCAGAATGCTGACATGATGGAGTCAACATCAGCTACTGAGGGATATGGTGAAATATAATTTAAAAAAGTGAAATCTGGCACCTTAACAAGCTTCAGCTGCTGCTTGCGACCAGCAAAGGCGTTGAGATGTTTGCTGAGGGTGTCCAGAAACACCCTCAGGTCTGTCTGCATGTTGTTCTGCTCAGCAAGGTTGTTTAGGGGAATAAAGGGAGGGATGTTGTGGCGACTAATCTTTACAGTTGGCTTCAGATCAATCTCCAGGTTAAAGGTGTCTAAGAAGACGTCCTCATAGGCCGTTGCGATAGATACGCACGCTCCTTTCCCCTTGCGAGTCTTTATGATGTCATACCCACCTGATGATATCAGCAAATAAAACAGAGCAGGAAAAAAGAGAGGATTAAAACAGACCAATAAAGATCTGAAATATGAGACACACTGGAAAAAGTCAGTGAAAACATCTCCAGGTGACACTGAACCAGAGGAAATAATACTGCAGTTAGGCTGATACCAATGAGGTGATGAGCATGTAGAAGATCTTTCAGCTGAGTGTGTCTGGCCATGAGCCGCAAAAGTTTTGAGTTCTCCGACTCTTCCTCCATGTTCTCCTCTTCTTCATCTGCACACTGTTTGTCCATAGCCAACCTCAGTTTCTGGAGGTCCTGTAACAGGGAAGTGCAACCAGCATGTGAAAGTGATGTAACGTTTCAGACCCAGTTCAAATGTGAGCATCATATTAACATGAAATCAGTTGGTTTATCACTGCTTTCTCACACCTAAGTAAACAATCAGGATCGGAATCCCAATCAAAAATACTATTATATGCCTGTCAAACAGTGGTTCATCTCTCGAGTTGTGTACCTTCTTTATGCTTGAATGATTTATAGATCGGTGTTAAATGGCTTAACAAAGAAATACAATATTCTTCTGAAAATGGTCAGGTAAGGATGAGTACTCTACTGTAGTATATAAGTAAAACACTAACATAAACTACTATATCTTGATAAATATTTCAATGTAATCGTACTATAAACTGTATATTTTATGAATATAAATACGGCTTATAATTTTATAAATTTATCACGTGTTTTGCGTAAATATTTGTCCAGCTTCTACCATCATGAGCCCCCAAACCTGGTGCGTCTGTATCTGTGCCTTCAGCTGCTCTCTCTGGGTCTTCAGTGCTTCAACTTTAGCCTTCAGCTCCATCACACGACTGTGCTGCTGAAGCTGAGTTTTACGACTCCTGGCTTTAACTTCCAGCAGACTCAGGTGACTCAAAACACCTGAGGATAAAGCACACATTTACTAACTTCTAAAGGACACAAACGAATGTTTTACTGTTGGGCTAATAGACATTAGCTCATAGCATTAGCAGGCTAACGAACTTTGCATCACAACAATGTTCTTTATAAGCTAGCTTGCGGTGTCGCTAAGCTAGTTAAAAGCTCTCGCTCCGAGGTACCTTTCGCAGGTGCTCCCTCCATGTTTCCCGAGTCTTTTTCTTTATTTTTCTGTACGTACTTGATCCGATGTAAACATCCACTCCTCTTGCAAGTTTTTGATTTTGGCGGCTGTTGCGTCACCACACCGCCCACTTCTTCAACCCCGGAAGAAAATTAAAAACAGTTTGCGATCACATGGAGCAATGGAGCGACAGATTAGCATGGTAAGTGTGTTCAAGTCCTTTTTTCAACATAGCATAAGTTTAAACACACAAGACACACGTTTATTTGAAAATACAACCCTTGATTTTCATAAAGTCGTGATTTCATTCATGGAAATACCTTCCTCATCAAGCTTTAACTAACGCAGTGCTCTTGAACGTCTCAGTGAAAGGCATGGTGACGGTTACACTCACCCGGATACCCACAGTGCTGCCCTGTAAAGGTAACCCTGCTCAATGCTGTTGTACCTGTTCTGTCTCCGCTAGCACACTGTTTCCTCTCACACACCATGCTGTCTTGATTAGGGCCATTTCCTTCATACCCAGTCAAGTTATGCAGATAACGTTACAGACGGTCACGGCACAGTTATTTATAACTAAAATATCAAAGCTACAGCAACAGTGTCTCCAAGTCAAATTAAAGTCACTTTTAAAATCCTGCATCATGCTTTGCTATAGTACAACGAGGCTTTTGTGACCTTGTATTTTGTGCACCTCCTTTGTGGGGTTTGAGGCAAAATGATCAATTAATTGATCAGCAGAGATTTTTACAGTATATTAATACCTAATCTGGCTCCCGGCCAGATGAAAGGATTTCAACCTTCAGTCTGTTTTAATGTGGAAGGAAATCAAAACAAGATACATGAGGATGCCACCCTGGACTCTTGAGTGACACCTATTTGTAATGCAAAAAACCCCAAAATGTTTTGAAAACAATCTTCTAGGTAATTTTTCTTGATTTAGTTAAGCAGTCAATTTAAAAATACTGCAATTTATAGTACATTCCACTGAAATATTTTTTATTGGCTGTATATTCTGATAGGAAAACACGTTTTAAAATGACCTTTTAACCCCTCTTCGCCACAGCTGGAAGCGCTTGTTTAAACGTTTGATGTCATTGACCTTGAAAACTCACAGTGACTGGTTCCTGCTGTAGCTCAGGAGCAAGGAACCTCCCCCTTTCCAAAACAGCTGACATTATTTTTGGATCAGCACAAGCAGGGAAAAGTTGACATAGTGAGAGGTTACGTGACTTCAGTTTGTCTGCTTTACATTGCACAGATTGGTGATATTCTCATGTAGCAGTGGTGCTTTGATGCAAGCATTACAGTTTAGTGACAGCAGACTCAGTGCTGAATCTGTTTGTCTGAGCAGGAGCACAAATGTCTAAGAAAAGCACAAGGAAATCAGCTGTGTGCAGATGTGTTTCTTCTCCAACTTTTGCAAAGTTGTTGTTGTTTTTTTAAATTTTATAAGCAGAAAAGGGCTGAATAGAATAATATTACATAATATAAATAATAACTCTGGATATCTGAGCAGATCACCTCACATGCAAATGATAAATAGACAGGTTCTTAAATAGCACTTTTCTAATCTGAGCACTCACTCATTCACACCCTTTCATACAAGCACTTTTTAATGCTTAAATGCTTTCTGTCTGACATTTATACTCGAATGGATGTATCAGAGAGCAACTTGAGTTTAGTATCTTGCCCAGGATTCAAAGCACCAACCTTTAACAGCCAGCCCACATGCATATTTATTCAGCTTTTTTTGTTTCCTTCAAGGTTTTTGGACTGTTATGACTGATGGGTGTGAACAAAGACGTTTCCTATTTTTCTGACCGTGTGTGTGAAGAAGCACACAATCTTCTCAAACTGCAGCCAGGAGACAATCAAGATGGACCCGTCCGACCAGAAGTTCTTCACGGTTATAGACTATGTGATATTTGCCGTCTTACTCGCTGCCTCTATGGGCATCGGGCTGTACTACGCTCTGTCTGGTGGGCGTCAGCGCACGACTCAAGAGTTCTTAATGGCAGACAGAAGCATGGGCTGCCTCCCCGTTTCCCTCTCGCTCATTGCCTCGTTCCAGTCGGCCGTGGCTATCATTGGCGTACCAGCAGAGATCTACACGCACGGCACTCAGTACTGGTTCATTGGCTGCGCCTACATCCTGGGCCTCTTCATTCCAGCTCACATTTTCATTCCAGTGTTTTACAGACTGCGCGTCTCAAGCGCTTACCAGGTTTGCCGAAGCATTTTCATTTTTCACCAGTACTCATTTAAAGCAAGCTTATCTTTAGATTTCTTATGCTGCTTTGTTTCACAGTATCTTGAGCTGCGCTTCAGCAAAGCAGTACGCATATGTGGAACTTTCACCTTCATCTTTCAAATGGTGAGTGCAGCACTGCAGTGCAATAACACAGGATGTGCTGATGCAAGGTTTTTTCCCAATATTTGATATTCAAATACCACAGCTACAAATATAACATAACTGCTGTCTTTCTCACAGGAGTAAAATATAAATAACCTCCCTTGTGTAACCTATTAAGAATTTTTTTTAAATGTAACATAACATTTTATAATAATCGGATTCTGTAGGGATGGTGCCAAAAAATAAGTTTAGGCTTACAGTTTTTTTTTTAAAAAAAATTTTAAATTTACAACTGGTAAAAATAAAGACAGAATAAGTGTAAATGACAGGGTTAGAGAAGGTGGACAAGTTTAATGGAGCTGGAGATGGTAGAGTTGAAGATGTTAATATTTTCACTGAGAGGGGCCAAAATTGGCAAGATTAGAAATAACTACATCAGAGGGACAGGTTAGATTGAGCAGTTTGGAGACAAAGTTAAGATAAGGCTGAGAAGGTTTGGACGTGTGCAGAGAAGCGATATATGCTGGACAAAAGATGTTGATGGTGGAGCTGCCAGGCAGGAAGAAAGGAGGAAGACCACAGAAAAGATTATGGATGTACTGAAGGAGGACATACACAGGGTTGGTGTGACAGAGGAGGATGTTAGAGATAGTGTGAGATGGAGGCAGATGATCCACTGTGGCGACCTTTAAAGAGAGCAGGCAGGAGAAGAGGAAGACTGATACCCAGTAGCTATGTCATGTTGTACCAGCTCTAGTTTTATTTTAAGCAGATATAATAAAGCGGTGTAAATATTCTTTTTTTTTTACTCTCAGCTATAAGGATAATAAACTTAATGTCACTTTGCACATTTAGTGGACCGCTTTAGTGCATTCAATAATATAAAGGCCTTAAAGTTCAAAGGTTTTTCTATGAAGCTGACATTTTCTTTTTGCCCGACTGCAGGTTATCTATATGGGAGTTTGTGTGTATACTCCTGCCTTTGCACTAAATGCAGGTAAGAAGAGGTCATTTATTTATTTATTTATTTATTTTTTACTTTCTCATTGAACTTAACTAAATAATTCTTGTAGTTCAGTGGGTTGCTCTCTGTCTCTGTTTTTGCAGTCACTGGGTTTGAACTATGGGGAACAGTGCTGGCCACTGGACTCGTGTGCACATTGTACACAACACTGGTGAGTTACATCACAGGCTCAGTTTGAATCAGCCATCTACAAGGGCTTTGAATAAATTGAGAGTGATTTTATTGAGCTTAACCTGATAGGAATGACTTGCTCTTCTGTCAACACTGCCTTTGCTACTCTATAAAAATAACTTGCAAGAACTGACAAAAAACCTGCAAAAAATACCCATAAATATTTTTTAGTAGGGTCTTTATTTTTGAGTAGCAGTTGAATACTTCTTGATTCACATATGTAGCCTTTTAATGCTTTCGGTGCCTTTTTGTCTCAGGGTGGTTTGAAGGCCGTCATCTGGACAGACGTCTTTCAGACTGTTGTGATGTTTGCAGGGCAGCTGGCTGTCATTGTGGTGGGAGTGCAGAAGACTGGAGGAGTGGCTGATGTTTGGAGGAAAGTCTGGGAGGGAAACCGCATCTCTGGCCTCGAGTGCGTTTGAAGTTTGCTTAATGGAAACGACTCTATATGAATATGTGAAATATGCAGGCAAGGGGCATGATATTTGATACTGAAAGCTTTCTGGGGTGTACAACACTGAGCACACATTAGTTGCATGCAGATGAAGATGGGGGGGGGGGGGAAATAAAATACACGGCATATATATCCAGATGATAGTCAAATACATCGCACACTCCAATAAAGCTGTCATTATTTTTCGTACCGGCAACCACACGAAACTTCCTTCTTTCTAACAGTCTTTCAAACAGCTGCAGAATTAAAGCACTCTGAAATCTAATGCTTTGTTTTGTTGTAGCTCGTACATTTAAAAACCACAGTGCGGTTTTTCTGGTGAGAAATTAGGTTTGCATTTGGTTATTAAAATTTACCATGCATTTGATTTCATAAGATATAGTCTTTAAACCGCATCTCTCTCTCTCTTTCTCTCGCCTGTGATACAGTCTAAACCCAGATCCGACAGAGAGACACACCTTCTGGACTCTTGGGGTCGGTGGGGTCTTCCTCATGCTGTCCCTGTATGGTGTGAACCAGGCTCAGGTCCAAAGATACCTCAGCTCACGCACAGAGAAAGAGGCTGTCAGGTAAGCAGTGGCTTTGATATTAAAGCAAAGATTCTTGTGAATTCATACTGATAATATGTTCTACAGTTATTCATGACACAACAGAGATGGAAGGAGACGGTAGATGAGCCTCTCAATATTTTATTTCAAGCTAGCTTGTATGTATTCATGTGCTTTATTAAATCCCGTGGCTGTTAGATTAGCTATATGTGTTAGCCACTCTGCTCTGCAAGTTTAAAGGAGGGTGCTCCAAAAAAACATGAAAAAAACATCTGCAAAAAGGATGAGTGAAATAAAAAGAAAATGACAAGAAGCTGACTTCAAAGTTAGCACCTTATTATGTTCCCAACCTCCTGCAGGTCTTGCTACATGGTTTTTCCCTCCCTGCAGCTGGCTCTGGCTCTAAGTTGTGTGATGGGGCTGGTCATGTTTGCACGTTACTGTGGAGAGGACCACTCTGACAAGCTGGCCAGTTCTTCACGGGATGCAGTGAGTTGCACTGTGCTGTGTAATGTTTTTAGTGTTCCCATCCATCCATCCATCCATCCATCCATCCATCCATCCATCCATCCATCCATCCATCCATCCATCCATCCATCCATCCATCCAGGATGAATATTGCATAACTGTCATACTCTTCTCTGGAGTAAACAAAATCTGAAGTGAAATATGAAGGATGATCAAAAATATTCGTGCCGAATTAAACAAAGTACCCCTGAGAGCACAAAAAAACCCAGCATTGGTATTTGCATATTTTATAGTGATACCTTTCATTACATTCGACTCATGTCTCTCTAGTGTGTTTTGGACATCAGAGATGATACAATATGTGTTTTGTTCCTGGCAAATTGTACATTTATGCAAATCGAACTGAAGGTACCAGGAAGATATGTTTATAGTTTGTTTCCCACAGATGGTGATATATTTTGTGATGGATATGCTGCACGGTCTGCCTGGGCTGCCTGGACTCTTCATTGCTTGTTTATTCAGTGCAGCCCTCAGGTACGGGACTTTCCACAGTTTCTGCAGAGACAGAATAATTTTTACTACCAATCCTCTTTCCACAGTATTTCATCCCTCAGCTTTAGGCTTGTCATGATACCTGCATTATCTACTCATCGTCACGTATGGACACATTTTCAATAATTGTCCATGACCCCAACGTTGCATGATGTTTACATGCATCTTTGTTAAAATAGGAAACATTTTAACTCACATTTCCAAAAGGAAAACAGGTTTTTCACTCTCATTAAAAGTGAAGAGACAAAAAAAAAAAAATTTTTTTTGCTGTAATTTGTGGCTGTGCTGATCTTTGTGATGCAGTTTCACTGTCAGTGGGGCACAGGTACTGCTCCTACACACACACAGAGTGAACCTGGGGGGTGTACTATGAACCAAGATTAATGGATTAGTGTGCTATGCTGAGTCTAAAGTCATACATTACAGTGTGAATAACCTGCTGCATTTGTAGGCTATTTGTCATGAAGAATACCATAAAGGTGGCCCTCTTTTCAGGTTAGATCACCATAGCAACTTCTGCTGAACAGCTAACCTGGGCTGGAACAGGTTATGTTCACAATTGGAAGTGACTCATTTTCACTATTTCTATTATTTACAGAATCTTTAAGTGTTGTATAGATTCACTGCTTAAGGAACCAGTTTTACCTGTAGAGATGTAGCTTAGTAACGCCACCAGTTTAAGCCCAGCTATAAAGTTACAGCAGCACAAACCGTTGCTATAATTTTACAGCTGCTAGTCTCATTGCCACTGGAATTTACATTTATGAAGTTGGTGATACAGAAAATATGTAAATGTTTGTGTTTCATTTGTAGGTCATTTTATCTACAGATGTGACTTTTAGTGACTTTTACTTTGATCTTGTGACAAACTCTCCTGGTGTCCATTTTACTGACTCAGAACTGAACACACTGCATAATTTTGATCTTTTAAATGCAAGTTTGAAAGTTTCAGAGCTCTAACGCGCAGATATCACATATTTGTGTCTATCTCTGATAGGAATTGTAGGTTTTCTCAAGCGAGTAAACATAAAGAGAACCTGACTGTTTATGTGGAGCTTGCTTTATAGCTCTGTTGTGGAGTTGAAACACTGTTCCATTCTCTTTATCTCTTGAAGATAATTAATAGGAGAATTTCCTCAAATTTGTTACCAAAGTTCACCTGGACTCAAAGATAAGACTTGCTACAGACCTATAATACAAGGTGGTAACTGCGGTTGTTTATCTTTTACATCAACTCTTATTGCTGTAATGATTTAGTAACTAGAATCCAAGCGGTGAAACATGCCTTTAATTTGCATTTTAAAGTTACACGCCCTTTTTCCCTTTTCTTGTTTAGCACCATATCGTCGGCCTTCAACTCATTAGCTACTGTAACAATGGAAGACCTCATCAAACCGCAATATCCTGCCATGACTGAGGCGAGAGCAACCCTGCTGTCCAAAGTTTTAGGTCTGCTCTCTGAAGCTTTAAATGTTGCAATTTGTGAATTAAAGCAGTGAATTGAAAATGATGCTTTGACCCTAAAGTTTATACTTGTGTCTCCTTAATAAGCTATGTCCTATGGACTGCTCTGCCTGGCCATGGCATATCTCACTCACCTCATGGGTGATTCGGTTTTACAGGTAAGCTCGCACCGGTTATAACTTTATAATCAACATACTTCTATGTTTGGACCGATTGTTTATCATATTTAACGTTAGGTGGCTTTGAAAATCTTCGGCATGGTTGGTGGTCCTATTCTTGGTCTGTTTTGTCTCGGGATGTTCTTCCCGTGGGCCAACTCCATCGTAAGTTGACTTCTAACGTAAATTCACAATAATGCTGTTTATTTATTTATTAACTTATTTTGGTAATTGTTTCCAGGGAGCTCTGGTAGGTCTGTGTGCAGGACTGGTTGTGGCTTTCTGGCTCGGCATTGGAAGCATCCTCAATCGTAGCACAAGACCACTACCACTCGAATGCGGCACCAATGCGACTATTGCTATTCAGACAGCGTTCAACAATACCACTCTGAGGTACAGATCACTCCGGCTGCACACTGTGACCTCTCCTCATTGATCATCTCCTTAAGCATCTCTTTGTTCTTCAGCCAACCGTCTGGACTCAAGAGATTTTACTCCCTGTCCTACATGTGGTACAGTGGCTTTAACTGCACTACAGTCATTTTAATAGGCCTGATTATCAGCTTTCTCACAGGTAGGTGAGTTCTTATGCATATCTTTATTGTCCATAACTTTTCTTTATAAAATTTTTATTAGAAATTCTTAATTATGTTTCTTAGGCCCAACAAAGGAAGAAGATGTGATGCCAGGAACACTCTATCCCCTGTTAGGAAAACTTTTTTGTTTTCTACCTGAACACCTGAAGAAGAAGCTCTGCTGTGTGACTCCACTGGGACAAACGGTGAGTGAAAGGATCGATTTAATAGCAAAGAACCTTGCAACATTTATATATGATGTATTTGCAGTAGAATAATAGTAAAGCATTAAGTAAAGATGGTGGTACAACCGTGTAACCCCGGTGAGACAGAGATGATGTTTTGAAATGTTTACTAGAATTTGGAAGCGCGGGACTTTTTTCAAGAGCCTCTTTTCAGGATCATGATTTGCAGGCGGCTAAAGTGGGATTTGGCAGCTTGGGCGTAGTGGTGCAGCATGGGAAACTAAATCACTTTAAATAAATCAGAATAATTTGTTTTGCTCTTTCTGCCCTTTTTAGCCAACCGAATTCTGCATGATATTAGTAACTGTTACACAAGCTTTATAACTAATTTCCAACACCTAAACCTTTCCAATAAGAAAGGTACAATTCAGTGAATCTAATTAGCATCGTCACTTTGAATATACATTCGTGTCAGCTACCTAGATGTAAACAGTCCAGCACTGTAAACTTTAACACATTACTCCAAACTAACCAGTTTAGCCTGTCCTAAGTTTCCTGATATTTTCATCCAGTCTTTGTATAACACAGAATTAGTGTACTTCAGTTCATTGTGCAAGAAATTGTAATTCAGCAACACATCATTTATTTATAAATATCTGACTCAAATTTTTTTAAAGTTAATTACAACATTATATATATATACACTTTAAAATTCCAAGCATGTAAATTTCACTTTCTAAGCAGTGCTCGCCTTTGAAAATAATCATCCTTCCTTTCTTGTCCTGTCTTTCTTGCATCTTTTTCCATCTCTGATAGTGCCACATATTAACATTTTATTCTAACCCTGTAAAATACAGAAAGTGTCCACATACAAACTTCACATCTGCATCATGAACCCATTGCAGAGTTGAAAGCGAAAAAGGATGAGTTTGCAGTGCTTGCAGGCCATGGATGTAATTATTTTCTTATTATTGAGCAAATATCTATATGCCGTCACTAGAAGCAATGCCAGGCTGCAGTACATGAAAAATTAACTCATCCAGTAGTGATATGTATGAACCTGCGGATTAGATTTATTTATTAACTGACTGCTAATCACCAGGATTAACACTGCAAATTGCAGATTGTTCAGTCGTGCAAATTTAAAAGTAATTTTTATTGAGCTGACCTGACAGGTTGATGAAGGCTATTGCAAAATGTAGGTGCTACAACCTGAAAAGCCTCTGGTTTTAAAGTAAGAATTGGAACAGTTAGACTAATCAGATAATCAGAGAGACTCTAATGAAGAATATTTCAGTCTTGTGTAAGGAATCCTCATATCAGTCAGGGCTATGTGAGAAACTCATAGTTCTTTTTAGACTAAAACTGAAAGAGGTGCATTCACCTATTTCCAAGGACTTAAAAGGATTCAGGACTGGGTGACTTCCTTCATCTTTATTATAAGTAATTTATCCTAACTGATTCGTCAAAGGTTGTATTCTTGCAGGAGTAAAAATCTGGTCTCAGAGACATTTTTTTATTATGTTGGAGATGGTGGGAGGGATTATCTGTAAACATCTTCAGGCACCACTGAATATAATGCTGCTTCCCCTTTTTTTTCCCCCAAAATTAGACTAAATATTATGTATGCTTGCTTGCATTTCGTTCGTATTTACTCTGCATCATTTAGAGTCAAAATTCAGAAGTTGGCAGCAGTCAGTCATTCTAACAGTTTATGGAAATGTGTAGCACAAAATACAGCAGTAGCAGTATGTGAAGCATCCCTGGTTTGATCCCCTTTGGGGCTTTATCAGAAAGGATCTCTGGCATAAAATACCAAATTGAACATGTAAAGCTACCTTCTGTGGAGACCCCTTGTGAATAAGAGAGTGCCTACCAGTAGCATTTAGCATAATGTCAGCATGCTAACTAACATGGTTTTTATAATCAAAATGATCACTGTTAAATATTTGCTGCTTTTTCACAGGTATGAATATTTGATAAAATCAGTTTCCTTATGTGTGTTTTTATCTTTTTAAATTAAAAAAATATCTACATATAGCTTGCAGCACCGCAGAGGCAACCTTCACAACACAAAGAAGGTAATGGACTGGCATTCCCACAAGAAGATAGATCATCACTGGAAGAGAGGGAAAATTTTCTTCCCGAGACTTTCGTAGAGTATGAAACCGCAGTGTGACGTCGACGTCTGTCACAAGAGGCTCTATTCAGCTCCCTCTAAAAATTTACATGTAGAAGTTGTGAATATCGTCCACATTAGATTGATGCCTGCAGCATTCAAAGCTACAAATTTTTCAACATTTAACATCAGAATTTTTTGTTTGTTTGCTTTTCTATTTATGTCAAAAGACTCAGCTGAACCTGTCAGTGTCTGAGTCAGTTATGTCTTACTTACATACTCTACTCTACTCAGCTTTATGTGAATGCAGCTGACAAATTGACCTTGTACTAGGCCCTGAGGCAGCTCCTCGGTTAAACATCCGTTTTAGCTTTTCTTCCATTAAGCAGGTTTATTCGGATTGAGGGCCCCTCGCAAACAGCAGAGCCAAAGCTGAGTCCCTGAGATGATTATCTTAGGAATATCCACTCTCACCTTGACATAAATGAGCAAAGACTATAGAGGCAACTTTCACACCTAAACTTTGCACATATGCCAACCTCATTATATTTTGGCCATGTTAAATTTGAGCATCTCCTATTGAAACAGTATAAAAAACTGCAGCAAGTAGGGTGAAGAATAACAGACTCACTTCAGATTGTTAGCTGCTTTCTGGAAGGTTTTTCCTGAGTACATGTTAAAAAGCTGAACTATGCTGATATATGTCAAAATTGATACGTTGGGAGCTTGACATAAGAGGAAAAGAAGTAAACATATTTTATGGTGATATTTTCTTTGTACTTGATGACTGTTTAGCATTACTGTGGCTGTTTTAAAAATGGTCCTGTGAAAAGATACAGCCTTATCTGTTAAGAATGTTTGATTATTACTTGACCGAAAAAGTACAAAACTTTCTAAAGAGAATTAAAGATTTTATAGTTACGTTGTTGTCTTTTGTGTTGTTTTCATTAGTTTTTGTAGTTTTATGTTTTGACTTTTTTATTCATTTTTTTTGTCTGTAGTTTTGAATAGATTTGTTTCTGTAAGTTTTAAGAAAATGTTTAAAGTTTAGTTTTTTATATTATTGAAATTGTTTATTTGATTTTTATCCTCTAATACTGGGGTAATTTCACATCTTTAAGAAGTTTAGAGTAAATATTAAAGTAAACACAACACTTTGTAAAAGGAATTGACCCAGAGCTACACAATCATCTCAGTCTCAGTGTTAGGAAGCGCAAATGATTCCTTATGTTTGACATGTTCAAAAAGTCAGTGAAACTGGTCGATATGACTGAAACTAGCACCACTGAATGAACAATGTCATCCCACTGTTCATTCAGTGGTGCTAGTTTCAGTCGTTATGCAACGTACTGTTTATAAGATTGGGGAAACCTGCAGTCAGCTGAGGCTGAAGAAGTCATTTGGATGAGTGACGAAACGTTTCTCCCACTGAAAACGCTACGACATCCAGATGAACAGAATCAACCTTTTGGGTTTTGTTTTGTTTTCCTAAGTTTTTATTTTATTTTTGCAGTTGCAAATTTCAGCGGGCCCTGTACAAGTTTCACACATGAAGATCAGTATAATGTAGCTGGAGGACTGTTTTTAAATTGTATTTAATTCGAAAACAGTTGATTACTTTTGTTAAACTTCCTGAATTAAAGTTGGAAGTCGACACTTCAATTGCATATTGATTGTTTGATTTAAAATCCACTGGGGTGGTGTATAGAGGCAAAATGACAAAAATTGAGTCCCTGTCCAAATTTACAACTAGTGCTATTTATAATTAGCTTGCATTAAAAATACAGGCTTGGTGTTTAAATGATTAGACATTTTTCAAACTTACTCAAACATCGTACTGAGTTAGTTGTATTAATATAATATCGTACTTTCCTTAAAGCAATTTGATTTTTTTCTTAACTTGCCTGTACCGTACAATGTATATAATAAGTAACTGGACAGAAAAACACCAACAGTATTAGGATTTAAATATATGAGCTATTTTCCAGCTAGTTACATCATTAAAATGTTGTTAATATAAAGATCTACATTCCAATCATGTATTCAAGTCACAAAATATTATCATTTATGCTTTTAGACACTTTTTACTCTTGTACATTTTGAATGCGCTATTTTTTTTTTTCAACTTAGTCTCCCTTCATGCACATGTTTTCGGTTGTGGCTGGTTAGATTTAGACTTCTCTGCAACATTCAAACTAAAAGAAATGTTTTGCATGTTCACATCAAGTTTGGGAGAAAGCAGCTTTTATTCTGGATGTCCTTTTTTTTTTTTTTTTAAGATAAACAAGGAAGTTTGCCGATACTATCTTTTTTCTTTTAACCAACTGATAAGTCATCGGTTTAAATAATATCCAGATTGTTAAGATGATGAATGAAAATATTATTTTAGAAATATATTATTACACTACTACTACAGTGTTATCAGAATAGGAACGACTGAAAGCTAAAAGTAATTTTTTTTTTCATTCATTCTGTTTAATAAGTAATTTTCATCAAACATGAGTTATTTGTATGTAACACATTCATCCACTTTTCAGGGTCGTGGGGAGCACTGCAGCCTATCCCAGCTGTATTAGGGGGAGAGGCAGGGTACACCCTGGACAGGTCGCCAGTCTGTTGCAGGGCTAACACATAGACAGAGACAACCAATCTCACTCACATTCACTCCTGTATTCACACCTATGGGCAATTTAGTGTTTCCAATTAAACTAACCCCACCTGCATGTCTTTGGGAGGAAGCCGAAGTACCGCGGAGAACCCACTCAAACACCACACAGAAAGACCCCGGCCTGATGGTGGAATTGAACTCAGTTGAACTCCTCTATATTAAATCACCTGTGAAAATATAATTGAATGCGATGTCAAGTCACTGCATATGTTTAATCTAAAAATCAAATTTGAGGCTAATTATTTAAAAACAAATAATAAGAGTTAGATACCATAACTCTCCAAATAGATTTTGTGTAATATGTGTTTAGCGGTGAACTCTTTATCAGTTCACCCTGCCTAGAAAGAGTTGTCAGTTGCTCCTAAATCTCATTTGACTAAACATTTGTATTCGTAATATACTTAGAGCAAATGAGTTCTTTATTTTAAGGTCAGACCACTAATGATTATCCAAAAGGGACCCATAAAAGTTCTGCATTACAGAGCTTCTCTATACACTCGGTCTGTATTATAAGGTCTGTTAGCACATAAAGGCTATGTAAAAACTGTAAAGGGTAAATATAGATACTTGGTATAGAGGTGATTTGCCATTGCAGTCATGTGAAAAGAGTTTGCTTTAAGATATATGCAGTACTCACTGGTCTTCAATGATAAGGTGGTGTACAACAAATTCAGAAGGAAAATTAACAATTCAATCAATTATTCAACACATAATACATGCAATAATACATTAAGAAGGGATTGGACCGTTAATTTACTAAAATGTACTTAAGATCATCAGTTTACGCTCAAAGATGTTTTTACTTTGAGAGTTGAGATTTGTGTCAAATAAGGACATATCACTGGTAAACAGGAGATGGCAACCAACCTGATATTGACATATAAGGACCTGTGGAGGAGTTCAAAGTTCAAACAAAAAGAATTTAAGGGGAAAAATCATTAGGGTGAAACATTAATGTGTAATAAAATGAATGGCTATCTACTGGCTAGTTGCTACATGCAACTAAGTAAATGCAACAGTTTATCTCCTATAAATCCAGCTTTTATCCTTTGTGTATTTTCCCAGTCCAAGACGAAATACTCCAAGAAACCCAAACAAATTCCCACTTATAGTCAAAAGCATGTATATAAACCTCACATTAACACATGCTTAAGTTACTCTGAAGCACCAAGTTGAACACTGAATAAACAATATAATACTGTTTGAAGGCAAACATCAGTGATATAAAAACTCTCCTTTTCATATATGACATCATAAAAACTATGCCTCATATCTAATAAATAAACTTCACTTTTGCTGTAGTGTGGAGTTATTCAGGTGACACTGCACTTTCTGTACACATAGTTTCAAAAATGAAAACCATATTACACACAAACACCATTCAGTCTCTGTTTTTGATAGTCAAATTAGTGGTACATGACAGCCTTTTTACTTTGCATGTCTATCTGCAGTAACCTCTACAGGTCATCTACTGCTGTCACGTTAAAAAATACTTCAGTCTTCTGTTGACCATTTCCTTGTGAGCAGCAGTAGGGATACCTGGTGCACCTTCATCATTTTGGGGCTCTAATGGGTCCTTCTACCATCCTGTACACCAGGTTAGTAAAAATTTAAGTATTTATGATTTTCCTCAATGTGACCATTTAAAAATAATTTGGCTGAAAATAGTGTTTTTAAGAAACTTGGAATTTCTTAAATATGTATTTGAAATTTGATCCTGAATTGTGGATGGCTATGGCTCAAGAGGTATTAGAATTTTGGAAGTATGAACCCTGGCAGTCAGTATAAGACGGGCACCTCAATTTCAACTTATTTTATATTTCTTTTGTGTAATACATCAGGATTTTTATATGTTAGAGTAATTTGTATTAGAGCTAGCTTTTAATATATTGTATTTTTTAATGTTGGTAATTTTCACTACTGTCCTTGCTGTCTTGGAGCAATTGTGACCACAAAGTTTCCTCTGGGATAAGTTAAGTATTCTGATTCTGACTCTGCTTCACTCTGCATGCAAAAATGGCCTCTCTCTTTCCTTTATTAATGAGCTCTATCATCTCTTTAATCATATCGCCATTTTAAGCTTTGCAAAGGCAGATTTTTTTTGCTGGTGTTGCATGGAAGTGCAACATTTTAATTATAGTATTTATAATTAATAAATGCTATTGTTTGCCAAATGCTTTTTAAAAATATCATTTATTTTTCCAAAAACAGGATGTGGACCTTTTTATTTCTTTACATCTTGGGCATAAATTTCTGCCAGGTTTGTTGATTACATCAATTAAACATTTTGATCTTAAATATCAACTGTATCATGAAATAAAATAAAAAATGGAAACACTTTTCTTTCACAGGCTGATAACTCAACCCAAATGCTTTATGCCAAACTGATAATAGACAAAAGTGCAATTGCAAATATCACGAGCATACTGAAGAATTTTACGTATAACAATACATTTGTTGAAGCACCTGTAATGACAACAGGTAAACTAATTTCCAATCTTCCACATCATGCTGTGATTTCTGAAGAAAATACTTTTATAACCTCTAACTCTAACCCTGCATAACTCTTGTCCTTATAAGTGTGCACAAATGGTACCGGCAGCAAAGAATGTGAATGCAAACCAGACCACAGATGGAACGATACTTTCTGTCAGTCTAATCGAAAATGTTGCGGCAATGAAAAATGCACTTTGGATAAAAGTGCAGACGCAAAGTGTGTCCTAAGCACCACAGGTATTTATATATATTTATTTATTATATATATATATATATATATATACATATATATATATATATATACACACACATATATATATACTGACATTTTCTTGCTCACAGTTACCATTACAGGATCTTTGAAAATTGCACAGGCAAACAAATATGAAAAGTGTCTGAAAGGCACAGAAACCACGGACTATATAAACTGCAGAGATGACTTGATGAAACAGGTAATAAACAGTCATTTAAAAAATATATAATGTCTTTATCACCGCAATAATAAATAAAGAATACTATTATTAACTCTTTTTTCCATCCTTTGTTACCTCTTAGATGAAAACAGCGTACAGCACTCTGAGGGGATTTGACTTTTTAAACATTACAGGATTCAGGTATATTCGTGCAATCACAAATTAAATGTTTTATTAAATTTATTTTAGATATGTGACTAAAATCTGTCTTTGTTTTTTATTGAAGGCTCGGAAGCCTCTTCATAGATTTTACAATGAGCGTCGCTTCCACTGTCAATTCACAAACTCTGATTAACATTTCAGAAGCCATCAGCCGAAATCTGTCAGCCTCGCTTGATATGGAGACTGCAGGTAATGTAAACTACCTGTGGAGGGCGCAGTTAATTCCAACCTGGACGGAAGGGGTTTTTTTTTCTTAAATTTTATATAAATTCTGTTAGATTGTGTTTTAGATATCATTTTAGCGCTCCTTGAGTATCATTCTCCACCAACATATCAGACTGAAATATCTCGACAGCTACTGGAGGGACTACCATGAAATTTTATGCATATTATAAATACGTTTTTCACTGTGTAAATTGTTATTAACGCTCTTATTTAAAGGAACAGTTCAGCTAAATAACCTTTCAATCGTTGACAAATTGCTGCCCGCTAAAATCCCAATTTTATTTCTTTGTTTCTATTATAAAATGATAACCTGAGGTCAACAATGCTTTGGATGCAGTCATATTACTCTGATAAAGATCAAGAAAATATGAGTGAGAGACAAAAATCTCTCTGAACCTCATGCATCTTGTTTTAGTTTATAATAATGTGCTCTAAAGGTGGTGTTGTAAAGGCTCTTTTAGCACATTCACTTCACCGGATGCACCTTTTTTCTTTTCCTCACCTTTGATTGGGTGTGGCGCTTTCCATTAATTGCACTCACTTGTCACCCGTTATATAAGGACTGCACTCACCTACAGCTCACTCTTTCTTCACTCCCACATGGGGCGGCAGCTGAGAGATAGCAGTCCATGTGTGTCTTTCCTTTGCTCATTATTCAATAAAACAAAAAACCTGCAAGTGAGTACTGACTGTTCAGTCTCATCCTGGCCGGATGAGCCCGTGATGGTAACTATCTCCAACCTCCTCTGGACCTTCCTCTAAAACAGATGGTTTATCTGCAGCTGCAGTGCTATTCAACCTATGGTGTTCATGGAACTGTAAAGGTTTTCAAGTTTCAATGACTGGCCGCAAGGTGGCAGTATTTCCATATGCCATACCATCTAGATGTATGTGGTTTCCATGGCAACTGATTATCATTTGTTTGTTCTCTGTAGGTGTTGTCCGCTTAATAATGCCAGACAAAATGCCGGTCCCTTATGGGGACACTAACAAAAACATCACTTGCATAGCAACGGAGGACCTTGGAACTACACCACAGTGGAGTATAACAAACATCAATGGGCAATATGACATAACTAATGGAACAGTTTCAACTGTCACAACATTATCAAAAACAGAGAGTCAAATCCAGCTTAATAAAGTGACAGAACTCTGGAAAGGTATGTTTGTTTGTATGTATGTGAGACTTTTATATAATTAGTGTAAACCCAGAAAAAAACTAAATAAATTGTACAATACATGTTTAAGCAATTAAAAAATAAAGAAATAAAGATTTTTCTTTACATCTCGACTGTGATACAAATTAAAACTTGTATATGCAATTTGATATTTCTTTCTTTCTTTTTTTTCTTTATGTCAGAATGTTAAATAAATATTTCATTCACTTTTTTTCTGGGAATGTTTCAGGCTTTAAATGGTTAACTAGTTTGGCACTATGAGCTGAAAAACTCAGTATCACTATCTGGATTAAATCTAATTCCTACTTGTACCAGCTTTAACCACGTTTTTTTTTTTCTAGGAACATACTTGTGTCTCTACCAACAAACCAAAAAGTTTGGCAATGACAGTACAATCAACATATTACACAAAGGCAGTGATGTACTGGATGTAGCTCTATTGCCAGACATTGCTGTTTTCACTGTGCCATCATTTCCACGCTGCAAAACTAAAACTGATGTTCTCCAAGTAGCAGCCCAGTGTGAGATAAATAATAGCACTGAACCTTATATTGTCTCATGGAATGGTGACGGCCTCAAAGATTATTCAGCAACTTCGGGTATGGATATTTCCTTTTCTTTTCTTTTCTTTTCTTATTTGCCAAATAATTTTATTTCAAAATAGTTATTTTGCAAGAACTGTTATGAAAATCCATGACATGAATGTATCATTCTTGCAGCTGACAAAACACAAATTTATTCGGCTCAAAAAATTATCAACTGTGGTGACAACAACAATCAAACTACAGCATCGTGTATATTTAAAAACAGAAAAGAGCAAAATAAAAGTGCTACGGTGCCCTTCAACATCATTGCCGGTAAGTTATTGCATTTTGTAATAAAAATTAAACACATAGCTTAAAAAAAAAAATCTTACTTGTCTTTGGCAGAAATAAATGAATTTTTTTTTAATCTGATTTAGTTTTATTCAAAAAGTGCCACTTCACTAAAGTTGTCTGAAGTTGCTGATATTTTAAGATAAACCAACTAAAATATTTATAAATAATTACTTACCTTAATAAGGACAGTCAAAAGATTTGCCATTTTAAATGCCCAAAAATGTATTCATAATTAATTACAATTAAATTAAAAAAAATAGAAATAAAAAGAAGTGATATTTGTAGCTGTAAGACACACATATTTTATTATGGGTTTTGTTTATACTTTTTTTTTTTTTTATCCCGCTTTAGAGTATGTAATTAATTAATATTTTGCAGGTCTAAAGGTTTGGTAAATACAGCCTCAGATAAACTACAAAACATGGAATATTACACTGTGTCATTATTTATTTAACAAAAAACTAAGCAAAAATACAGAAGCAGTGTGTGAAAAACTAAATACACACTTCCTGCTGATTAACTGACCGTCAGTGTCATGGTCCTGGGTCGTGTGGCTCAGTGTTTTGAGTTTTTTGGTATTTTGATATTCATTGTTTATGTTTGGCTGTCATTTATTTGTCCAAAGCTCATTTTAGGTTGCCATGTTAGTTATTTTGTTGATTAAGTTCCCCTTGTGTTTTAACCCCTGTGTTAAGTGTCACTCGTCGCCCTTCAGGTGCTTACTTATGTCCTTGCCTCATCTCCAGTATCCCTTTTCCCTCTGTATGTTTCTACAGTGTTCATTCTCCACGTCAGTCCACCATGTCCACGTCGTTGTCTGTCTTGTGTTTCATGTTGTTTAGCTCATGTCAGGTCTGCGTCTTATTATGTTTCCTGTTTTACTTTGAAGGGTACTTTTGTTCATTGTTTTAGTTTTACTTCCACTGTGGCGTCATTATGTTCATTCTAGTCAGCTGTTCCCTCATATGTTTCCACTCCTGATCACCCGTTGAGTGTATTTAATCCGTGTGTTTCCGTTTAGTCATCGTCAGGTCATCTGTTATACTTCCCCCATGTCATGTCAGGGTTTCTGGTGTTTTGCATGATTGTGTTCAGGGCATGTTCATTGTTTTAACTCTTGGTTTTTCCTCACAGTTTCTATCATGCTCACTATCATGTTCAGGTCTGGTATCACAGTTTTGTCATAGTGTCATAGTTCATTCATAGTTGCCAGTCTCGCCCAGTTTAGGTTTAGTTTTAGTTCTTGCCACTGTTGATAATGTCTTGTTGCATGTTCCTGGTTTTCATCAGCCACAATAAACAGCTCGCTTATAGTTTACCACAGTTTTGTCCTCCTCCGTGTCCTGCTTTTGGGTCTACTTCCTAATCACCGGCGTACCCTGCCATGAGTAAGTTTGGGAGTAAGTCAGTAAGTTTGAGCACCTCTGTAAAAGCAGATCAGTTTGCTGATCTGGAGCATTCAGTAGTGTGTTAACACATAAGAAAGACACCAACAATGATCTTAAAGGAACAACTGTTACTCACCATCCTGGGTGGGGTTCTAAGACCAAACAAGTGAACGTCCATCATTCAGCAATCTGAAATATTACTCACAAGTGGAAGATGTTCAAGACAGCCGTAAATCTTCTCAGGAGTGCACATCCTAGCAACCCAAGGTCAGACTGTGCAGACAAATTACATAAAAACCCAAGAGCTACATCTCAGACGCAGTTAGCATGTTAAATGTTAATGTTAAACACAATATAATTACAAAAAGGCAGAATGAGTGTTACTTGTTTGGAAGGGCTGTCAGGAGTCAACTCTTCTCTTTAAAAACAAATTGACAGCATGGCTTAGGTTTGCAAAGTTGCATCTGAACAAACCACAGGACTTCTGGAACACTGTCCTTTGAAAAGACAGGACCAACGTGGAGAGGTTTGTCCACAATAAAGGTTGTTCTACAAGCTACTGAATCATGGGGTGTACTTAATGAGGGTGGACACAGTGCTTCTGCATGTAACTTGACACAGAATATAAATGTATTAAAAATGTTGTGTATCTGAGGTTGTAGTTAAATAGTTTGTGAATCTGTTAAGGTCCAGAGGATTTATTTTATATTGTTGTGATATATAAAACCTTTAAAGTGAAAGAGGGTGCACTTTCTTTTTACCATGACAGTAGTAGTTTGTAATAATAGATATAGTAATAGTGATATGTACAGTGTAAAATAAAATGGGGTAAAGTATTAAATTGCTTCTTATACTTATTATATAAAAAATAGGAGAGTGTTTTAGAATCATGAATGAATGCAGGCTATATTGATTACTTCAAAGATGAGAGAGTGTTTCTGGAGAGACCAAATTTTTATGAGACATTATAGGATATAATTTCTGCAACAGAAATTGATTTGAACTCACCATTCTCTAAATTAACTTTTGATATTGTCTTAGTTAATGTATGAAAGTTTCTTCGCCAAAACAGAAGGTGACCTGTACTGTCGGGCTCAAGGTGTATGGGGAGACACCAAAGCTGGTTTCACTTCAGTCTTAAAATGCACAAACTCTGCTGGGCAAAGAACAAGGAAATGCAAGTAAGAATCCAACTGCTGATCATATTTATTATGTAATAATGTATCAGTTATTTGTTTGACTATTTTTATTTATTTTTTTGTATTGAAATGGCTCCAAGAGTCCACCAACAATGATTGTTTGCATTTGTGACTGGGAACATCATTTGACCAGTTCATAAGTGAACATTTATTTGTGACACTTAAGATATTAAGATATTCAATATTAAAATTCATATTTTCAGCTTAAATGAACAATGGGAAGATGAGGTGTCAGGATGTGTGAACTCAGACCTCTACAACGTACTGCAAAATGCAAAAGTAAGTAAGCTTAGTTTCATAATTTATGTTAAGAAATTGTTTCCATATGATGGGAAAGTAACTTAATAATCTCAAACTTAATATAGCAACAAATTCTCCAATTGTAACGAGATTTTTACGCAACAGAAAAATGGAAAGTTGTTCATCTTTTTGTCAAACTCACTGTAGCTGATACAATTAGGCTTGACTAATTCATATGTGCTCTTGTTACAGATTTCTGACACTGGACTTGGGGCATTAGATAAAAATGCAGAAACAATATTTTCTAACCTTAACAATGTCACTCAAAATTCAGTGCGTATTAACACTTTTGCTAATGTGAAAGCATCAGTTGATGTACTCAGCACCATGAGTGTCAAACTGAAAGACAAACTGAAAGTAGTAGACAATGTAACCACAACTAAAGTAAGTAAGCTTTATTTTTATTATTATTTAAATTCTTTAACAAATATTAAAATGAATAAGTATAAATACTTGTACGTAAAGTTGGAATCTTTAAGAGTTACAAGGAAACAAATTTCCAATCTATTTATTCACTTTTTTGAATACATTAACAGTTTTACTATTTACAATTAGTTCATTGCTAATGCAAATCAAGAATTTCCTGCTGCTGTTACTTCATATTAAAAGAGTTCAAGTGCTGAATAACCCTGTCCCTTTTATTGTGAAGAAGCCACAGGAAGCCACACGTCACCACCTTAGCCATTGTTCAATTCAATTCAAATCAATTCTATTAATATAGCGCCAAATCACAACAACAGTTACCTCAAGTTATTCGTTTTGACAGTGGTTTACTCAAAGAAATCGAGGGTCAATCAATGACCAACTAGGGAAGCAGTTAAGAAGCTGCATGTGTTAAACTTTGACTAGTTCAGTCTTTTACGATTCATTTTAAGCATCGTAGTTATACCACCCTCAAAACTTTGTTGTTCTTTTCAGAATTTCCTGGCCTCATCTAGTAATCTGCTGGATGGGTCTCTTGAAAACTCATGGAGCAAACCGGATCCTGAAAGTAACAAGAGCCTGGCTGAGAAATATCTGCAGTCAGTTGAGGATTTAATTGCGATATCAAGCATAAGTAATGATTCTGATCAAAAAAATATACATATAGACACATGCAGTGGAAAAACATGCATCAATACGGTGTTCAATGCCAAAGTCACTGTTAGAAGCTCAGGAAATGGCACTGTAAAAACAGCTGGATTCAAATACCTGCAGGACTATTTGCCCAATACAACACAAACATTTAACATCAACAGCATTGTTGTGTCATCAACCACTCAACGGGGAAAAGAAAACCTTGAGATTACACTAAAGTTCCCATTGCTCATAGAAAGGCCTCGCCATGTTGAACTGCAATGTGTCTCATGGAACTACAACCAGAGCAATTGGACAGATGAAGGATGTGTATGGGGGGGCGCTTCTAAACCTGACGAGTGCACTTGCAATCATCTGACTTCATTTGCCATTCTGATGTCTCGGTATCCCATTGACATCCCTTACATGACCGAGATAACGTACGCTGGACTTTCTGCATCAGTGGTGTCACTCGTTATCAGCCTCCTGATAGAACTGATCGTCTGGAGCAAAGTAGTCAAGACAAATACTCTACATTTGCGCCATACCGCCCACGTGAACATTTCTCTTTGTTTGCTGGTGGCAGATTGCTGTTTTCTGGCATCTTCTCAACCAAAGAGCATTTCAGAAATCTGGTGTAGAATTGCAGCTCTTCTGAAGCATTTCTGCTACCTGGCCATGTTCTTTTGGATGTTGAGCCTGAGCACCATGCTCCTTCATCAGGCAGTTTTCCTGTTTCACAAAGTGGGCAAGAAAACCTATCTGAGGTTCTCGTTGATCCTGGGCTACGTTTGTCCTTTTCTCATTGTTTTCATCACATTTCTCACCAACAACGGCGGCGCTCAAGACGCGTATTTCAGTTTGGAAACATGTTGGCTGGTTTATTCTGGACTTCTGAAAGGAACCATCTATACATTCATTCTCCCAGTTGGTATAATTGTTTTCATCAACTTGTTTGCCATGATAGTGGTAATCATGAAGCTTTTAGACCATAAGATCACAGAAAAGTCTCATGAGAAAGAAATACAGGCTGCCAAAACTGTCCTGAGATCAGTTATTCTTCTGACTCCAATCTTTGGTTTGCCATGGATTTTTGGATTTGCAACATTTATTATGGACCTCACAGCTGGAGCTGTGACTTTAGCTGTGAACTACGCTTTTGTTGTGCTCAATGCATTCCAGGTATGGTCACAATTATTAAACTGATCAGACTCAATATCTGTTCTGCTAAAAGCATTACTTTTTTAAAAAAATGCTTGTTTTTCATTTCTAGGGTTTGTTTATTTTGTTGACCACGTGCCTGGGGGACAGAATGGTAAAGTCATTTACTTCTAGAGATAAGAGGCCTACCTAGTTTAGTTAGGATTAGTTAGATGCTGCTGTATCACTGTGATAATATTCGAATATATTTAAAGTTTGAAGCCAATGGCATGATGTAAAATCCACAGCTGAATCGATGTCATTATTGTTGTAGTTGTTCTCAGGTTTATTCTGTGTTATTTCAATTATTGTAATGAAATTATTATCAACAGTCATCAAAAATATCCTTGAAAATGTTTTCATCAAATGTTTTTATTCTGATTTTCACAGACCCGTGAAGCACTGCTGAATTCTTTCAGGAAAAAAGTAAGTGAACCACAGCTTGTTTGTAAATAACCGTGGTAACTCATAATGAATGACGCACATCTGTTTCCTCTGTTCTGCAGGCTCCACCAACCATCAGCGAAAGCTCCACAAAGTTGGAAACAACAACTAAAAAGTCCTAAACAACACCTGCACACATGTATACTCACAAAACACTACATTTAAATCAAATATATTCGATTCATGAGCTACATTTACTCTTTGATGTGACTGTTTCTTTGTTGTTTATTTTGAGTAATACAAGTCAGAAATTGTCATAATTGTTATATGCATATCTGTGTTTCTTTGTTCAATATACATATTCATATGAAATGTGATTTAATAATACTGTACATTGCATGTTTTAAATATGTTTTAAATAGCACTTAGCAGTAAAGAGCTGAAGAAAAACTCTCAGCTGAAAGGATAGAAGAAAACCTGCGTGAGGATTTTATTTCTGTAAATGGGATTTGGGCTCACATCTTGCTTCAGTTTTTAAGTTTTCTTTGTCCCGTTCTGCCCACTCCTCATCTGTGTCATCCACTGAAACCCCTTCACGGGCTGCTTGTGTACAATAAACATGTCACCCTGTCTCTTCTCTGTAACACACAAAAACAAGAATGTATACTCGTCATGTATAAAGATTATACTCTTGGTTATTGTTAATAAAATTACAAGAATCTGAGGTGTGAACTGGGCTTTATGTCATACTGCTCCAACTGCTTTGTAGTCCTTGCCATGCCGATCCTGCGCCCTCTGACGGCGTCCTTGCTTGTGTGGCCTTGCAGATGAAATACAAACCTCGGCCATATCGTTAGCAGCAGTTCTCCACTGTAATCAGTGCACTTGGTAACTAACTGTGTTAAAATTTAGTAGCCTGAAAAATAGGCTCTGGATCTTTCACTTTTCCAGGATAGAGTAACCTGTAATAACCCTTTGAGAGATTTTATAATAATACACAGGCTTTTACCTTGTTTACTCATCCAATTAATCTACTGCGAGCTAATGATGATTTCTAATACTGAACTTGTGACTAAGAGGAGGATGGGCACATTCAGGGTGGAAGAAGCACACTGAAAAAAGGGATTGGCCATCTCTTGGGTTTATGTAAGCATCTTGCATGTATTCAACACAACTGCTTCATGCTTTAAAGTTAAGTGTAACTATATAGTGTAGAAACTACATGATATGCAGAGAGGGTATATTAAGTTGTTCATATCATGTTCGAGTGAAGTAAGTCAATAATATAGCAATGTTAAATCTCGCAACACTGCATGTGATTTCATCTCGACGGCTTCGGATCATGGTTTGAGGAAGGCATCCATCTCAGTCAAGTCGAGCAGCCGCCTGTCCTTCTTTCGGTGTATATGTACCCTGCCTCTTAAATCTATCACTTCAGGGTTATGCCCCAGCACCCCTGCAACTCTGATAAAGATAGGAGGATGGCTTCATTTAATGATCACTGATGGGCAGTTCCAGCTCAATGTCATTATATTATTCAATTATAATAGAACTCGATTCACATTTTAAAATAAACCTTACTTACTAGGCCTCTTCAGTTAATCCTCAGTTTGGGTGTTTACTGCTTTAAGCAAGTTTTCTTCTGACTGGAGACCCCCCCCCCCCCCCCCCCCCCCCAAACAGCAGGTGAGTGAGTCAACTGCATATAGTTAGAGCTGAGTCCTTGAGTGATTATTTTATTAATATCTGCCTTCACCTTGACACCACAGAGCAAATAGAAGGACAAAAGCACCCTCCCAAAAACAAACTCATGAACTGGTTGTTTTCAAGCTGTCTGACACTTAAGCATTTGGATCATAAAAATTACCTGCACATTTGCTGACCTCATTATTTTAAACTTTGGCCATGTTAAATAGAGCAACATGTATTCTAACATTATAAAACACCTAATTTAAATGGTTAGTTCCTTCCTTGAAGGTTTCTCCAGGTGAACTATGCTAATATAAAAGTGATATTCAGGAGCTTTGACATTGGAAGAAAAGTAATAATATTTTATGGTGATATTTTCTCTGTACTTGATGATTTTTTTAGTACTAGTTTGGTTGTAAAAAATGTCCTTTGAGAAGATATTGCCTTGACTTTTAAGAATGTATGTTTATTACTTCACTGATAATGTCAGGTTTGTCCCTTGGATGTTTGTCCTGAGTTCCTAAAGGCTCTGGATGTTGGTGGGCTGTCTTGGTTGACACACCTCTGCAACATGGTGTGGAGATGATACAGGGTGGCAAGGCTGGGAATCAGTTTGGCTCAGTGAAATGAGTAACTGCCTTTAGAACAGAAGGGCCAGGTTCGAATCCTGCTCAAGGCAAGGCTGGACTGGGACAAAAAATCGGCCCGGGCATTTTGACTAGAGACCGGCCCACCAGGATAAAGATTGAAAATGTGACGTCATTCAGGGGTAAAACCGCAAAGGATTCTGGGAACTTGTGGCAAGAGGTACTAGCGCACGCAGGCTTTCAATTGAACTCAGTTACACAGCGATAAAAAGAAACCCAAAAAATGGCAAGAAGCTGTTGTATTATTAACTGCAATAGCCGGTCGCATGACAGCCACGGGAAGCCAACGGGTAAAGAGATCGTTTTTTTTTATCGGATTAAGTCGTTGAAGAGAAATTTTTTAAGCCATGTTTCCGAAGTAAGAGCCGACGGATGGTCTGGATATACCAAATATAACGTCTCAGAACACTCCAGCTCACAGGTTAGTCTGCTCCAAGCATTCCCACAAAGGTCAGAGTTTTGTAGTAGTTAATACGTCATTTTTCTTAACATAATTGGTGATATAGGTTACAAGCAAGTCTGGCGCCGAACAGAAATTGTTGCGCTATGCTCCTTTGTTTATTGTGTTTATTGTGCATAAATAGTGAATTGTCCTGACACAATATTGCGTTTCGCTTCTGTTATTACCATGGTACATTGACAAAAACATATACTTTTATTCACAGGATAAAACAGTTGTTTTGTATCACTAATTGTCCAGTACGATTACAGCATACAGTGTTATTGTCACTGCTACATTTCTGTGATGCTACCAGAAATTATTTCCACTACTAATTAATTACCGTTGAGCTCAAAGGTTATATTAATAAACGGTTAACGAATGTGTATCTATGACAACGATTTGTGAGACTGGTAAACTTACCTTTGTTCGTACGATGGTCTTTCGTTCTACACGGTGCGTTTCAAGGTCCTGTACCCATCCGTCGGTAAACTGTACCTGGGCTTGTTGCAGTGACCTGAAGTTACTAAACTTCATGAGTGTATGCACTCACTCCAAGAACCGTATAATTATAAATATGAGCGTGGTGAAAGTTGGGCAGCACGCTAACGTCTTTTGTCCACTCTGTGTACTCGTAAGGGTCTAACCCTTTCACTCCTTTGATTTTTTCCTCGTATCTTTTCTTTGTCTTTTCGTCGAGTCTGTCTTTGTACGGACCGGCATTGTTCTCCTTTTGTTTTTGTACATTCCTTTTTGTGCGTCAAAGAAAAAACAAGAAGGCATTGGAACCGGAGAATGAACGTTTTGCAGTGCTGCAAATGCTTGCATTTGATGCGGTACTTGGATTGTTTTGCCACGAGTTCCCGGCATGCAATGCGCGAAAATCACGTGATTGCTAAACAAGGGAGAGGGTGCATCCGGCCTCCTTGGCTGTAATTAGTCCAGCCCAGAGTCGATCATGACCAATTGGCCAATCCAACACCTTTCATTATATATACCCTTCCTAAAAAATAAAAAAAATCCATCGGCCCATAAAAACAAAAAATCGCCAGCGGCCCACCGGGCAATTGCCCGGTATGCCCGATGGCCAGTCCAGCTATGCCCGGTCTCATGGCACCAATCAAAGTGGCAGAAGTTGCATTTAAGCAATCCAAGAGTGTTTGTGCATGATTATGTTGGCATTTAGGGTTTAAGGGTTGCTGGCTTTAACAACGGAAAATGTGAAGCATGAGAGGGCTGAGGACAACAAGCTTGCTCAGCACAATTGCCACAATTAGGCTACGTCCCTTTCCACACACACACACACACACACACACACACACACACACACACACACACACACACACACACACACACACAAATAAAACACACACCCTTGGGTGGCTGCTGAAACAACTAGACAAGGCTATTCATACATGCAGTAAAAAGGCCTGACACACCTGGAGCCAGTGATGTGAGAACTGAGTGGAATTATGAAAATTAAATTGTTATATAAACATGTTTTTTTTCCGCTTGGCATATACACATGAGGCCTGGTAACACTATTTGTGCAAGACATCCAGGGAAACTTGTTTTCATACTCCAGGGCCAGCATTGCTTGCGAGTTTGATTTATTCCCATCTACTTGGTTGGTTTAACATTTATTTAATCACCATAGTAATGATCCTGAAATAATTTCCCCAAACACACACACACACACAAAGCACAACATACTCTTCAAGTTTGAAATTCCTAGCATCGAGCTAAGACCAGACATCCCAACAGAGCAAAGCAGAGTGAACAGGTCAAGCATGTCGAGGCTAAACAATGAGCTTAAGTGGTGTGTGTTTGTGTTAAGAGACAGAAAGAGGAGGAATGAAAGGGGTAATAGTAACGATTTCAGTGCAGGTCCTGATTTAGAAAACTCAATGAGTAACTTGCCAAGATTAAACATGTCAAGAAGTTAAGAAACTGATTTAATTTCTTTACCTTGCAATTTCAGAAACCAGTTTCTCAGCGTTTCACTGACTTCTAATGAAATCCATTTGCATCATTGTGAAATTTGGACCAAAATATTCATTCTAAGGGCAGAAAAAGAAAGCAGCGAGGGAAGATAATAAACATAAAATCAATACACAGGATACATTTGTTGTATCAGAAATGTGACAAAAGCTCCTGGAAAAACACAATTGACTATAGAAGGCTTAATAGGGCTTTGGAGTTGACGTCACGCCGCAATGCATTATGGGAGCGCAGCGCCATTTTCGGGGTCTACGAATCAAACCAAACACATTGTGTTGGAACGACGACTACAAGAAAGATGCTTAAAAGCAGCTCAAAAGAGAATGAACTGTATAGAGACCGATTTCATTCAGAGGCGAAGCAGCAGTACTTGCAGAAAATAGCGTGCATTGGAAATGTGGACCCGTATGAAATACGGCCGTGGAATAGAAACCCTGAAGACCAACCGCTACTGACACCGCGGTAAAGTGAGCCGTCATTTGTGAGCCGCGGTCAAGCCAGCCGCCTCCTATCCGCCGCATAAATTTCCTTGCGCTTTTACACCAGTCTTTACGGTAGCGCCTTTTTGCTTTACGTACCGATTGAAAGCCTATACCCGCGCACACGTGCACGCGCGCGAACAGTCGCACGCGCATGCGCGAGCACAAATTACAATGTAACAGCCCGATACAGTCAATACAATTATGGAAATGTCAGAAATTCATTAAAAATCATCCTGAGTAGTTGAGGTCCAACTTTCAACACATCCCCCCTCTGGGACACCTACTGTACCTGTGTGCCAAGTTTCATCCAGATTTACTGTAGAATTCCTCAGAAATTAAAGTGTACTTGTATTCAATGCAATACAGCCAATACACTACAATTATGGCAATTTTCAAAAATTCATGAAAAATCATCCTGAGTAGTTGATGTCCAACTTTCAACAGATTCCTTCTCTAGGACACCTACTGTACCTGTATGCCAAGTTTCATCCAGATTTACTGTAGAATTCCTCAGAAATTAAAGTGTACTTGTATTCAATGCAATACAGCCAATACACTACAATTATGTCAATTTTCAAAAATTCATTAAAAATCATCCGGAGTAGTTGATGTCCAACTTTCAACAGATTCCTTCTCTAGGACACCTACTGTACCTGTATGCCAAGTTTCAGCCAGATTTACTGTAGAATTCCTCTGAAATTAATGGAAACATTTATTCAATCTAATACAGTCAGTACAATAGAATTATGTCAATTTTCAAAAATTCATTAAAAATCATCCTGAGTAGTTGATGTCCAACTTTCAACAGATTCCTTCTCTGGGACACCTACTGTACCTGTGTGCCAGGTTTCATCCAGATTTACTGTAGAATTCCTCTGAAATTAATGGAAACATTTATTCAATCTAATACAGTCAGTACAATAGAATTATGTCAATTTTCAAAAATTCATTAAAAGTCATCCTGAGTAGTTGAGGTCCAACTTTCAACAGATTCCTTCTCTAGGACACCTACTGTACCTGTGTGCCAGGTTTCATCCAGATTTACTGTAGAATTCCTCAGAAATTAAAGGAAACTTGTATTCAATGCAATACAGCCAATACACTACAATTATGTCAATTTTCAAAAATTCATTAAAAATCATCCTGAGTAGTTGATGTGCAACTTTCAACACATCCCCCCTCTGGGACACCCACTGTACCTGTGTGCCAGGTTTCATCCAGATTTACTGTAGAATTCCTCAGAAATTAATGGAAACATTTATTCAATCTAATACAGTCAGTACAATAGAATTATGTCAATTTTCAAAAATTCATTAAAGATCATACATAATAGTTGATGTCCAACTTTCAACACTTTCTTACTCTGGGCGTCCTACCGTACCTCTGGGCCAAGTTACATCTCAATTCACTGTAATCTTTATCAAAAATTGAAAGAACAATTATATGTCAATGCTGGATGTGTGTCCTTTCAAAGTGACACTAAATAACAGAACTCAGGCACTTAGTGCAGCTGCCGTACCCTACTGTTGTCACAGTCCTGGGTCTTATGACCCAGTGTTTTGAGTTTCAGTTCTTTTGATGCTGTTAGTGTATGTTCTAGCTTATTATGTTTCCTAGGTGCATCTGTTTATCAGTTCCCCCCTTGTATTGTCATACCCTGTGAAGTCTCCCTTGCCCTTCGCTTCGTGTGTTTCTTATCTATGTGTCTTATGTTGTCAGGTCTGCGTTTCATTAGATTTCCGGTTTTATTTTGAAGGGTTCCTGTGTTCCTAGGTTCAATGTTGTTAATGTTACGCTCCCCTTGTCACGTTGTTATGTTCATGTGTGTCAGCTGTTTCCTCATGTGTTCCCACTTTCCTCATTATCCTCCTGTGTGTATTTAGTCCGCGCGCTTTCAGTCATTCCTGGTCAGGTCGTCTGCTCATCCATGTCTCATCTCCAGGTACCCATGTCAGTTCATTATGGTTAAGGTTTTTCATGTTTTGTTATTAGTTCACCCAGTTTAGGTTATTGTTTAGTTTTCACCCATGCCCTATTATTTTGTACCCTTGTTTCTTGCCTTATTAAACGGCTTGTTTTGTTAATCCACACCACGTTTTGGTCTGCGCTTGAGTCCTTCCCTGCAACACATACGGTCTGCCCCAGCCAGACCGTGACAGTACGACCTGACCCACTATGGACTCAGCAGACCGCGAGCTTTACGAGCGTCGGGAGGCAGCCTTCGCCCAGCTGGAGGAGGAGCTCCGCTGGAAGCCGTGGCGTACCCCCGACTACGAGCGCATTTTCCACGGGACTCGGCTAGCTCTCGGAGGTCCCAAGAGCTGCCGAAAGTCCCCGCCTGTTGCGCTGCCTGCATCTAAGCCTCGCTCGCTTCAGGTGGGAGTCCTCCGTGTGGCTTCAGGCGCTCACGCTCCAGCCTCGGTGTCACCATTCTGTGCACCAGGGGCTCAGTCGCTCGCTCCGCCGGCTTCCTCCACTCGCAGGAAGCGGCGCGCACGCCGCCATAAACCGGACATCGCTGAGCAGCTCACGGTGGTGAGTAAAAATGACTTTTATTCTCACGTCCCGTCTGACGCTAACAACAATCGGCTCACTTCCGATCCATGGGGAATTTCCCTTATGGATGACGACGTGGACTGGGAGGATCCGTTTTGTTTTACTCCCTCTACACAGGGAGGGATGAAAGACAATTCCCGCTCGCCTAAGCCTGCACATAGGGTTAAAGGACAGACTGTTAATTATGTTACCAGGACAAACACACTCAGTTCCACTTCCGTCTGTTCAGGTTCTGTCAGTTCAGGTTTTGTTAAGTCTGGTTCAGTCATCCCCAAGTCAACCCGCTCTGCGACTGTTAACCCTAGGATTTTGAAAACTGTTAAAACTAAGACTGCTATTGCTAAGACTGCTACACATGAAGTGGACGGCGGGTTCATTTTTGATAGATCCGTTTTTGTCGACCCTATATATGTTGACCCTGAGCCTGCCGTTTCTGCGACTGTTTTATCTGAGCCTGTTCCCGTTCCTGCTCGTGTTTCTCCTTCCGGGGCAGCTCGGGCCCAGCGTGCCTCTGCACCCGTGTCTGTTCCTCGGGTGGGGGAGACTGAGGCCCAGTTGGCTCCCGCTCTGGTTTCCAGGCCGGCTGAGGCTCTGACCCTTTCTGCACCCGTATCAGCTCCTCGGGTGGGAAGGGCAGTTGCCCAGCCGTTGCCGGTGCCTGTCCCGGCTTCCGGGGTGAGGGGGGCTGTGAACCAGTCCACCCCTGCACCCATGCCGGTCCCCAGGGTGAGGTCAGCCAGGATACAGCCCGTCTCCGCACCCGTACCTACTCCTCGGGTGGGAGTGACTAGTGTCCGGCATGCTCCTGCACCCGTCCCTGTCTCTACTGAAGGCTCAGGAGAATTCAGTCTGCAACCAACACCACCACCACTACTGCATGCTTTTCAGTCTATAGCTCAGTCATTAGCTCTGATAGCAGCCCAGTCCATAGGTCATTTTCCTGCGTTTCCGTTAGCTCAGCCCTTAGCCCACTGTGCAGCTCAGCCAGCTCCCCATTGTTCAGCTCAGTCATTCGCTCCATCGCCTGCTCAGCCTTCTGTCCAGCCGGTGGTCTCTACACCTGCTGGTCATGCTTCGTCTGCTGGAGGTTCAGCAGAACCCAGCCAGCCTCATGCTTCGTCTGCTGGAGGTTCAGCAGAACCCGGCCAGCTTCATGCTTCGTTCGCTGGAGGTTCAGGAGAACCCGGCCAGCTTCATGTTTTGTCTGCTGGAGGTTCAGGAGAACCCGGCCAGCTTCATGTTTTGTCTGCTGGAGGTTCAGGAGAACCCGGCCAGCCTCATGCCTCGTCTGCTGGAGGGCCCGAGGAGCCCATCCAGCCTCATGCCTCGTCAGCTGGAGGGCCCGAGGAGCCCTTCCAGCCTCATGCCACGTCTGCTGGAGGGCCCGAGGAGCCCTTCCAGCCTCATGCCACGTCTGCTGGCGGGCCCGAGGAGCTCGTCCAGCCACCTTCTGCTTCTGCTACGCCTGGTCCAGCTCCAGCCTGTGCTTCGTCTGCTGCAGCTCCAGCCTGTGCTTCGCCTGGTGCAGCCTCCGAGTCTTCGTCCTCGCCTGGTGCGGCTTCATCGGAGCCTTCGTCCTCGCCTGGTGCGGCTTCATCGGAGCCTTCGTCCTCGCCTGGTGCGGCTTCATCGGAGCCTTCGTCCTCGCCTGGTGCGGCTTCATCGGAGCCTTCGTCCTCGCCTGGTGCGGCTTCATCGGAGCCTTCGTCCTCGCCTGGTGCGGCTTCATCGGAGCCTTCGTCCTCGCCTGGTGCGGCTTCATCGGAGCCTTCGTCCTCGCCTGGTGCGGCTTCATCGGAGCCTTCGTCCTCGCCTGGTGCGGCTTCGTCGGAGCCTTCGTCCTCGCCTGGTGCGGCTTCGTCAGAGTCTTCATCTTCGCCTGGTCCGGCTTCGTCAGAGTCTTCATCTTCGCCTGGTCCGGCCTCGTCAGAGTCTTCGGCCTCGTCAGAGTCTTCGGCCTCGTCAGAGTCTTCGGCCTCGTCAGAGTCTTCGGCCTCGTCAGAGTCTTCGGCCTCGTCAGAGTCTTCGGCCTCGTCAGAGTCTTCGGCCTCGTCAGAGTCTTCGGCCTCGTCAGAGTCTTCGGCCTCGTCAGAGTCTTCGGCCTCTGCTTCAGCGTCGCCTGGTCCTACGGCTGTTATGCCGCCGCCCAAGCCTCGCTCTGCACCCGGGAATCTTCGGCCACCTGCTGGACGTCGCCGCCGTCGAGGTCGGCCCCCTGAACTGTTTCACCACCATTGCCGTCCGCACGGACGGCCCCCGGAACTGTTCGACCATGGATTGCTGGACCGTCACCCTCCGGGTCGGCCCCCTGAGGAGTCATGAACTGTTCCCTGTGCTCCTGTGATTTTGTTGGACATTTTGTTTTTTGTGGCCTTGTTTCTGGCCCTCCATCCTGGACCCCCGCCGCCCGCCCTTGGTGGGTTGTTTTTTGTTTTTGTTTTTTCGAGGTTTCGGGCGTCTGGAATCCGCCCTTAACGGGGGGGCTCTGTCACAGTCCTGGGTCTTATGACCCAGTGTTTTGAGTTTCAGTTCTTTTGATGCTGTTAGTGTATGTTCTAGCTTATTATGTTTCCTAGGTGCATCTGTTTATCAGTTCCCCCCTTGTATTGTCATACCCTGTGAAGTCTCCCTTGCCCTTCGCTTCGTGTGTTTCTTATCTATGTGTCTTATGTTGTCAGGTCTGCGTTTCATTAGATTTCCGGTTTTATTTTGAAGGGTTCCTGTGTTCCTAGGTTCAATGTTGTTAATGTTACGCTCCCCTTGTCACGTTGTTATGTTCATGTGTGTCAGCTGTTTCCTCATGTGTTCCCACTTTCCTCATTATCCTCCTGTGTGTATTTAGTCCGCGCGCTTTCAGTCATTCCTGGTCAGGTCGTCTGCTCATCCATGTCTCATCTCCAGGTACCCATGTCAGTTCATTATGGTTAAGGTTTTTCATGTTTTGTTATTAGTTCACCCAGTTTAGGTTATTGTTTAGTTTTCACCCATGCCCTATTATTTTGTACCCTTGTTTCTTGCCTTATTAAACGGCTTGTTTTGTTAATCCACACCACGTTTTGGTCTGCGCTTGAGTCCTTCCCTGCAACACATACGGTCTGCCCCAGCCAGACCGTGACAACTGTGGTGCAGCAAGTTAGTAGGCTCTCAATGGGCGAGTGAGCTGTAGTCCACAAAGAGCATTCTGGCGTAGCTCTGCCGCTGTTCTAGGTGACTCAGCACCGAGTGGAGGGTGATGGCATCTTCTGTGAATCTGTTTGCACGGTATGCAAACTGGTGGTGGTCGAATTCTGGGGGGAGGTAATCCTTGGTGGTGCTGAAGGACTAGTCTCTCAAAGCATTTCATGATTACCGGTGTGAGGGCCACAGGGCAATAATAGTTCAGGCTGGTGATGGGAGACTTCTTTGGTACTGGGATGATTGTGGCTGATTTTAGACAGGATGGGATGGCTGCTTCATCTAGTGAGAGATTGAAGATTCTGGTGGAGATGAGGGTGAGCTGGTGGGCACATGGTCTTAGCACTTTACCACGTATTCCGTCTGGACGCCTTCCTGGGGTTCAATGCTAGGAACACACATCTGACATCGTGCTCCGTTACAGTGAAAGGAGCGGTGCAGGAACCAGGTGAGGATGAGGATGGGAGCAGGGCTGAGGCAGATGAATGCTGCTGTTGTGGTGTTTCAAAGCGGGCGAAGAAGCTGTTTATTTCCTCTGCTATCTGCACACTCAGGTTTTCTGTTTTCACAGTTCTGCCTCTGTGGTTTATGATGTCTATTATTCCATGCCACACCTCTCGTGTGTTGTTGCTGGACAGGTGGGACCCCTTTTCAGGTCAGCTCGAGCAGACCTGTACAGAGATCTGTCAACAGACCTACAGGGAGTGCAGAATTATTAGGCAAGTTGTATTTTTGAGGAATAATTTTATTATTGAACAACAACCATGTTCTCAATGAACCCAAAAAACTCATTTATATCAAAGATGAATGTTTTTGGAAGTAGTTTTTAGTTTGTTTTTAGTTTTAGCTATTTTAGGGGGATATCTGTGTGTGCAGGTGACTATTACTGTGCATAATTATTAGGCAACTTAACAAAAAACAGATATATACCCATTTCAATTATTTTTTTTACCAGTGACACCAATATAACATCTCCACATTCACAAATATACATTTCTGACATTCAAAAACAAATCAGCGACCAATATAGCCACCTTTCTTTGCAAGGACACTCAAAAGCCTGCCATCCATGGATTCTGTCAGTGTTTTGATCTGTTCACCATCAACATTGTGTGCAGCAGCAACCACAGCCTCCCAGACACTGTTCAGAGAGGTGTACTGTTTTGTCTCCTTGTAAATCTCACATTTGATGATGGACCACAGGTTTTCAATGGGGTTCAGATCAGGTGAACAAGGAGGCCATGTCATTAGTTTTTCTTCTTTTATACCCTTTCTTGCCACCCACGCTGTGGAGTACTTGGACGTGTGTGATGGAGCATTGTCCTGCATGAAAATCATGTTTTTCTTGAAGGATGCAGACTTCTTCCTGTACCACTGCTTGAAGAAGGTGTCTTCCAGAAACTGGCAGTAGGACTGGGAGTTGAGCTTGACTCCATCCTCAACCCGAAAAGGCCCCACAAGCTCATCTTTGATGATACCAGCCCAAACCAGTACTCCACCTCCACCTTTCCGGCGTCTGAGTGGGACTGGAGCTCTCTGCCCTTTACCAATCCAGCCACGGGCCCATCCATCTGGCCCATCAAGACTCACTCTCATTACATCAGTCCATAAAACCTTAGAAAAATCAGTCTTGAGATATTTCTTGGCCCAGTCTTGACGTTTCAGCTTGTGTGTCTTGTTCAGTGGTGGTCGTCTTTCAGCCTTTCTTACCTTGGCCATGTCTCTGAGTATTGCACACCTTGTGCTTTTGGGCACTCCAGTGATGTTGCAGCTCTGAAATATGGCCAAACTGGTGGCAAGTGGCATCTTGGCAGCTGCACGCTTGACTTTTCTCAGTTCATGGGCAGTTATTTTGTGCCTTGGTTTTTCCACACGCTTCTTGCAACCCTGTTGACTATTTTGAATGAAACGCTTGATTGTTCGATGATCACGCTTCAGAAGCTTTGCAATTTTGAGACTGCTGCATCCCTCTGCAAGATATCTCACTATTTTTGACTTTTCTGAGCCTGTCAAGTCCTTCTTTTGACCCATTTTGCCAAAGGAAAGGACGTTGCCTAATAATTATGCACACCTGATATAGGGTGTTGATGTCATTAGACCACACCCCTTCTCATTTTTTGAGATGCACATCACCTAATATGCTTAATTGGTAGTAGGCTTTTGAGCCTATACAGCTTGGAGTAAGACACCATGCATGAAGAGGATGATGTGGACAAAATACTCATTTGCCTAATAATTCTGCACTCCCTGTAAAGTCAGCATTGTGGGGTTTGAGGAGTGTGCAGACGTCGCTGGTCATCCGGTGTTTTTGGTTTGGGAAAACCCGAATGCTTTTGTCCACAGTCACATTTGCAATACAGAACTTGATATAGTCCAGTACTGATCCTGTGAAAGTTTATAATGCAATATATTATACTTTACCAATGTAATGCTGCATGCCAAATCAATTTTGAAAATATCTGTGAATTTTGTATTGAAAAATGCAGGTATCTTTCAGGTTTATTTTTATGGTAAATGGCCTGTATTTATATAGCGCTTTACTAGTCCCTAAGGACCCCAAAGCGCTTTACACGTCCAGTCATCCACCCATTCACACACAGGTGATGGCAGCTACATTGTAGCCACAGCCACCCTGGGGCGCACTGACAGAGGCGAGGCTGCCGGACACTGGCGCCACCGGGCCCTCTGACCACCACCAGTAGGCAACGGGTGAAGTGTCTTGCCCAAGGACACAACTACCGAGACTGTCCGAGGCGGGGCTCGAACCGGCAACCTTCCAATTACAAGGCGAACTCCCAACTCTTGAGCCACGATCGCCCCGTTTATGTTATCAAAAATGTATTAAAAGTATAAGCATGAAAAATTACAAGAGTGCAATAAAAAATATAACCAAACAAGCTTAATTTACAGTTTGAAATACAGAAGATAATGAAAATATATAAATAACTACCTATTAATCCCCATATCCAAGTATCTTGACGTGTAAAAACAAATTACATTCTTTCCTCAGTTTCTATTAATAAGACTTAAATTTACATGAAATTATTCAAAATTATATACATTATTCATAATGTGACAAAGAATTCAGAAACAACATGGAGAATGTCTTGATGCATGCTCAATCATCCAGGTAATTAAATCCCTAAAGGTTGATTCTGTTCATCTGGACGTAGCGTTTTCAATGGGAGAAAAGTTTTGTCACTCATCCAAGTGACTTCTGCAGTCTCAGCTGACTGCAGGTTTCCCTAATCTTATAATAATAATAATAATAATAATAATAATGGATTCCATTTATATAGTGCTTTTCGAGACCCTCAGAGCGCTTTACAAATCCACTATTCATTTACACACGGGTGGAGGCAGCTACAGTTGTAGCCACAGCTGCCCTGGGGCAGACTGACAGAAGTGAGGCTGCCATATCGCGCCATCGGCCCCTGTGGCCAACACCAGTAGGTTTTAGATGAAGTGTCTTGCCCAAGGACACAACGACCGAGACTGTGGGAGCCGGGGCTCAAACCGGCAACCTTCCAATTACAAGACGAATTGCCAACTCTCATTATGCAATGTACTGTTTAAAAGAAAAAACTTTTTTTTTGCCTTGACAACATACATTCATCTTCATTTCAAATAAGTAGTTATTTTTCACACAGAGAGCAATACCATTCTCCAGCCTCTGCTGTCCAAAAGTACTCTGTATTCATCTGGAGGCACTGTGTGTGAAACCACTTTAAATAGCTCTCATGCAGGAACAAAGCAATTGTATAGAATGAAGTGAGGGAATGGAGCTATAAATAGATTAATATAGATATATGAAAATAAACTTATATATAGACATAGGAGCACAAGTTTTAACATTAATGTTTCTGGGATATAATAAACAATATAAGCATACAGGTGTCTAAGCAAACATTGTGGCATACAAAGTGATAGTGCAGTGAGTCATGTTTATTCCTGTTCAGTATGTGTCTGACACAAGTGGATGAATTTAAAAGTCTGACAGCAGCAGCAACAACAGACTATGCCTTCCTAATGACTTTCTATCTGTTTACATCTTTTTCTTTGATGCCTGTATCCCAGCTTGAAGAGTCTTGGACCCTTTTTCTAGTCAGTGGGTGTGTGGGCAGACAACTCTGGCTTGTCACCGAGTTGGATTTCCTGGTATTTGTAAGATGGCACTATCTACAAATCAGGACACATTAACTATGATATTAAAAAATGACATGATGACATAGTTCTTGGTCAGTTTAACAAGCATTTCTCAGTTTTGTTCTTTATAGTTCTGTTCATCATATCATTGCTTGTGAGTCCTGGATTATTTGATGATATGTTTACATTATGTATTCTTTTGTTTTCAGTTCCATGTTGCTTTTAAGTGTAGTTCTTCTTCAGCGTTCCACAAGTGGATGGAACACTTGTGAAAACACTCTAGTGTTAAAGCCAGTCTTGTCTTCATGTCTGTTTATGCTTTTGTCTGTGTCAAGCTCGTGTGTCTTAGTCTGTGTTTTAGTTTGGTGGCCTGTTGTCTCTTTCTTGTGTTGAGTCTTACTTCCACTGTCTTCTTATTCCCAATGTATCCCTGCTGTGTTACACAGCCGTCTCCAATTCCCCTAATCGCCATCCTATTTATACATTTTGCCAATCTCCTGGTCTGAAGTACATTATTCTATTCTATTCTATTCTATTCTATTCTATTCTATTTATACAGCACCAAATCGCAACAACAGTCACCTAAAGACACTTTATGTTGCTGGGTAAAAACGCAACAATAATACAAAGAAAACCCCAACAATTTAAGTACCCCATATGAGCTAACATTTAGTGTGAGTGGGAAGGAAAAACTCCATTTGAAGAGGTAGAAACATCTGGCAGAAACAGGCTCAAGGAGAGACACCCATAGGACAACATATACACTGTGCAAGAGATACATACTAACTAATGATTAAATGCAGAGAGGTGTATAAACACAGAACGAGCAAAGAAGGAAAAAATTCATACATGATGGGAAGTCAGCAAGAGCCTAGGCTTATTGCAGCACAAATAAGGGAAGATTCAGGGTCACCTGATCCACTATAACTGTATTATTTGTCAAAACTGAGGGTTTTAATGCTAATCTCAAAAGCAGAGACGGGTGTTTGTCTTCTGAATTAATTTAGAATAGAATAGAATAGAATTCAACTTTATTGTCATTGCACATGTCACAGGTACAAGGCAACGAAATGCAGTTTGCATCCATCAAGAAGTATATATTGTAATAGATGTATTACAATATATATTAGCAATAATATAGGTATGTAAGTATATTACAGAAATGGGTCTATTATGGTATGTTACAATGTACACAGTATGAAGTAATTTATGAATATGCTATAACTATAAGTATGTACAGGCTGTAGTGAGTACAAGCTATGAACAGGATATAAATATGAAAAACTATACAGAATATGAAATAAAAAAAACTATACAGAAGTATGAGATATACAGCTATACAGAAATGTGAACTATGCAGGTTATAAACCGTTGCAGAATTAAAAATTATCGTTTTGTACAGAATGATGTGAGCTGCATCCACAGAAGAGAGGTCTAAGAGATGAAGACTCTGATTCCTGTTCAACATTAAAATTCTATACAAACCACAAGTACACCTAATATTCTAAAATTAAAATCTGGATTTCAAAGCTAGTCAGTGAAGACAAGCAAATATGCTGTCTCTTTATAGTCCCTGTCATGACTCTCTCCGCAGCACTTTTGATCCATCAATATTAAACAATTATTGATGCATCGGATTGAGATGAAACCTAGCCCACAGGTACAGTAGGTGTTCCAGAAGAGAAATGTGTTGAAAGTTGGACATCAACTACTCAGGATGATTTTTAATGAATTTTCGAAAATTGACATAATTCTACTGTATTGGCCGACTGCATTGGATACAAGTACCCTTTAATTTCTGAGGAATTCTACAGTAAATCTGGATGAAACTTGGCACACAGGTACAGTAGGTGTCCTAGAGAAGGAATCTGTTGAAAGTTGGACATCAACTACTCAGGATGATTTTTCATGAATTTTTGAAAATTGACATAATTGTAGTGTATTGGCTGTATTGCATTGAACACAAGTTTCCATTAATTTCTGAGGAATTCTACAGTAAATCTGGATGAAACCTGGCACACAGGTACAGTAGGTGTCCCAGAGGGGGGATGTGTTGAAAGTTGCACATCAACTACTCAGGTTGATTTTTAATGAATTTTCGAAAATTGACATAATTGTAGTGTATTGGCTGTATTGCATTGAACACAAGTTTCCTTTAATTTCTGAGGAATTCTACAGTAAATCTGGATGAAACTTGGCACACAGGTACAGTAGGTGTCCCAGAGAAGGAATCTGTTGAAAGTTGGACATCAACTACTCAGGATGATTTTTCATGAATTTTTGAAAATTGACATAATTGTAGTGTATTGGCTGTATTGCATTGAACACAAGTTTCCTTTAATTTCTGAGGAATTCTACAGTAAATCTGGATGAAACTTGGCACACAGGTACAGTAGGTGTCCCAGAGGGGGGATGTGTTGAAAGTTGGACATCAACTACTCAGGATGATTTTTAATGAATTTTTGAAAATTGACATAATTCTATTGTACTGACTGTATTAGATTGAATAAATGTTTCCATTAATTTCTGAGGAATTCTACAGTAAATCTGGATGAAACCTGGCACACAGGTACAGTAGGTGTCCCAGAGGGGGGATGTGTTGAAAGTTGCACATCAACTACTCAGGATGATTTTTCATGAATTTTTGAAAATTGCCATAATTGTAGTGTATTGGCTGTATTGCATTGAACACAAGTTTCCTTTAATTTCTGAGGAATTCTACAGTAAATCTGGATGAAACCTGGCACACAGGTACAGTAGGTGTCCCAGAGGGGGGATGTGTTGAAAGTTGCACATCAACTACTCAGGATGATTTTTAATGAATTTTTGAAAATTGACATAATTCTACTGTATTGGCCGACTGCATTGGATACAAGTACCCTTTAATTTCTGAGGAATTCTACAGTAAATCTGGATGAAACTTGGCACACAGGTACAGTAGGTGTCCTAGAGAAGGAATCTGTTGAAAGTTGGACATCAACTACTCAGGATGATTTTTCATGAATTTTTGAAAATTGACATAATTCTACTGTATTGGCCGACTGCATTGGATACAAGTACCCTTTAATTTCTGAGGAATTCTACAGTAAATCTGGATGAAACCTGGCACACAGGTACAGTAGGTGTCCTAGAGAAGGAATCTGTTGAAAGTTGGACATCAACTACTCAGGATGATTTTTCATGAATTTTTGAAAATTGACATAATTGTAGTGTATTGGCTGTATTGCATTGAACACAAGTTTCCTTTAATTTCTGAGGAATTCTACAGTAAATCTGGATGAAACCTGGTACACAGGTACAGTAGGTGTCCCAGAGGGGGGATGTGTTGAAAGTTGGACATCAACTACTCAGGATGATTTTTAATGAATTTTCGAAAATTGACATAATTCTATTGTACTGACTGTATTAGATTAAATAAATGTTTCCATTAATTTCAGAGGAATTCTACAGTAAATCTGGATGAAACCTGGCACACAGGTACAGTAGGTGTCCCAGAGGGGGGATGTGTTGAAAGTTGGACATCAACTACTCAGGATGATTTTTAATGAATTTTTGAAAATTGCCATAATTGTAGTGTATTGGCTGTATTGCATTGAACACAAGTTTCCTTTAATTTCTGAGGAATTCTACAGTAAATCTGGATGAAACCTGGCACACAGGTACAGTAGGTGTCCCAGAGGGGGGATGTGTTGAAAGTTGCACATCAACTACTCAGGATGATTTTTAATGAATTTTTGAAAATTGACATAATTCTACTGTATTGGCCGACTGCATTGGATACAAGTACACTTTAATTTCTGAGGAATTCTACAGTAAATCTGGATGAAACTTGGCACACAGGTACAGTAGGTGTCCTAGAGAAGGAATCTGTTGAAAGTTGGACATCAACTACTCAGGATGATTTTTCATGAATTTTTGAAAATTGACATAATTGTAGTGTATTGGCTGTATTGCATTGAACACAAGTTTCCTTTAATTTCTGAGGAATTCTACAGTAAATCTGGATGAAACCTGGCACACAGGTACAGTAGGTGTCCCAGAGAAGGAATCTGTTGAAAGTTGGACATCAACTACTCAGGATGATTTTTAATGAATTTTTGAAAATTGACATAATTCTATTGTACTGACTGTATTGCATTGAATACAAGTACACTTTAATTTCTGAGGAATTCTACAGTAAATCTGGCTGAAACCTGGCACACAGGTACAGTAGGTGTCCCAGAGGGGGGATGTGTTGAAAGTTGGACATCAACTACTCAGGATGATTTTTAATGAATTTTCGAAAATTGACATAATTCTACTGTATTGGCCGACTGCATTGGATACAAGTACACTTTAATTTCTGAGGAATTCTACAGTAAATCTGGCTGAAACCTGGCACACAGGTACAGTAGGTGTCCCAGAGGAGGGATGTGTTGAAAGTTGGACCTCAACTACTCAGGATGACTTTTAATGAATTTTTGAAATAAACATAATTGTAGTGCATTGACTGTATTGCACTGAATATGAGTTTACTGTGATTTCTGAGTAATATTACAGTAAATCTGGGTAAAAACTGGCCCAGAGGTAAAGTAGGTGTCCGAGAAGAGGATTGTGTTGAAAGCTTGGCATCAACTTTTAAGAATGATTTTTAATGAATTTTTGAATATGCAACCAGACTGTCACGATGGCTGTATTGGGCTGTTCCATTGTAATTTGTGTGCGCGCGTGCGTGTGACTGTTCACGCGCGTGCATGTGTGCGCGAGTCTAGGCTTTCAATCAGGATATAAAGCGAAAAGGCGCTACCGTAAAGACTTGTGTAAACGCGCAAGGAAATTTATGCGGCGGATAGGAGGCGGCTGGCTTGACCGCGGCTCACAAAAGACGGCTCACATATTTTCGTACCTTATCTGTGGAATCAGCGCGTACAAGTCGTCATTCAAGCAAAGGTAAGTCAGCTCGAGTACTGCGAGTGAAATGCGTTTGATTTCCTTGCAAACATTCAGATTAGTGCAGCATAAATTCATTCATGAGGGGAAATTACAGTGAGAACATGTGGAGGCTGTTAGGTGGATAACATAGCGAGTTCAGTGCATTGATGTGACATTCTCCTGAAGGATTGTTATTCTTTATGGTTAAAGAAATTGCACTAATTTATTCATATTTATTATAAATAATCCTAATTAAACATCTTGCTTCCATGTTTGTATCTTGTGTCACTAAAAATACAATTTATTTTAATTTTATATATTGATCAATGACCTGCAGAATCTCCTTATCATATTAAGGGATTCATAATTGTCACTTTATGCTTTCTCCATCTCTAAAGTGATGACATCCTTGCATTACCGGTACATACTTTAGGTTCATTTTCTGCAGGCAGATTTACACTATAACATGCAGCGTTCTATAGATGGACACATAAAGAAATGAAAAATTACATGTATGTGCTAACTTTCTAAACACTTTGTTACATTTATGATAAAGTAGATAAAACACATTTCACCAAGCATTTCACTACATATCGTACTGTGTATGACTGTGTACGTGACAAATAAAATTTGAATTTGAACATTTACGTCGGCCTTGGCTCATAGTTCTTGTCTTTAAATGAACTTTGTCTGTGTGTGTTTCAGGTCCTGCACTCTCAAAGACTGAATGAACCAGCATTGCAGCCATGGGTCACTGTGAGCATCACAGGGAAGGTTGAAGCCGCCCACTGCACCTGTATGGCCGGAGTCGCAGAGACCTGCAGCCATGTCGCTGCTCTTCTGTTTAATGTAGAAGCAACAGTGTTGATACGTGGCACAAGGACTGTTACAGATGAACCTGCATACTGGGTTTTGCTGGGTAATATGACCAAGATACAGCCAGAGGTTGGCCATAAGATAGACTTCTCCTCTTCAGCTGCCCAAAAAAAGGCTCTTGATCAAAACCTAAACAGACCATCTGTAGTGACAGGTAAAAGGAGCTGTCCTCAAAACAGAAAAATCCCACCTGCTACTTTGGAGGAGTTGTCACTGCTATTGGATACTTTGCTGGAACACAGTAAAGCTGTGGGTTGTGGGAATGACCCATAATGTTTTATCTAGGGGTCTAGATTTATGCCTGTAGTGCACTGTCATGTAAATAATTTGCATTTACTGAATATATACTGACTGAGTACCACTGTTCAAAAGTTGAATAAAGAAACAAACTAATTTTTGCCTCTTTTTTTTTTTTATTGAAACCACCTTATAGAACATCACATCAGTTACAATGTAGAATCCATGTCATTTATAGTTTACAAATGACAAAATGTTTACACAAAATCATGAGTGTTTACATGACATCACCCACTACTAACATTATTTACTGTATCTTTTGAAAAAATACAGCAATTTTAACAGCACAAGACTTAAGAATATTTAACAGGAGCAGGTTTCATTCTTCCCTGGTTTTATTATCACACTGTTCACCAAAACGCAGCAAACCTTCACCATCTTATCCAGAAGGGTCCCCTCTTCACCCTCACATGGAAGAAGTAATCTGATTGGCATGGTGGTATGTTTGCAGCAGGTCCCTTGTGTAGCGCTGGAACCCAGTCACGATGTTTCATCCATTTCATAGGCTGGTTTGCTGCAATAATGCCAAATAATTAGCAACTCTATAAATAGAAGCTGGGAGGAAGCTGGTGGCTGCCTTGTTTAGCAATCACGTGATTTTCGCGCATTGCATGCCGGGAACTCGTGGCAAAACAATCCAAGTACCGCATCAAATGCAAGCATTTGCAGCACCGCAAAACGTTCATTCTCCGGTTCCAATGCCTTCTTGTTTTTTCTTTGACGCACAAAAAGGAATGTACAAAAACAAAAGGAGAACAATGCCGGTCCGTACAAAGACAGATTCGACGAAAAGACAAAGAAAAGATACGAGGAAAAAATCAAAGGAGTGAAAGGGTTAGACCCTTACGAGTACACAGAGTGGACAAAAGACGTTAGCGTGCTGCCCAACTTTCACCACGCTCATATTTATAATTATACGGTTCTTGGAGTGAGTGCATACACTCATGAAGTTTAGTAACTTCAGGTCACTGCAACAAGCCCAGGTACAGTTTACCGACGGATGGGTACAGGACCTTGAAACGCACCGTGTAGAACGAAAGACCATCGTACGAACAAAGGTAAGTTTACCAGTCTCACAAATCGTCGTCATAGATACACATTCGTTAACCGTTTATTAAAATAACCTTTGAGCTCAATGGTAATTAATTAGTAGTGGAAATAATTTCTGGTAGCATTACAGAAATGTAGCAGTGACAATAATATTGTATGCTGTAATCGTACTGGACAATTAGTGATACAAAACAACTGTTTTATCCTGTGAATAAAAGTATATGTTTTTGTCAATGTACCATAATAACAGAAGCGAAACGCAATATTGTGTCAGGACAATTCACTATTTATGCACAATAAACACAATAAACAAAGGAGCATAGCGCAACAATTTCTGTTCGGCGCCAGACTTGCTTGTAACCTATATCACCAATTATGTTAAGAAAAATGACGTATTAACTACTACAAAACTCTGACCTTTGTGGGAATGCTTGGAGCAGACTAACCTGTGAGCTGGAGTGTTCTGAGACGTTATATTTGGTATATCCAGACCATCCGTCGGCTCTTACTTCGGAAACATGGCTTAAAAAATTTCTCTTCAACGACTTAATCCGATAAAAAAAAAAAAACGATCTCTTTACCCGTTGGCTTCCCGTGGCTGTCATGCGGCCGGCTATTGCAGTTAATAATACAACAGCTTCTTGCCATTTTTTGGGTTTCTTTTTATCGCTGTGTAACTGAGTTCAATTGAAAGCCTGCGTGCGCTAGTACCTCTTGCCACAAGTTCCCAGAATCCTTTGCGGTTTTACCCCTGAATGACGTCACATTTTCAATCTTTATCCTGGTGGGCCGGTCTCTAGTCAAAATGCCCGGGCCGATTTTTTGTCCCAGTCCAGCCTTGCCACCGGGCAAATGCCCGGTATGCCAGTCCAGCTATGCGGGGCGGTCCCTCTGGATTGGCAGACCGGGGTCCAATCTTTAAGAAGTGCAACTGGAGGTTGTGCTTCAACTACAGGGAGATCACACTCCATAGCCTCCCCAGGAAGGTCTATGCCAGGGTGCTGGAAAGGAGAGTTGACCCTTTAGTCAAACCTCAGATACAGGAGGAACAATGTGGTTTTCATCCACCAGGGCTGCCCTTTGATTCTGTTTATAAATTTTATGTGCAGAATTTCATCTGTGCTTTTTTCAGATGATGTGGTTCTGTCGGCTTTATCGGGTGGTGGCCTCTGGCTCTCACTGTAGTGGTTTGCATCTGAGTGTGAAGTGGAGGGAATGAGAATCAACACGAATGTGAGTGAGAATGAGAATCAAATTTGAGGTCTTAGCTGGAAAATGGTAGAGTGCTTACTGTGGGTCAGGACCAAATTGCTGCCCCAAGTGGAGGAGTTCAGCACCTCCCTTAGATACAGGGTGAGGAGTTCAGTAATTAGAGATGCGTAAAGTTTTTATTTAAAAAATAAAATAAAATAAGAGTTAGATACCTGACTCTCCAAATACATTTCCTGTAATGTGGGTACAATTCACATATTCCTACCAGCGTATGAACAGTCAGTTCCTGATACATATAATTTGACTGAAGATTTGTATGCTTGGAGTGAATAAGTTCCTTGTTTTAAGCTCAGGCCTCTAATGATTGTGCAAATTGGACCCAAAAACTAGGAGCCCTGCATTACAGAGCTCTGGGTCCTCAACAAAAAGGTTATATAATAATGTAAATAATGTAAAAATAAATATAGATGCTTGGTAGTGTGCTGATTTGCCACTAAAGTAACATCAAAAGTACATCCCCGTGAAACATTAAATTGGCTAGTTTCTACGTGTGGCTAACCATAGGCCACATTTTATCTCCTGCTAAATTTTCAGACAAACTCTTGTAATTCACCGTTTATCATTTGTATATTCTCCCAGTCCACGATGAAATAGAATAGAATAGAATTCAACTTTATTGTCATTGCACATGCACAGGTACAGGGCAACGAAATGCAGTTTGCATCCATCCAGAAGTGCTTTAGTGATATAGATATATTACAATATATATTAGCAATAATATAGATATGTGAGTATATTACAGAAATGGGTCTATTATGGTATGTTATAATGTCGTCCAGGTGAGATCCTCGGAGATGTGGACTCCCAGGAACTTGAAGCTGCTCACACGCTCCACAGCCGTCCCCTTAATGTGGATGGGTGGATGTGGGTCAGCATTCCTCCTGTAGTCCACGATGAGCTCCTTGGTCTTCTCGGTGTTAAGCAGCAGGTTGTTTCTGTCGCACCACTCAGCCAGACGATCCACCTCCTCCCTGTAGGCGGCCTCATCGTTGTCACTGATGAGGCCAATCACCGTGGTGTCATCTGCAAACTTAATGATGGTGTTGGAACCATCAGCAGGTCTGCAGTCGTGGGTGAAGAGGGAGTAGAGGAAAGGGCTCATCACACAGCCTTGTGGTACACCGGTGTTCATTGTGATGGTAGATGAGCAGCGGTTATCCAGCCGGACATGTTGGGGGCGGTTGGTCAGGAAGTCCAGTAACCATTTGCAGATGAGGGAACTGATGCCCAGGTCTGTCAGTTTCCTGATGAGTTGTGAGGGGTGGATTGTATTGAATGCTGAACTGAAGTCTATAAACAGCATTCTGGCGTAGGTGTTGTTGTTGTCCAGGTGTGAGAGGACAGAGTGCATTGCGATGGAGACTGCATCCTCTGTGCTCCTGTTCCGGCGGTATGCGAATTGGTGGGGGTCCAGGGTGGGGGGGAGACAGGATTTGAAGTGTGCTAGGACCAGTCGCTCTAAGCACTTAGTGATGATGGGGGTGAGTGCTACCGGGCGGTAATCATTGAGGCAAGATGGGTTGGAGTTTTTGGGTATCGGGACGATGGAGGTGGATTTGAAGCAGGCCGGTACCACAGCGTGGGCCAAGGACAGATTGAATATGTCTGTGAGCACTCCTGCAAGCTCCCCAGAACACGCTCTGAGAACACGCCCGGGGATGCCATCAGGGCCTGCAGCCTTGTGGACATTGATCCTGCTCAGCACCGCTCCTACATCGGTGGGGGAGAGAGTCATAGGTTGGTGGTCTGGCGTCATGTCTGCTTTGGTTGTGGTTGTGGGGTTCCCTCGCTCAAAACGAGCATAAAAGTTGTTGAGCTCGTTGAGGAAGGAGACATCAGAGGATGCGGGGGAGGGTTTGGTGGTCCTGTAGTCTGTAATGGTCTGGAGTCCTTGCCACATGCGTCGGGGGTTGGAGTTGGAGAAGTGTTCTTCTACCTTCTTTTTGTAATGGTGTTTGGCTTTTTTGATGCCCTTCTTTAGATTAGCCCTGGCTGTACTGTAGGCGTGTGCATCTCCAAATTCAAATTCAAATAAATTCAAATTCAAATTCAAATTTTATTTGTCACATACACAGTCATACACAGTACGATATGTAGTGAAATGCTTGGACAACTGCTCGTGACCTAAAGAAAACAAAAAAGGAAAGGCTATGAATAAGATAGGAAATAAATATGAAAAATTAAAAAGGGTAAATTTAACTAGGAAGGAATAAAATATAAATTAAGGTTAAAAATGAAATAACTGTACAACACAAATTAGAATGAAGGGTAAATTTAACTGGGAAGGAATAAGATAAAATATATAAATTAAAGTTGAAAATAAAATAACTGTACAACAAAATACACAATACACAATATAGAACTATATAAGAATGTATGAAGAAATCTAAATATAAATAAATATATACACAATAACAGCAGCTGTACAAGTATTAACTGGAAATGAAGAATATAGTGACCAGTGTTGTGCAAAAACAATGTCCAGAAAGTCCAGTGTGTGTGTAAGAACCATATGTGTGGGTCAGTACTGTGTGGTGGTGTGATTGAGAGACCGTATCGCCTGCGGGAAGAAGCTCCTCCTCAGTCTCTCTGTGTTGGTCTTCAGGGAGCGGAATCGCTTTCCTGACCTCAACAGAGAGAACAGTCTGTTGTTGGGATGGCTGAGGTCCTTCACGATCTTCCTGGCCTTGGTCCAGCACCGCCTGCTGTAGATTGAGTGCAGGTCAGGGAGCTCGGAGCGGATGGTGCGCTCAGCTGACCGCACAACCCTCTGTAGAGCTCCTGACCTAAAGGCAGTGTTGCGGGCCTTCAGGAGGAGACGAACATCCCGGTTCATCCAAGGCTTCTGGTTGGGGTACATGGTGATCCGTTTCTGGGTGGTGACACTGTCTGTGGTTTTGGAGATGTAATCCAGTACAGATGAGGCGTACTGGTCCAGGTCTGTGTGGGTGAACATATTCCAGTCTGTGTTTTTAAATCTGTCCTGGAGCACTGCGTCTGTCCCCTCTGGCCACACTTTAATTGTCCTCACAGCAGGTTTCACACGTTGGATGAGTGGTGGATACCGAGGTGTGAGGAACAGGGAGAGATGGTCCGATTGTCCAATGTGGGGGATACTCCAAATACTCCAAGAAATCCAAAAGAATTTCCTACATACAGTCAAAAGCATGTAAACAAACATCACATTAACACACGCCTACACTAGTGTGAAGCAGCAAGTTGGATGTTGAATAAATATAATACAGGTTATCGAGGGATTGCATGCCAATCCCAACTGAAGGCAAACGTGACAGATGTAAAAAAATAAAGTGGTTTTCATATATTAAATCATAAAAAATTATTTCATATATGAAAATGTCAACGTTATCAATCCCTTATCAACAAACAGTATATCAAAGACATTCGATTCATGTAAATTATACATTTTATGCATAGATAAGAGCATTCTATCAGAACGCTAAGCAAACAGCACAAAGCAAAGATGAAAACTTGAACAGACTTTAAAGTGAGCATGCCATTGCATGTTTTTCTGTGCGCATAATTTCGAAGTGAAAATATATGCTAATACTATGGACACCAACATCATTCATTCTATTTTTGAAAGTCAAATTAGTCCTTCATAAGTCTTTTTAATTTGCATGTGTATCTGCAGTAACCTCTTACAGTAACTCATCATATACTCCTATTACTAGACACCAGGTTTTAGTCTTCTGCCGACCTTGTAAGTTGCTGTAGGGAGAGCTCCATCAGTTGATAGTTCATCATTTCTGAGCACCGATGGGTCCGTCTACCATCTTGTACAGCAGGTTAGTGACGCTTTCACAAAAATGTTTGGATATGTGTGTAAAGTATCATTTAAAACGAATTGAAAATAGTGTTTTGAAACTTGGGATTGTTTTTTTGTTGTTGTTTTTTTTCTTTTCTTTTGCCTGTCCCGTTTGGCTCTTTTGCCATCAGAATTATTGTCTAAAGGCAAAGAAAGATGCCCAACAGATTTACTTTACCAAATTGACCATCCCAGCCTTGCCATAATGGTCCATTTGTGTCACCTTTTATTGTTTATTTTATTTTCACTTGCTGAATACGGGACAGACTTGACTGGGGGAAAGAAGGGGAGAAAGAAAGAGAAACAGCTGAGAAGAGGGACGGGGGAAAAGGGCAAAAAAACAAAAACCAACAGAATGGGCAGAAAAAGAAAAAGAAAATGCATCTATCGATCACCTGGATCACCTGTTGAGAAAGAAAAAAGAAAACAAGCAGAAGAGAACAAGAGTAATAGAATAAACAACATCACAATGATATATGGGAATATGACAGTAAATACTAAATGTTAAACATTATTGTGCAGCACATAAGATCAACAGAACACAGTGTGCTTTGAGGTAGGAGCCAAAAAGGGTGTAGTTTGTGGGTGTGATCACCCGTGTGTACACCTGTGAGCATGGACGCGCTTGTTTTTTTTAAAAAGGTTCCTTCATGTAATGATCTGCTAGAGGGTGTGGGGGGGCCACAGCCCCGTCCTCCAGGGCATGAAGCAGGTATGGAGGAGATCAAAACTCCAGACATCCAGAGGCCCCCAGAACACAAGAGACCAAGGAAGACCAACAGATGGGCAGCCGCGCCACTGTCCCAGAAAGAGCTGAGGAGAGTCCCAGATGAGGGCTCACTCAGCAGCCGCGGAGCAGAAGCCAGGGGGGGTTGCAGTGACGCGCCCGTGAGCTCCGCCGGAATTGTTTGTAAATGTATTTGAAGTTTGATGCTGATTTGTGGGTATGATTTCTGGCTGTCGGTCTGATAAGCGCCTCAGTGTCAGCTTTAAATGTAATTTTTTTTGTGTAATATATCAGGATATTTATATTAGAGCATTTTTACACTATTAATATTGGCAGTTTTCGATCATGTCCTTACTATCTTGGAGAAACTGAGACTGCAAAACTTCCTCTGGGATTAATAAAGTTTTCAGATTCTGAATCGCTTGGTTTGCTTGAGTATAAATGATATAACCTAAAACATAAAAAAATCTAAAACCTTTTTAAAAAATATTTTTAACCCTCTCCAGGCAGGCGTTGCCGATTTGCAACGGTTAAAAACTAACAACCTGATTACCCCACATACATTTTTTTTTTTTACTCAGAAGTACCACTGCAGGACTTGGTTGTCCATTAGCAACTAAAACTTAATTTGAGCCTGAGAGGGTTAAAGAAGGCTGTGCCGCATCACCTTTTTTGCTTTTGTGGTCCACATGTTTGCAGTGTGTGAAAGATTTGGACATTGGACAGGCCAGTTTAGGAGCCATACTGTACACGACCACATAAAATATGGTCTGACATGGTCTTGCTGTAATGAGTCTTTCAGAAGTGTTCTTGAGCCCAAGCAGTGATTTCCATACATAGTATTATATCACATCTCTTTTTAAATTGGATTGCACAGTGATGGAGTGGTTAGCTCTGTTAATTAAAAGCATGAAGGTCCTGGGTTTTAAGTCACCAGCCTGTTGGAGCTTTCTGCCTGGAGTTTGCGTGAGTTCCCCGTGATGCCGTGAGTTGCCACAGGGTTCGCCACACCCTACATTCAAAAGACAGCCAAGTTAGGTTAACATACTCTAAACTGGAGGGAGGTGTGAATGTGGGCATGAATAGTTCCTCTGTGTGATAGCCTGGCAGGATGGATGGAACGGTTTGTAATTCCAGGCTCAACAGTAATGGCCGCTTTGTCTCTTGTGTGTGGATTTGTTTTTACTATTTAATGTCTATCATACAACATAGAATCTACATTTCTTTTTCATTCTTAGAGTATTTTGTAGCTTGCTGCGGATATATTTTTCTCTCCAAAAAAGGTGTTTATGTTGTACTTGAACTATATTTAGTCAAATGATTACCAATCATTGCACCGCCTTTTTACACATCATCCAATTTTTTGGGAACTTACTTGTTTACAGAGCTAGTGCTGTAATACAAGCTAGACACACACTTTATCAGATACACCTGCACAGTTTAACTGTTCTTTCGAGATAAGCGGATTTCTTTGTACTGCATCATATTCAAATGTGTTTTTTTTCCTCTCTCGTGTGTGCAAAACGGGAAAGATAAAGCGACAGAAAATCTTTTTCATGCATCACCTTCATTTGTTTTGAAGCGGAACATTTTAATTATAGCATGCTGTGTACTCCAAATGCTTTTTAAAAAATATCATTTATTTTTCCCAAAACAGGATGTGGACCTTTTTATTTCTTTACATCTTGGGCATAAACTTCTGTCAGGTTTGTTGATTACACACAATTACACATTTTGATCTTAAAGTTCAACTGTATCATGAAATTTAAAAAAAAAAAGAAGAAAAAAATGGAATCACTTTTCTTTCACAGGCTGATAATTCAACACAAATGCTTTATGCCAAACTGATAATAGACAAAAGTGCAATTGCAAATATCACGAGCATACTGAAGAATTTTACGTGTAACAATACATTTGTTGTAGCACCTGTAATGACAACAGGTAAACTAATTTCCAATCTTCCACATCATGCTGTGATTTATGAAGAAAATACTTATATAACCTCTAGCTCTAACCCTGAATAACTCTTGTCCTCATAAGTGTGCACAAATGGTACCGGCAGCAAAGAATGTGAATGCAAACCAGACCACAGATGGAGCGATACTTTCTGTCAGTCTAATCCAAAATGTTGTGGCAATGCAACATGCACTTTGGATAAAAGTGCAGATGCAAAATGTGTCCTAAACACCACAGGTATTAAGTCAATTTAACTGTTTTTGCACATCTGGTTATTTGTGAGCATCAAGGTTAAAAGCATCCCCCAAAATGACATTTTCTTGCTCACAGTTACCATCACAGGGTCTCTTAGACTGCAGGGGTCTACATATACAGATTGTTTGGAAGATATAACAAACCCTAAATATGCAAAATGCAGTGATGGGTTGTTGACAAAGGTAATAATGTTTTTCTCAAAATGCATTTAAGTGTATACAGCATAATTTTTAACCTTGAAAATAGAAATTACTGTTATTCACTTTATTTCCATCCTTTGTTACCTCTTAGATGAAAACAGTGTACAGCACTCTGTGGGGATTTGACTTTTTAAACATTACAAGATTCAGGTATATTCGTGCAATTACAAATAAAATATTATGTTTTTACATTTATCTAATAAAAATGTAAAATCACTCTTTTTTTTGTTTGTTTGAAGGATTGGTAGCGTCATTGCAGACTTTAAAATAATCATCGCCTCCAGCATCGATTCACAAGCTCTGATAAGTAATTCAGTAAAGATTGGCCAAAGTCTGTCCGCCTCACTTATTATGGAGACTTCAGGTAATGTAATCTTGCTGCAGAGGGGTGCATTGTACTGTATGCAAGAAATTCTTTCCAACATGTGAGTTTAAAAATTCTGTAAATTCTGTTCTCTTCTTAGTTCTCCATGATCATCATTTTCTGTCCACCAAAAAAAAAAAAAAAACCCAAAGTGAAATCAGATTTGTTATGGATGCAATCATTACTCTGATGAAGATAAAATGAAAGTCACAGATCTTTATGCATCTAGTTTTAGTTTATAATAATTTTAAGATTTATTCTGTTGCTCCAAAACAGTACCTTCAATCTGCGGTGTTCACAGCACTGGATAGGTTTTTAAGTTTCAGGGACTGAAATTTCATTATTATTATTTTTTCCTCCACAGGTCTTGTCAACTTAAAGATGCCACCAATGCCTGTGCCTTATGGTGCCACCAACCAAGTGATCAGATGCACAACCAAAGAGGACCTGAAAATTTACCCACAATGGAGTATAATAAATAGCAAAGGGCAATATGACATAACTACTGGAACAGTTTCAACAGTTTATACATCATCACGAACTAACAGTATAGTCAACCTCAGTAACGTCACAGAACTCTGGAATGGTATGTATGAATGTTCCATTATATTATTATTGGTACTGTTAATAATTAAAGATGATACAATGATGGCAAAACAGAAGAAATGCACTTTTAACACACATGTGAAAGCCCCCCCCCCCCCCCCCCCCCCAACCACCCCTCTATGGACCAGAAACAAACAGAATGAAAAGAATCTAAATCTGCTGGCTTTAACCCCACTTGTGTTTGCTTCTTAGGACAGTTCTCATGTATCTATCACCAAACGGGTAATTGCACCACATCAGGCTGTACAGTCAACATGTTACACAAAGCCAGTGCTCAACTGGATGTAGCACTATTACCGGACATTGACGTCTTCACGGAGCCATCATTTCCACGCTGTAAAACCAAAAATGATATTCTCCAAGCAAAAGCCAAATGTGAGATAAGCAATAGTACTGAACCTTATAATGTCACATGGGATGGAGGTCTCAAAGGCCAATTAGAAACTCAGAGTAAGTAATTTATTTGGTCTCATTTAATTTCAATTAAAATATTTATTATGCAAAATTGTTCTGAAAATACATGACATGAATATTCAATTCTTGCAGGCGGCAACATACTAGTTTATACAACTAGTAAAATAATCATCTGTGCTCATAGCACAAGTGTAGATACAACAGTGTGTACATTTACCAACAGACTTGGGAATGTAAGACAGGCTACAGTGCGCTTCAATATCATTTCCGGTATGTCTTTGTATTTTGCAATGGGAATTATTGAAGGCATAATTACCCACAAATGATCCCACAATGAAGTAAAAAAAAAAGAACTAAGTAACTATAAAACTTTCAACAAACAAATGAATCTGATTTCATTCATTTGTGCCAGTTCACAACAACAGGTTCTGATATTTTAACATAAACTGCCTGAAACATTTTTAAATGATTACTTACCTTAAAGACAACAGTCAAATGAATCATTTTAAATGCCCCAAAACGATTCCTAATTCATTTCAAGAAAAATAAAAGATATACAAGTTTAAAAAGAAGTCACATATGTATCTTTAAGACACACATATGTTATTATGGGTTTTGTTTATATTTGTATTTTGTATAGATTAACAGGCTGTCAGTAAGTGTGAGCGCCTCAATAAAAGCAGATGTTTTGTCACTTTGCTGGTCTGGAGAATTCAGTAATGTGTTAATGCAAAAAAAAAGAAGCAAAAAGACATCAACAACTGTTACTCCCCATCTTGGGCTGGGTGATAAGGCCATTTACAAACAATTTTAGAAGTCAATCTTAGACTCTATGAGCCTCAGTTAGCATGTTAAATGTTGAAGTTAATCAGAATACAATTGGAAAAAGAAGAATAAGTATGGCTTGTTTTGTAAAGGCTGTCAGGAGTGATCTTCGTCTCTAAAAAATGAACATGGCAGCACAGCTTAGGTTTGAAAAACTGCAACTGAACAAACTACAAGACTTCAGGAACAATGTCCTTTGAAAGGTCAAGACCAGAGGGGAGAAGTTCTGGCAAAAAACAAACACAGCATATCATCACAAACAGCTCATGCCAACTGTCAGCACAATGAAGGGTTGATGTCCAGGTCCTGTGATGGGACAGGACCTGGGCACCTTTCAGTCACTGAGTCAACCATGAACGAATCTGTACTGTATTAGTTTCTAGAGTTGCATGTGAGGCCATTTGTTTATCTGAGGTTGCAATTATATAATTTCAGAACTTTCTATAGTCCAGACAAGTTTTTTAAATTACATCCTGATATATAAAACCTTGCAATTGAAAGAGGGTGCATGATATTAGTGTATAATAATATAGTAATTGTGACATACTGAATTATACTACATTGTAAAATACATTTGGGTAAAATCTGGCAAGGATTGTGCAGTCATGACTAAATTCTGGAAATACTTATTACTTCATTGAAGGATCAAATATTTATATATTTGTATGCTTTACAGGAAAAAATTTTTGTGACAAATTCAGTTTTAACAGTTTTAGAATATTGTCTTTGTAACTATATGAAATTTTCTTCCCTAAAACAGTAAATGATAAGTACTGTCCAGCTGAAGGTGACTGGGAAGCCACAAAAGCTACTTTTACTGCAGTTTTAAAATGCAAAAACTCTGCTGGGCAAAGAACAAGGATATGCGAGTAAGAATATAACCAATCATGTGTAGTATGTAATAATGTAAATAATAATAATAATTTATTTTTATTTATTTATTTGGATTAAAAGTTCTGTTTCTTTTACTGTCCAAAAACTATAATTGTTTGCATTTTGATTAAGGAAATTATTTAAGCAGTATATATATTAGAATTTATGTGTAACATTAAATTTTTTTAATTAATATTTTCAGCTTGGAGGGGATATGGAGAAAGGAAGAATCAAAATGTGTGAACTTCGACCTCGACAATATACTGCAAAATGCAGTGGTAAGCCTAAATTTTATAACTGAGGTTATCATCTTTTCACTTTTTATTTTTTGATTTTGTTTTTTACACATGAAAGGAAAGTAATCGTATTAATATAAAGCAACAAATTATCCAACTGTTTTGCTATTTTTACAGGACAGGAAAATGGAAAGTACTCTAGTGTTTTTGTTAAAGTCGCTGACACAGTTACATCTGACACAGTTAAGCTTGCCTAATACATATGTGCTCTTGTTACAGATTTCTGGCACTGGACTTGGGGCATTAGAAAAAAATGCAGAGTCAATATTTTTTAGTCTTACCAATGCCACTCAAAATCCACAGACTATTAACACGTTTCCCAATTTGAATGCATCAGTTCAAGTGATCAGCACCATGTCTATCATTCTGACAAACCATGGTGTAAATGACACAACCACAAGTAACGTAAGCACCAAAGAATATCTTTGTTATTACTATTTAAAAACATTTAAAACATTAAGATCGATAAGTATAAATACTTGTATTTAAAGTTACAAACCTTAAGAGTTACAATGAAAAAAAATCTCCAGTATTGGTCAATGTATTTATTGCTATTTACATACATTAGTAGTACAGTATCACTATTTAACTTTTACACCAAGTTCATTGCTCATTTAAACCATATACCATAAAACAGCTGCTGACGAGTGACAACTAACTCATTTTTTATGATTAATCTTTAATGGGAACATCACAGCTATATGAGCTGCAAACCTTTGTCTTTCTTTTCAGAATTTCCTGGCCTCATCTAGTAATCTGCTGGATGGGTCTCTTGGAAACTCGTGGAATAATCCGAATCCTGAAAGCAACAAAACCCTGGCTGAGAAATATCTGCAGTCAGTAGAGGATTTAATTGCGATATCAAACATAAGTAATGATTCTGATCAAAAAAATATACATATAGACACATGCAGCGGAGATGAATGCACCAATACGGTGTTCAATGCCACAGTCACTGTTAGAAGCTCAGGAAATGGCATCGTAAAAACAGCTGGATTCAAATACCTGCAGGACTATTTGCCCAATACAACACATACATTTAACATCAACAGCATTGTTGTGTCAACCACTCAACGGGGAAAAGAAAACCTTGAGATTACACTAAAGTTCCCATTGCTCACACCAAGGCCTCGCCATTTTGAACTACAATGTGTCTCATGGAACTACAACCAGAGCAATTGGACAGATGAAGGATGTGTATGGGGGGGCGCTTCTAAACCTGACGAGTGCACTTGCAATCATCTGACTTCATTTGCCATTCTGATGTCTCGGTATCCCATTAAAATCCCTTACATGACCGAGATAACGTACGCTGGACTTTCTGCATCAGTGGTGTCACTCGTTATCAGCCTCCTGATAGAACTGATCGTCTGGAGCAAAGTAGTCAAGACAAATACTCTACATTTGCGCCATACCGCCCACGTGAACATTTCTCTTTGTTTGCTGGTGGCAGATTGCTGTTTTCTGGCATCTTCTCAACCAAAGAGCATTTCAGAAATCTGGTGTAGAATTGCAGCTCTTCTGAAGCATTTCTGCTACCTGGCCATGTTCTTTTGGATGTTGAGCCTGAGCACCATGCTCCTTCATCAGGCAGTTTTCCTGTTTCACAAAGTGGGCAAGAAAACCTATCTGAGGTTCTCGTTGATCCTGGGCTACGTTTGTCCTTTTCTCATTGTTTTCATCACATTTCTCACCAACAACGGCGGCGCTCAAGACGCGTATTTCAGTTTGGAAACATGTTGGCTGGTTTATTCTGGACTTCTGAAAGGAACCATCTATACATTCATTCTCCCAGTTGGTATAATTGTTTTCATCAACTTGTTTGCCATGATAGTGGTAATCATGAAGCTTCTGGACCATAGGAGCAGAGAAAAGTCTCATGAGAAAGAAATACAGGCTGCCAAAACTGTCCTGAGATCAGTTATTCTTCTGACTCCAATCTTTGGTTTGCCATGGATTTTTGGATTTGCAACATTTAGTCTGGACCTCACAGCTAGAGCTGTGACTTTAGCTGTGAACTACGCTTTTGTTGTGCTCAATGCATTCCAGGTATGGTCACAATTATTAAACTGATCAGACTCAATATCTGTTCTGTTAAAAGTATTACTGTTTTTTTTAAATGCTTGTTTTTCTTTTCTAGGGTTTGTTTATTTTGTTGACCACGTGCCTGGGGGACAGAATGGTAAAGTCATTTACTTCTAGAGATAAGAGGCCTACCTAGTTTTAGTTAGATGCTGCTGTATCACTGTGATAACATTTGAATATATTTAAAGTTTGAAGCCAATGGCAGGAACGCATGATGTAAAATCCACAGCTGAATCAATGTCATTATTGTTGTAGTTGTTCTCAGGTTTATTCTGTGTTATTTCAATTATTTTAATGAAATTATTATCAACAATCATCAAAAATATCCTTGGAAATCTTTTCATCAAATGTTTTTATTCTGATTTTCACAGACCCGTGAAGCACTGCTGAATTCTTTCAGGAAAAAAGTAAGTGAACCACAGCTTGTTCGTAAATAACCGTGGTAACTCATAATGAATGACGCACATCTGTTTCCTCTGTTCTGCAGGCTCCACCAACCATCAGCGAAAGCTCCACAAATTTGGAAACAACAACTAAAAAGTCCTAAACAACACCTGCACACATGTATACTCACAAAACACTACATTTAAATCAAATATATTTGATTCATGAGCTACATTTACTCTTTGATGTGACTGTTTCTTTGTTGTTTATTTTGTTTTACTTGCAGTAATACAAATCAGAAGTTTTAATAATTATTACACTTATCTGTCTTTCTTTGTTCAATATACATATTCATATGAAATGTGATTTAATAATACTGTACATTGCATGTTTTAAATAGCACTTAGCAGTGAAGAGCTGAAGGAAAACTCTCAGCTGAAAGGATAGAAGAAAACCTGCGTGAGGATTTTATTTCTGTAAATGGGATTTGGGCTCACATCTTGCTTCAGTTTTTAAGTTTTCTTTGTCCCGTTCTGCCCACTCCTCATCTGTGTCATCCACTGAAACCCCTTCTCGCGCTGATAGCTTGCGATAAACCTCGCACTCTATCTCTGCTCTGTAACACACAAAACAAGACCATATATTAATCATGTACAAGCATTATATTATATATAGTTTATTGTTATTAAAATCACAACAATTTGAGAACCGGGCTTCATGTCATACTTTTTAAGGAATCTAACACAGTCTTGGTGTCCGTATATCTCGGCTATACGCGCTGGCTTGTCTCCACAGCAGTCCTCCTTATCAATAGGTGCATGGAGTGAGTGCAGCAACCGCAGCACTGCCAGCCGACCAGACTCTGCAGCAAAATGGGCAGGGGTCCACCCATACTCTGTCCTCAGGTATGGTCTGGCTCCATGCTTTATAAGTATCCTCACCATTTCTGTGTGTCCTATGGAAAGATATAATTAGTTTGTGAGCAAGTTAAGAATACTTATTTTGATGAATTAGGGCTATTGGGGAAATTAAACAATATTGTGCAGAGTGTTTTATAAACGTTTTCAGGGACCCTCCTTAAGGTTTTGGCTCACTCATTTCTCTCCCTGTAAAAAACAGCAGCTGGACCTTTAGCTAGGAGCATGCCTGACACACAAAAAGCCACTCTTTTCATGCGTCTCCTCTCCTGTAGTGCTGATGAAGTACAGATTTTTCTCTAAAAATGTAGGGAGAAAAAGTAAAAAGGTAGTCATAAATACTCAAGTAAAGTGCAGAGAACGGAAAATTCTATTTAAGTACAGTAACAAAGTATATTTACTCCAGCAGTGTGGAGAATCTCACAATGGCTTCACCCAAAACCTTTGCTAATAATGGCCCACACCCTTTTTCAAGGTGTGAAAAAGGGTGTGGGCCATAGCAGAGGTTTTGGGTGAAACCATTGTGAGACCTTGCCTCGCCCTAAATAGCCAGAAAACCTGAAAAGAGACCTCTCTATGTTTGAAATCTTGGGAGATGTTGTCTTTGTCTATTGTGTGTGTGTGAAAAAGCCACCTTTCATCAACAGGGACAACTCACACTTGGGACTCTCCACCATTTGGTCTTAGAACTGAACAAGCTTCTCGGATGAGAGGCGAAACATCTTCAAGAAAAGTCCAGTCACGTTTTTTCCTTGATTCCTCTAAAAAAATGGTCAGGTACAAGGACCGGACTGAAAATGAGTAAAAAAGCAGGCCAAGCATGTCCAAATAATGTTGAAAGACTGGAAAACTATTGCTGAGGTCAAGGTAGTGGTTTCGGTAAAAATTTACGAACAAGTCTGGCACCTTGGAAGCAAAATATAAAGAAATGAGGTGTAGTGCAAGGCTTTTGTACAGTGCCGCACATGCCTAAAAGTACTGCGTTTCTGCAATCTGATTGGCTCATTAGAAATGACAATAAACGAGATGTTGAAAAGGTGTACCTAAAAAATTGGCTATAGTGTGTAATCACAGTTTTAACATACAAGCACAAAAAAGACATTGTTGAATATTTAGAGACTGGTCTGGACGCAGCAACTCAAAACTCTGATTCTTAGCAAACTACAAGGTTGGCCTGTAGCTCCCATGTTGGCTCACATTTTGTTTTTTGTCTCAGATGGCCTGACTCAGCAGCTGAGGGTAAATGCAGTTTCTGAATTTGCCTTTGCCCAACAAGTGCAGGAATGGCTCCTATATGCTCCAGATCAGATGGGTGGTGCAGGACACCCAATATCCAGCCCCATTCCAGAGTAAATTAGAATCAATGAATTCAAAATAATACACTGAACAAAAAAAAAGTTTTTATATAATAAACTGTTCTTAATTGATGCAAAGATAAAACGTAATGCTTAATAATATTGGGATATTATTATGGACATGTTAAATTGTAACATAATGTTTAACAGATAATGGTTATCCTGTTTTTAGATCATACACAACTGTCTTATGCACAGGTTTAAATGCTGATGATAATTTGCAGTGGTTTAGTATTAGTCCTGTTGATTTTTAAAGGATTATTTCATTGTTGCTTCACTATTAACGGAGCATGCAAAAGTGATGGAAAAATCAACATCAGAATTCAACACTGATTCACTTTTAACAGAGGGTGAAAAATTGATATAAAATAAATGTTCAACATCAATGTTGAACTTTAAAATGTATTTTATCCGACTCTGATATTGTTTCAATATTAATGTAGTTTAAAAATTTGATGTAATGTCAGATTTCAATGTTGAATCAATAGAATTGAGGAAAGGGCTTTTTTTTGTCAAGCTTTTACAGAAAAATCGTCATCTTTATGGCTATTAAAGGAGAAACTGTTTCCAAAGTATTTTTTAATGAATGCTGTCTACTGTATTAAATATTTAGTGAAAAGGCAGCTCTAACAAATATTCATGAATTCCGACTTTGTGCCTAAATCGTTTTTACGCACGGTATAAAGCGCAGTTTAGTGTACTGACACTAACATTTATGTTGCATAAACAGCGTACACGTGGTCTAATCACATTTTTCATTTTCCAGCGAATGCGAACAGGTAATTTGAGCCCAAGACTTGCGCAGTCACCAGGGGACACGGATACGCCTCATTTTCACGTATTTAACGAACTACCTTTAGCCGCTGCCCAGTGGAGAGGTGTCTTGCTGTACCAGTCGATGTCTTTCTGGTTGGGATTGCACTTATTTTCCCTCAGAAGCTCCTCAACTTGATCACAGTCGCCTGCTGCTGCAGCTTGGTGCAACTCTGACATTTTAACCTAGCAACAGTGGATCCTAGCAACGGATCAACACTAGATGGCTCCTAACCTGAAGGTAAAAACGCGGAAAGGAAACCAGGGCGTGTCTAGATCGTTATCAATAATAATAATATATTAATAAAAATATATTATTATTATTCAAAAACAGCAAGGACGCGATTTAAGTAAGGCTAGCCTGTCTTAGGAAGTGAAAACTCATTTTATGTGCTATAACAAGTAAAAAAAAGGTAACACAATCCACATTGTGTCTGTTTTTAGTGTGGAAATAAATCAGGCTAACATTTTAAGTGTCCTGTGCTTCACAGATATAGCCAGATTCTTAATTAATTGCTTTATTAGTTACAACATTATTTTATTCACATTCATGACTCTATACTGGTTTTCCACATCTGCTGACAAACAATTCCCAGATCTAATGGGCCTACATGAAGCACATTTATTACCCCAGTACATTTTTTCTTGACTTTAGTCATTTTGAACCTGCCACACATGTATCCCTTCCAGAGATGGGCAGTAACGAGTTACTGTAATCTGATTACTTTTTTCAAGTAACGAGTAAAGTAAGGGATTACTATTGCAAAAACGGTAATTAGATTACCGTTACTTTCCCGTAGGAACGCTGCGTTACTGCATTACTAAAACCCTGATTTTCTTGCAAGTGTAAAACTTCTTTTTACAGTGAAAAAAACCACCTAAACTTCCAAGCAAGCACCGGGAGTGCGCTACCACGTAATGGGAAACTCACGGATTCTTCCACTGACCGCTGCGGCTCACCTGCACCGGGGCAAACCTCTGCCTACGCCACTCCTGCTTTACAGGTGAAAATAGAGCAACAGGACCGCTAGTCTTTGATGTTATTTATTTTCTGCTGTGTTTTACTTGCATCTATTTGAAAGACTGAGTGTAAACACAAAAAAATAAAAAATAAATTATGCGCTGGAATGTGCAGAAAATAGGTTTAAATGTTAAACAAATTTCTTCCAGTCAGGGAATGGTGCATATAATTTAATTTTTGCTTGATGCATAAAGTTAAAAGATTAAAACTAATAAAACAAGTTTTAAAAAAAGACTTTTCCATTTGATTACCTTTTGTATGATGGATTATGCAGAAAAAGTGGGCTGAAAGATCTATTGCTTTATTACCTATTCAGGTTGTAAATCGTGTTTTTAAAAAGTAACTAAGTAATTAATTACTTTTGAAAATAAGTAATCAGTAAAGTAACGGGAATACTTTTGGGGGGAAGTAATCAGTAATTAGTTACTGATTACTTTTTTCAAGTAACTTGATCAACACTGATCCCTTCATCTAGATTCAAGACTTTGAAGACATGCTCTCTACTTTTAAGATTACGCTTAAATCTTTCCTTTCTGATAAAGCTTATAGTTAGGGCTGGTTCAGCCTGAACATCTCGCCATTAAAGGCTCGGGCTTGTGGAGGGGCTTCCTAAATGCACCGAGCATTTCTTCCCCAGGTGTTTATACACCACTGCAGCATGTCATTAATGTTAATTTTCATGCCACAGTCGATTTTTGTCTCATCTCTCTGTGTGTGCCCTTTTTCTCTTTCCTTTCTGCCCCAGACAGTTGCAGCAGATGGCTTCCCCCTCCCTGAGCCTGGTTCTGCTCAACGTTTCTTCCCATTAGAAGTTTCTAAACTGTAAGGAGTTTTTTTTTCAATCTCAAAAATTACTTAGATAATACCCCATGAGCCAGCACTGATAGTTTGAGTTTTCCACTCAGAGATTCTACGTTAAGACATAAAGTGCCTTAAAGTGACCGTTGTTTCATAAATGAAATGCCAAATAAATATCCATAGAAAAAAAAAATAAAAAATTAAACAGCACCAATTGTTAATGCTCAAATCTTTATTATAAGCAAATGCAAGTCATTTTGGATTAAAAGTGAAAACTGCTCTAGGAATCAAACCATCTTTAAGGATTGTCAAAAAACAAAAATATGACTCTGTACGCGTTTCTAGAGACTTGACCTGGTAAAGAATATTATAACCTGTTATAACAATAAATCCAAACAAATCTAAAAGCTATAAAAGCTAAGACTAAATCCCTTTTATTTATACATTCATCTTGATGATTTGGTTGTAGAGATTTATTCCAAGTCTGCATTACTGTTCTTTTAATCAGAGTACAAATGCTAAGCAGCTGCAAATCTGCCAGCCAATGCAGTCTGCAAAACTATCTGTTCAAATGTTTAGAAACCATGAAAATAAATAAACAAACCAGTTTTAATCTATGTAAACACTTTATTGGGACAAATATAAAAATAAAAAATGTAATAAGACAAATTGTTACTTCATATTGAAACAACGTATCAGACACATTTTGGCTCCCCAGAGCTGGAAGAAACAAAGAAAGATTTTTTTTAGTGCTGTCATTAATTCTCCATTTCTGGAAATTTACTTTTGATAGATAATTCATCTGTGAGTTGCTATTAATAATACATAAAAAAAAGAAGCATTTATCAAAAAGAGACCTTTATGTATTAAACGTACCGATTGCCGTATCACTTGACAGCTTTTAAGCCTCGTCAATCTCGTCCTTAGCACTGGTTTCATCCTTGTATACTGAAAAAAAAAAAAAAAGTCAAGATAAACTAAACTAGCAAAGGACCTTTCAGTCATTTCAGTAACACTAACTAGCAGTCTACTAACCTGATTCCACACTTTCTGCCAAGGCACCATCTCTGGCCACTCCTTTCCAGTATTTGTGCATTTGTTTGTTCACATTCACTCCCTCACACTCAATTTTAACGTGATACTGAGGAACAGTGATGTCCGAGTGGTCTCCGATGCTGATTACTGTCAGTCTGAGTGGTTTATTAATCACAAGGTTGAAAAAGTCATCATAAACTGTGTCATCCCAAGACTCCTCAGACTCCTTAAATCCATTTAAGCAGCACAAAAAGGCCTGAGGAGCCTTCTCCAACAGAGTCTGAGGCAGTGATCTTATATCACCGATGTCAACTTGAGACTCATTTCCATAGTCAATGAACACAACATGCAGTGAAGTTTCAGCGTTCTCAATAACCTGGGCTCTGTACCATTGGTTGTCATCGGAATACAGAGCGAGGCATGGACTGCCTGGACCAGGAGTCTCAGGGAACAGTTTCTGCTGTGCCTCTCCTGCTTCCTGAGCAAGCTGCGACACTTTGCAGAGGTCCTCTGTGTTGGCATATTGACACCAGAAGAAATGTGGTCCCACAATACAAGATGCATATACCATCTCTGTATCGTTGGGGGAAAGTCGCGGCTCTTTGTACATGCATTTAAAAACATTTTCTTCTGCAACGCAAATTTGTTTCACATCAGGTTCAGTCTGACCACCCTGTGGGAGGTTTTCTGTTTGATGGCTTTCAGCATCAACACATTCTTCTGTAACCGGATTCCAGTATTTCTGCATTAGTGTGTTCACAGCCACTCCTTCACACTCAATTTCAACATGATACTGAGGAACACCAACCTTTGAGTGGTTTCCTATGCTGATTACTCTGAGATTAAGTGGTTTATTAATCAAAAGAGTGTAAAAGTCATCGTAAACTGAGTCATTCCAGGAGCCCTCGGACTCCTTAAATCCATTTAAGCAGCACAAAAAGGCCTGAGGAGCCTTTTCCAGCAGAGGCTGGGATAATGATCTGATGTTCCTGATGTCAATCTCGGACTCGCTTCCATAGTCAATGAACAAAACATGCAGTGTGCTGTCCGCTTTCTCAATTACTTGGGCTCTGTACCATTGGTTGTCACTGGAATATAGAGCGAGGCATGGACTCCCTGGATGGGGAGTCTCATGGAGCATCGTGTCCTTCTGTGCCTCTCCTGCTTCCTGAACAAGCTGTGACACTTCACGGAGACCTTCTGTGTTGGCATACTGGCACCAGAAGTAAAAGGGATCCCCAATGCAAGAAGCATATACAGTCTCTGCATCGATTTGGGAAAGCTGTGGCTCTTTGTACATGCAAAGATTGTCATTTCCTTTGGGAGCATCAAAATGAGTTGTGTTGTTCTCAGTTTGAATGCCTTGGGAGAAACTTTCTGCTTGATCAGTCTGGTTCTCTGAATTTTCTCCTGACAGTGATTTCCTGTTTTCCTGCACTAAGCTACTGATGAACATCTTAACACATTCAATATTCACTGCATATTGAGGAACCGCCATCTCTGAATACTTTTCCTTATTAATGACTGTCAATTTGAGCGGCTTATCAACCACAAGATTGTAGAAGTCATCATACACGTCATCGTCCCAGGAGCCTTCACACTCAAAGCCATCTAGAAAGCAAAGAAATGCCTGAGGAGGAATCTCCAACAGATGCTGGGGTATTGACCTCACATCTTTAATGCTAACTTCAGACTCATTTCCATAGTCAATAAATAGAACATCGAGAGTACTGTTAGTCTTTTGAATTACTTGAGCTCTGTACCACTGGTTGTCACTGGAAAAGAGAGCAAGGCATGGACTTCCAGGCACCAGTACCTCAGGAAAAACTGCGTCTTGAATTTGCCCAGTTTCCTGAGCAAGCTTTGATATCATGTTGAGATCTTCAGTGTTGTACTGACACCAGAAATAATGTGGTCCAACAATGCAGGAAGCGTACACGTCCTCAATCCGTTTTTGAGAAATATTTGGCCAATTGTACATGCAGATGGTCAAGTTTTTCTCAAGGCAAGAATTGGAGTGCTGTGTGTCTGAGTCACTGTGGCAAATCTGAACAGAAGTCTCTGCTACAGTTTTGTTTTCAAGAGTGACAAGCATTATGGGTTTTGTTCCTTCATCCAAAACCGTTGCATGCTCAATCCGTGGTGAAGCGACATTAGCTGTGGATTTTGAACTCCCCTTTAAATCATCTGCAGCAGACATCCTATCGTTACCATGGACTCCATTTTGTCCTGCTGTCTCCACCAATACTGATTCTTGTGCTGAACAGCCTTTGTTCAAGCTGTTAAAGTGGTGCTGGTCAGTCTGCTGATTGACATCGGTCATTTTGTTTTGTTTAGTTTTAGCCATCCTCTCTCTGACTTTCATATTCACACTCACTGAGCCATCATACAGTTCAACAATTAGCTTTCCATTTTCCACTTTTGCCACGGAAATGGTGAAACTACGGCCAACAGCACGATCTGCAAACCACTGGTTGACCTCCTGGGGTAATTCTGCAGGGACATCAAACAGTCCGAGGGGAATAGCTTGCACTGGACATGACCTGGCCACGCTCGCTTCAGTGGGAAAGGGACAGATATCAGTTTCACTGACTACAAGAGTATCCCCATAGTCCACAAAGTGCACTTTGTGCTTTGGAGTTATTTCTACTACTTGACCTCTGTTCCACTCATTATCAGTGTACCTTGCAAAGCACAAGCTACTGAGTCCAAGAGTCTGATCTGAGCGCTGTGGCTCACTAAGGAGTTGTGCAACACTTTCCATCAATTTGTCAAACAATTTAGCATTCCTGTCCAGTTGGCAGTAGAAGTGATTGACAGTCTCTGAAGATGTTATCCACACATTTTCTTTACCACCCACCTCAATATTATATGTGGAGTAATTGTACACATCAGATGTGACTTGTGGAGGAGATTGCAGATGTGCCTCAGACTGTGCACATTTCTTATCCAGAAGCTCACGTGCACTACCAAATGCAGTCTGAATGTCTACCATATTAAGCAGCAGACCTTCTTCATCAGATTCCACTGCCTTTACAACGCATTTCAAACTACTGTCTGTCGACGCACTTAAATCCACAAACTTGTGAAACTCTGCTAAGGCATCGCTATTCCAAGTAGTGGTAACGGGATAAGTAGGACTCTTCAGACTGAATAAGCAACATGGGAAAGCCTGAGTACTTAGCCGCAAGAAAGCTGGATCAATGGGGTGCACATCTTGCAGAGGGACCTTTTGAATTTGACCATAGTCTATAAATCTCACGTCTACAACAGGTGAATTGCTATTAGCAACGATCCTTGCTCTGTACCACATGTTATCATCTGGATTACGGGCAACGCAGATGGACTGAATAAGTGGCTGAGAGCGGGCGGATGAATAGTGATTTTGCAGATCTTGCATAAGGCATCTGAGGGAGTCGTCATCTTCTGTTATTTGACACCAGAACTTCTGTAGGCTTTCAATGCAAGACACCTTTACAGTGACACTACTTCCTACAGTGAATGCACTGTCATGACAAGCACTTTGCAACTCAGAGCAGAAACTTGATGTAGTATTCCCATTGCAATCTACTGCAGGTTCAGAGCTTGCTTTCATATAAATGTCACCGTTACAAGAAGGAGATGCACACTCTTGTCCACCATTGACCGTTTTGTTTTTGGAGCTTGGCGCAGTTCCCTCCGGTATACCATCAGGAATGACATGGACTTTGTTCTGTAAATTCATGCATTGTTCATCTTCAAGTAAACTGAGAATGGATGAGTTAAGAGATTCATTCTGGACAATTAAATCCTGCTCAAGCTTAGAGAGGGGAATAAAGTCTGCCTTCTCCAGAAAAGAACTGTTGACACAGGTAGCATTAGCTGCATAGAGTGTAACATTATAGACATCTTGAGTCGCATCATAGTGGTCAAACGTCACCACCACAGTCTTGTTCAGCAGGAGTGATTTCAACAAATCTGTCTGCACTGCAGTCCACTCTCTGCCATTTTCTTTTATTCCATTTAGAGAACAACGATATGTGATAACTGGCATTCTCAGGAATTTGCCAGCCAGTGGCCTGATGTCTTCAACAGGCACCAAGTCATTTTTTCCTTCATCCACATGAAAAACTTTTACAGCACCATCACAGGTCTCAATGTTTTGCTTTAGTAATGAGCGGTACCATCTGCCATCTGTCCCTTTAGCAGCACATGGATCCCCACAGCTCTGCGGAAGTTCCTCTCCAAAACTAGAGCTCTCTTCATAGTGTTGATGGATCTGTTCAGACAATATCTTCACTGCTTTTGAAAGAATAACAAGCTGGCAAAAAACATTTTCTGGATCAATTACCTCAGTCACATAAACCGTTTCCAAAATGTCAGTAAGCAGCTCTGGGTAAAAGTATTGGTTATGTTTAGCAAATTGGCTGCTAACATTCAGGCTCTGTTCCTGTGTTACATCAAAGGCCTCAGAAGACTCATCATTGGGCAAATTTAGACATTTCAGTACAATATTTTTAAATTCCTCCACTGGGATCTTCTTTGCAACTCTAGACTTGCACATGTGCTTCGAAACAACTGGTATGTCAAGGAGAATTGTCCTATCCGGCATCAGTACATATTGAACGAGTCCCCTAAACTTCTTCCCAGGCAGAGACATCAAAAACTTTGTAGCTCTATGAGGGAAATTTTTCTCAAGGGACAAGATATTTGCAAGTATGCAACATTCGATTTCAGGAGGCAGGAGAAAGCTGTCATTTTGAGCCCATGCTAAAACTGCACTTGTGGCAATGTGGGGCTGCCCCTGATCAATTAGAAAAAGACTGTATGTTTGACTTTCAATCGATACGATCCGAGCTCTGTGCCAGGTTTCGTTGATGCAGACCAGACAGAGATCCCCTGGTTTCCCTTCTAATCCAGAAAACTTCCTGTGAGGAGTCTGAATTTCCTCTCTCATCTGCTCGTAAATGTGTTTCTTCTCATCATCCATGTTTACCCATAATTCCACAAGACCACAGTTGGGTTTCAGGTTCACCCTGGTGATGAGAACAGAGATTTCTGTTCCTGGTGCTGGAAGCCCGGGAATTGAACACATCGTGAAGCTTAGACATCAAATATATCTGCAAAATAGTAAAGACAAATGTGTTACGACTTAAGAAAAAAAAAAAAAAAAAAAAACTTCAGTCCATTATTTTTTTTAAAGGCACTTAAATTGTACTAAACTGTAGTGTGGCCTAGGTTACTACCACTCTGCATTTAATGATAGCAGCCCCTCCCCGAGCCTGGTTATGGTGGAAGGTTCTTCTTCCCATTGTTGCCAAGTGCTTGTTCACAGGCGGTCATCTGATTGTTGGGGTTTTCTCTGTATTATTGTAGGATCTTAAACTTCCAATATAAATAACTGAAAAGGCGATGCTATTGTGAGTTCAACAGCATACAGATTTGAATTATATTCAGTTTTATACAAATAAGACTGAACTGACTTCACAACTGCTGCAACGCCATGTACTGTGATGATGGTGCATGCATTTTTGTGTTATAGTCATCTATGTCAGAACTGTTAGCAGAGAAACAAAGTAACACTTTGCATAATTTCCATGAGATAGCAATTTTTGTTATTTTCTAACCATTAACCAACCAAAACGTATATAATCTGAACTGACTTTGCAGTAATTTCTAATGTAACTGGAAAAGTTGTTAAACACACCAGATGATTATTTGGCCACATGTGCATTCAACTATTTTACTTATGCATTTATCTCATTGCTTATTCTTATAAGAAGAGGATTATTATTCAGGTCTGTATGTCTTGGGCTGCAGAGGAGTCTCAGGTTTCTTAAAAACATTCACTTGTTGGACTGTTTAACCGCTCACTTAACTGACAACAGCAGATGAACAAAAACAAATATGATGATAGAGAGAAACAAATTTGTGCCATTTAAACCACTCAAAAAAAAAAAAAAGCAGCAGCTGTTTGAGTTCTTTTTGACCTACTGTGATCTACTAACAACTAATGTGCAATTTAATCTAACTTCAATCAGGCCACAGAATTGCAGTGAGACTGGTGGTGTTCATTTACAAAACAAACAAGCTATATGGTAAATGGCCTGTATTTATATAGAGCTTTACTTAGTCCCTAAGGACCCCAAAGTGCTTTAAACAACCAGTCATCCACCCATTCGCACACACATTCACACACTGGTGATGGCAAGCTACATTGTAGCCACAGCCACCCTGGGGCGCACTGACAGAGGTGAGGCTGCCGAACACTGGCGCCACCAGTCATACACAGGACTTAATGACCCATCTCATTATTAGCACATTAAAAACTACACATAAAGACAGCTCAGGCAGCCTGATGAGGAGAGACACAATCAGGATCAGGTGAGAAAGCAGATCATTTAAATTTCACAACACTGGCATTCGGTGCCATCTACTGTCCATCTGCAGAACATGCCAACATTTTTAAAAGATATAACTTTAAGTTTATTCAGGTGAAAGATGTCTATCCAGGTATGCTTTTCCTGCACTGGCACTGTGTTTGGGGTCATTGTCATGCTTAAAAATAAAGCTGCTGCCAATCAGACGCAGATGGTGTTGTATTGTGGATCAAAATCTGATGCTAAGAGACCACCAGCACCACTGGCTGAAATGCAGCTTTAACATGTTTTACAGATGGCTGTAGACACTCACTGTTGTACCTCTCTCTCTGGACCTCCTTTGTACAACCACTGGAACCAAAAATGTCAAACTTGGATTCCTCACTCTTTTCTTAAAGCTTAGATGTGTAACCTTCACTGTTTGTCTGCTGTTGATAGTTTTAGGCCTGAAACGTTTTTGGCCACCACAAACATCTTTTAACAAATACTGCAGACTTTGCATAGATATGCTAAGTTTTCGGGGAATAGGTCTTTGGGAATCACCTTGTTGGTGCAAAAATAAACAGTCTACTAGCCTCAAGTGCCTAAAGATACAATTCAGTATTGGTTATTTACTAAGCTGTCTATGATGTGTCACCAACACTGATTCAAAGCTTGAGTTACGGGACTATTTTTAATGCTTGAATGACTCATAGATCAAGAAAAAAAGAAAAGAAAACATGAGGTGACCAAAGAAAACGTTTGAAAAATCTTCAGAAAGTCTGAAGATAAATTGCTCAGGTCTGTTTTTTTTCCTGGCGTATTGCAAGCAAAATAAAATTAAGGGTAGTTTAAGACTTTTGTCACCAAAAGTGCCCGTCGCTTCACAGTTTAGTTTGCGTTCTTTTTCACATGTGTTACACGGATCTTCAGCTTAATTTTTTTTTTCTCACCACGTCTGCTGCAGGCAACACGTCTCATCTTGTTCCTGTCGTTAAACTGAACTGGGATCCGGTAGGAGGAGGACATGGGGGCGTGCACTCACGCCTTTTAAAGGCTTCGATGAGCCATGACACAAAATCCTCCCGGAGATCAATGTGTTTGCATTTTTGTTGTTGTTTTCTTTTCGTTTTTTTAATAAAATAAAATAAAATATAGAGTCTAACTCCACATGCAGCACCATTTAAAGCCCCGGTCCCTCCCTCCACTTCCTCTCTCACTCCCCCGGCTTTTCTATTTTCAGCCAAAACAAAAACAAAACGGGAAAAACTGTTACATTTGTTTTGAACGCGCGCGCGCGCACACACGGCCACGCACGCACACAGGTGGGTGCCGAGCAATGATGCCGAGCCAATCACGCTGCACGCTTCGTGTTCCGTGTTTAGAACCGAAATCACACCCACAACTGTCACGGCAGCGGCTCGTTTTCCACGCAGTCACACCGTACGACCAGGAAGTCGTAAAGCGACGCACACTCTTCCCGTGATCATAATATTTTTGAAGGCTTCCCACGAGATCGAGCGATGGTAGGCGACTTCTAACAAGGTGCTATATTGTTCGTGATCCACGAGAGCTGAGCTCTAGCGGAGGTCTGCAGGGGGGTTGTGAGACAAAGAGCTGGACTTTGGTGTGGACTTTTGGAAACTGTTTTCTCACTGAGCTCAGAGGCTCTTACATGTTGGTGCAGCTGGCATAGCAGATCCAGCTCATTGTGACCTATAGATGCAGCGTAGCTCGGCTTGCTGGTGCCTGTAGTTATGTAGAGTTGCATGTGGAAGCAAAACGCTTAGCTACATGTTGCACTGCTGATCATCTATTTGTATCGCCGCTGAATCTGCTAGTTTAGGTGGCGGCTTCCTGACTTCAAGTCAAAATGCATATTTCTTTATTTTTACATGCTGACTCTATGAGAAATTAGTTTTCACCACTGTGTAAGCTTCCCTATACATTTTTGGTGCCGTCTCCAAACTGCTGCATGTCTCGCTGACATATTTACACTTCTGATTGCAAATTTAAACAAGGAACTACTACTAATACTGATGGCTTATTTAGGGCTTTTGCAGGTGGACACACTTATTAATAGAAGCATTCAAATCTGCCCAGTTTAATAGATTAAGACTGAACGAGAAAAGTTGTTCTGGTTGTGCATTAGTAGAATTAAAAACTTATCAGTTTGCAAAATGAGTGAAAGTTTCATTTAAGCTGACAGTGCTGAGCTATAGGGGGAGTTAAAAATAATGGTATCTCATTTGCTTTGTCATGTTAACTCTGTTGACAGTGACTTGTTCCAAAATGAGTAAGAGAAAAGGCAAAGTGATCACTGAAGCAACAACTTTCAAGAGCCGCAAAGTCGCAGCTGCGAGTATCGAAAATACGCCAGATGATGCAAACCCAAGTCATCAGGGGATCTGTTCCAAGGCCTTCGCTCAGTTTTCTACAGTGAGTATTTCGCCCCAACATTAAAACCCACACAAAGTTTTGTCTTTGCTCCTCCCGGCTCGTTAAAGGTTAAATATCGTTTTCTGCTTGTGTTCTTAGGGTGACATTGGACTCATTGAAAGCATCACTGTGAAGAATTTCATGTGCCATCATTCTTTTGGTCCGTTCCAGTTTGGGCCAAACGTGAATTTCATAGTTGGCCACAATGGAAGTAAGAGCTTTCCCTTCACTTGATTGTACCTGGATGTTGTCATGTCTGACATTTTAATTGGGTATAGCTTTCTTTTCCCTATAGAAACACTTGCTGGCCACTTTATTAGCTACAGCATGCTAGTTTGGGGTTGGACCTTCTCTCACCTTTGGTCCATGTTGACATGATAGCACAGTTGCTGCAGGTCCATGATATGAATCTCTCATTACACCACATTCCAAAGGTGCTTTTGGATTGTACAAGCTATTTGAGTACCTCGAACTCACCGTCATGTTCAAGAAACCCAACTGAGAGGATTTGGGATTTTTGTCATCCTGTGTTATCTTGCTGGAAGCAGCTTTTTGAAGATGAGTACACTGTGGTCATACAAGGATCGGCATGGTTAGCGACAAAACTCGGGTTGCCTGAGGTGTTTAAACAATGCTCAGTTAAGCAAAGTGTGCCAAAAAAAGTAGTCCCCACAACATTACACCACCAAGAGCCTGAATTCAAATTTTGACGCTACCATCCAGCCTTGGTTTCCTGTTCTCAGCTGACCCAGTCTGGTCTTCTGCTACTGTAAGTTACAAGACTTGCTATGCTCTGCATTTAGAGATGTGTTTCTGCACGCCGTGGTTGTAACAAGTGGTTATTTGAGTTATTGTTGCCTTAAGCAGTGCAGTTATTCTTCTCTGACCTCTGACATCAACGCGAGAACTGCCGCTCGCTCGATATTTCTCTAGTAAACTCTAGAGATGATTGTGTGGGGAAAGTCCCAGTAGATGAACAGCTTCTCAAATACTCACATCAACAACCACGTTACATTCATGTTGCACTTAAATCACCTTTCTTCCCCACTCTGATGCTTGGTTTGAAATTCAGCAGATCATCGCGACCATCTCTGCATTGCGTTAATGATGAACAGTCGTACTTAAATCGAGAGTTTGTTTTTAAAATGATATAACAGACTTCTAATATATCAGGAAGGAATGTCATCTTTAGACTTCAGGCCTAAATCCAGAACAAAACCTTGTCACCCTTTGTGGATCAACAATACAGAGTGAATGAACAACACCCAATTTTGTTATCTACAGAAGAACATTTGATCCATCCCTCTCCAGCTTTGTTATTTTGTCACTTAACGCCACACAAACTCCCCTGTAAAACATTTTAAACATTTAGATTTCTTTCACTGGAAAAAATACTTTGCAGGATTCACAAGATTATCATTTATTGCTCACTTGGCTGAATCATTTTAGGTGAAGTATCAGCTTATGTAAGGAACTGTTTAATGCTGAGCTCACTGAAAATTTGTTTATTCAAAGATGGCTCCCTGATTTCTTTTTTTTTCTTTTTTTTCAGTTGATGCATCATTTACAATCATTTGCATAGTTTTCTAGCACTGCCGAGCACCGCATGTCTGTAAGATGCTTTACATGCACCGATTTAATTTGTTGTCTTGTAACTGCTTTATCCCTCAGGTGGAAAAAGCGCTATCCTGACCGCTTTGATCGTAGGCCTCGGGGGAAAGGCCACTGTGACGAACAGAGGAATGTCACTGAAAGACTTTGTGAAGACCAATGAAAAGTAAGTAATAGATCCTAATATCGTCCCTCAGTAATAAATTGTGTGTCTTTATTTTAGTGTTAAAAATGCTTCAGATTTCTTTACTAGCACGTCACTAAAACAATGTTAAAAATACACTCTGGTTTCTAGTACTGCAGATATAACAGTAAAGCTGAGAAACAGAGGGCCAGATGCTTACAAAAAGGATGTTTACGGCGACAGTATCACCATTGAACATCGGCTCTCGAGTGATGGATGCCGGACCTGCAGGCTGAAAAGCAAATCAGGTGACTTTCCACAGATGCTGTGACTGGAAAACTTTCTGTGAGTCGGTCCAAGTCTTGTGAAACCTTCTGGAAATCTTAGATTAACCAGACACAGTTGGGAGTGGAGACCAAACACTTCAGCCACACTGTCACCTCCTAATACTGTATACATTCTTTACTCTCAGTCTGGAATTTTCTCTATAAACTTGTATATATTTTATTTGCATGGCACTGCTTTCAGCCGCTGGTTTTCCTATGTTGTAAATGTCATTTTATAAATAAAAGGAACTTAAAGTGCATGTGCCAGTATGCATGTTCACTCTTGTACCTGACCATTTTCAGAAGAATGTTCTTCTGTATGTTAAGCCACTAACATTATTATAACACTATTATTACATTCTCACACAAAATCACAGAATTTATTCACATTTCTTCTGTTGAATCTACCCAAAAATTTACCAAAGTAACCAAGTTTAACAGGCATAAATTAGTATTTATGCACCAACAAGATTCACAAAGAGCTATTAGCTAAAAACCTGTCACAGTGAAGTGAGTGTAGACAGTGAGTGTCTACAGCCTGGAAAACACACTGGAGGCTCCGTCGTGTTTTGGGCTAGATATCGGCCAGTGGTGTAGGAGATCTTGTCCAAATTTAAGGAATTATGAACACAGTACAGTACCATCTTATTATTTTCCAATGAGTGGCATGTAAGTTATAACCTCTTTTAAAGGGCAACAGAGGTTCAAACCACTTTACTTGCATTTTATCTCTTTTAGGACATCTCGTCTCAAACAAAAAGGAGGAATTAACGGGCATTTTGGACCACTTTAACATCCAGGTACTTGCTACTTTTTAAATTTTTTTCCTGTAGATGCCCCGAGGTTGTACTGCTTCCTGCACAATCATACACATTAAAGGACTTAACAGGATATTTGCTTGTGTATTCCAGCTGGATAACCCAGTATCCATTCTCAGCCAAGAAATGAGCAAGCAGTTCCTGCATTCAAAAAGTGAAACAGACAAGTATAAGGTAGCGTAACGCCACGTTCGCTAAAAGCGTTAAGATTTAAAGGTTACACCTGCAATGAAGCTCACTTTGATAAGTGCTTTCTTTTCTGCTTTTTTTCGTTTGTAGTTCTTCATGAAAGCAACTCTGCTCGAGCAGATGAAGAGAGATTACATCCACATTAAACACACTAAAATGGTCACGCGGGAGCAGGTTGAGAGGCAAGAGGAGGTACGGCATTCCTCACACAAACCGCTGAACGTTGATGTTGCACATCAAGCGAGATTATAAAGCAAATACACGTTGGAGAAATGTTATTTACATTGTTTATTTTTGGTTAAACACTGACAGTTTTAAAAGCATCTTCTTCTTTGGGGTTTCTCTTGGTTTTCTGCCTTTTATTTGGGAACCCTAATTGTATCCAGTTGCAGCTTATATGTTTATCTATGAGTAGTGTTTGATTTTTACATAAATCAAACATATTTTAAAATGCTTTTGTGTCCAGTGTCTCAAGGACCTGAAGCAAGAGTTCCTGCAGAAGAAGGAACGATATGAAAATGTTGCATCCTTCAGTGACATGAAGGTTGTTTTAGAGAATCTGAAGAAGGCGATGGTATGGTGTTTGGTAAGACTTGATCTTGAGGCTTGAACGCAACATTTGCTGGTTGGATAGAGCTTGCAATTTTTAATAAATGTGGTTTTTTTTTTATCTCTTTCAGGTGAGTGAGAAGGAGCAGCTCTTAAAGCAGTTGAAGGAAGACATTGAAAAGGAAGAAAATAATTACAAACCCAAGGATAACCTTCAGCTCTGTCAGGTGAGTCACAAGTGTTTCTTTTCTGTTAAATATACAACCCTATTTATAAATGTCAGACCACTTCAGACCTTCATCTCTGCATAAACTCAAAGTCCTTCCTTCACATAATGCATGGTTGTGTTTACAGTAGATATCCTGAGGTTGTGGGGTGGAGTGGCTCTATCCTGCTGGTAATTATTTTCAGGCATTGTCTTTAAAAACCTGTTTCTGTCTCTCTCATCTTCAGACGAAGATCATACAGCTAGAGAAGAAGCTTCAATGCATCAAAAGCAAAATTGACACTCTGAGAGAAGAGCAAGAGTCTCTATCAGAGGACAATGTTAAGTTGAAAGAACAAGTGAAGATCATTAGCAAAGCACACAAGGACCAGGAGGTAGTCGCTGACAAACGGCGCTGTGTTAATCTGCACATTTACTTATTTACTGTATGCATAGAGAAATATTTGACGTCATGTTAATGTCACAATCTTTTCCAATAGGTCGTTTATTTTCGAGCTCTAAACAAGCTGAAACAGTCGGAACAAGAGCAAAACCTTCTCCAGGAGAAGCTTAACAAGGCAAAAGCCAGGTAGGGGAGTAAGAGTTGATGTTAATACAGCTGATGTATTTGTTTTCAATATTTTTTTTTTTTACTCTGTTTCAGTAAGAGTCTGAACAGTGAGGGAGACTCGGAATACACGAAACGGCAGAAGAGTTTAAGTAATCTGAAAGAGCAGCTTGCAGAGCTCGAGAATAAGTGCACGCACCTGAATCAAGACATCAAGAACAAACATCAGGCGCTTCTCAAAGGGAAGGAAGAACTGGACAAGCTGAGGTATAACAAAGTAAATCATCTCTGGTGTAAACATATTGTCAGGGAAGTGAAAGTTTATGATCTTGCTCTCTTTGTATTTACCAGACTGGAGGAAAGGAACGTACAGGCTTCATATGAGTCCAAACTAAAGAGGAAGAATCAGCTGCTCGCCAGTCGATCGAACAAACTAAAGCGCTTTGGAGACCAGGTGCCTGACATGATGAGTGCAATTAGCGAGGCTTATGCCACGGGACGCTTCCTCAAGAGACCTGTTGGTCCAATAGGTAACACTCATTTTTAGGTTTTTGGTTTTTTTTTGGATAAAAATATTTTCAGACTTGTTTTTTTTTACTTTTCAGTTCAATACGATCTGCTTGTTAACGTTCTTGATGAGAAGATTGATAAAACTCTAATGTTTGCATACTAAATTAAAAACAAGCGCCAATAACCAGTTTGACTAGAACAGAGACTGAAAACTGGAAACAGGAAGAAGTGAGTCATCTGTCAGCTATCACATCTAAAGCTCTCTGATCAAGAAAACATGCCCTGTTAGCGTCATTGCCTCACAGCAACGAGGTCCTGCATTCCTTAGACAACTTGTAGCGAGGTAGAGCCATTCACTAGTAGTCATAATACAGTGCAGGGGTTGTTTTTCTGTGCTTGAAAGCATGACTGAAGAAAAGTCATGGATAGTGTGCTCGATTATCTCTGTATGGCAAGTCACAAGCACACAACAGTGGCAGTACAGATAACAAGTTGGAAACTCTGACTTCAGACTTTAAATGGAGCACATCACAAAGACAGGGAGTTGCCCCACATGGTTTAAGAAGCATCTTATTTTCCTTGACATCAAATGTGAAACGAGTCCTGCTTCTCTCTTCTTCACAAGTGTTGACATTTTGTTGCTTTTTCATGAGAAACTGAGAGCGCGAGAACTTGTATGTTTCCCCTGGGCAGATCAAATCTGACCTAACTGCACAAGGAGATTACTTCTGATTGGATCACTCCCCAACTTGTCCCACCTTTCTGAACAACTTAGTTTGTTCTGATTGATCCGTCCATTTTCATCTCATTTTATTGGCGGACAAAAGCGTCAATACATTTCATCATAGTTTTTCACTATCGTGCATTGGTTTTTGTCATGTTTTCATCTTGACGCTAACTAAGCTAACGAGTTTCTAGCTGCAGCTGCGTATTTACTGTACAGACATATGTCTAATGTTCTTTTCTTTCACGCAAAAAAGCAAACGCTGTACCTTTTTTTTAAATTTTTTTTTTTTTATAAACATCTTTAACATTTAAATAATTCAAAGCTTTCTACTTTTGATATATTGAAGCTGACAGTCTGTGTTTATTCCCAGGGGCATGTATCAGTTTAAAGGATCCCTCGTTAGCTGTGGCTGTGGAGTGCTGTCTGCGGAGCTTCGTGAAGGCGTTCTGTTGCGACAACTACAAAGACGAGGCGGTCCTCCAGGAGCTGATGACTCGCTTTTATCCAAAGGGCAACAGGCCACAGATTATCGTCAGCCCCTTCTCTGATAAACCGTACAACATTCATGGAAGGTCGGCATTATGTGAGATTTTCTTTTCTTTTTCTTATTACGTTTTTCTGAAACTTTTGGTTTTTTTTAAGCATGTTTTGTTTTCACTCTGTGCTGTTTCACAGGAAAGCATATCATCCGGAGTACCCATCGGTAATGGACATAATCACAGCAACAAGCCCAGTGATTATCAACTGTCTGATTGATATGCGAGGGATAGAATCAATCCTTATAATCAAAGTAAGTGTCTTACTAAGACCTGCTTATGCCTGGATATTGCCTAGAGTGGTGCTTTAGGATTGATGTTGCATTTTGTTGTTGTTGTTTGATCTCAGGAAAAAGATAAAGCGAGGAGGGTCATGCAGCACTGCCGTCCACCTAAAAACTGCCGTGAAGCCTTCACTGTTGAGGGGGATCAGGTGTATCCAAACCGTTATTACACGTCTGATTTCAGCATGGCAAGATATCTCGGTGGGGACATTGAGACTGAAATAAGGTAACCACTGGAAACTATTCAAGGTTTGAGTGACTGTCTTTCACATTTACACCCAGTTGAATGCTCAAACTGGATCTTTATGTCACATGGAAATGTCAGCAGTATAAATTGTGCCTGAGTACAGTCCCCCCCCCCCCCCCAAAAAAAACCAAAAACCAAACAAACAAAAACAAACCCAATTTCATGTGACTTCATAGATGTGGTATGTTATGTTTGTGGTATCCTGTCTGTTCCAGTATGCTGGACTCAGACCTGGAGAATTACCAGGCTCAGCTGTCCAGGTTTCAGCTCCAAGTAAACTCTGTCACCGAAGACATTGTGAATATGGAGAGCAATCTTAACAACACCATCCTGACCATGAAGACAACACTGGTCAGTAAAAAGATACACCTGAAGCTGTTTGGGTTTCCTTTCATTTTCTGCATTTGCAGTCTGTCTCCTCTTTTTGTGGTTTCTGGCTTCCAATTAAAGCAGAAAGCTAAAGAGCTGACAAGTGAATTCAGTGTTTGGGCTGAATATGTTGATTACTGATTTTCTGGAGTCAAATGTGAACCAAAGCATATTTTTAAAGGGGTTATATGCTAAAAAAAAAAGTAGTTTCTTAGTGTTCCAGCCTCAGTAGCTTTGACACAGTAACATCTGCTGTAATATTTACACCTCTGATGAAATCTCACAAGTGTTAGCTTTATTTTGATGCCAGGATTGTTTACACAGAGTTTGTAATTGCTGAGAAATACAATATTCAGTTTGGGCATGTCATTTTCGAGCAAGAAGCTCAGAAAGCCCCTGGAGGCATGAACAGGTAAAAAGATTGTGGCTATTTACTCCCCTCACTAAAAATCAAGTTAGCATCCCTTTCAGTTTTACAGTGATTTACTAATGTACCTTGCTAACCAAGATAGTTGCTCAGTGTTAGCATTGAGCGTGTTTAGTATAAAAAAAACAAAACCTCAAGATGGTGACAACAGAAAAACCAGTCTTGCAAACAGTAATCCATAAGTTACTATGTATCCATCTTTTATGTAAAGTCTATGTTCCAGTTGCTGTTTAATGCTGGCAAATCAGTGCTGAAAGATGTGATTAATGTGATTTTTAATTAACATTAGATAACATTTATTTTCTCTTCGTTGCAGGCTTCTGTGAATCATGTCAAAGCAGCAATAACTGATCTCGTGACTGCTAGTGAGGAGCAAATTAATGACATCAGCTCACTGGTGATACTTCAGTTTTTATTTTTATCTGTTGCGTAATAAACTAAATGCTGCCATGAATTATGCAGGTTAAGTGTTTCTGAATGTTTTAAACTGTGCAGGAAGAAGTTGCCCAAGAGAATCAGCAGAAAATCGAGGCAGAGAAGCAAAGTGTTCAAGAAGCAAAGGCAGAACTCGACAAGCAGCGAAAAATGGCCGAAGACTCAGATTCCAAGTACTCATCTGTCAGAGACCGGATTGATCAGCTTCTAGAGGAAATAGAGCCCCTTAAGGTGCAGTAGAGGTTTTACAGTTTCAGGTCTACAACTTGTTGTTTTGTGCAGGTTTCCAAACCTTTGTGCTCTTGATCTACAGGATGAACAGCTGAAACTGGAGACGGAGTGTGCCAAGCATGAACGAAACCTGAAAATCTTAGAAAACAAAGTGAAGGCTCATGACGACAACATTGAAGGCATGAAAAATGAACTTGCCCAAAGAGAAGAGGAGCTACAGGTAGGAAGTTGTTTTTTTTTCAGCATGATACGGTGTAGTTAAGCTGTAGTTTAGCTATTCACGCCAGCCGGTATTCGGTGAATTCAATCAAAGAAAGTAAGCAGAAGTCTCGTGATGTTACGACAGGAATACGTGGCAAAGGCTATAGAGATCAGTCCGGAACGGCAGCACGTGGTCGGCAACACCAAGAGCATCGACACAGAAATCACTCGACTGAATAAGAAGATCAAAGTGTATGAAAGCGACCACGGCGAGCAGCAGCAGGTGGTCAGGTGAGAAACTGAAGGCTTTCAGCAACAGAGGCAGAAATTATTTTAACAGTTAAAACTCAAATATTTATTGAGCTAATTCATCAATCATGTTAGTGCATGTGTAAACTGTATGTATAAAACTGGTGGAATGTAGGTAATCTAATCAGGTACTGTACCTGTGTACAGACTTAAGGTACTTATAATATATATTAATCCCAGTTTCCCCCTAGACCTAAACTGGCACCCCACTCAGCCAAGGATTTTCACCTGAGCTGACTTGTTTTATTAGCTAACCTAAATAGACTCTTAGGCATGGTTAAAGTAGACCAGAACCATCCAGAACGATGGTCCAGGAACTTTAATTGAGCCAGCATATCCTCTCAGCACCACCTTTTTTCCTTCTCATCGGTGTGATGCCTTCATGCTGCAGATGTCAATAAAGTTGTTGTTACTGCAATTGAGTATTTAGCTGCCTGCTCTGTCTGTGCTTACTTGTATTTGTTCAGGATATAAACAGAGTAGCATTTATCGCTGTTGACATTCAAATGTTTCAAACAGCACGAGAAATAAAGACGCTGCGTCTCCCAGGGAGAAAAGAAACATTCACGTGTGAAAATTTTACTGAATAGAAATGAGAGATGATGAAAGATGTAAGGAAGACGCAAGATTAATTACGTTTAATACATCATTTCAGGTTAGTTTGCAGCAGTGTGGTGAAGTTTACAGTAAAGCAGCAATGTTGGAGCAGTGCACAGCAGCCTGTGTTGTTCATGGTCAATGTCCGGTTACATCCAGAGTAGCAGACATCAAATTTAAGCTGCTCTGTTATCTTGTTGAATTCAGATAAATCCAAAAAGAGCAGCAATGGCACATGTTAGCTGATCACAGCCGTATGCAAAGAAAACAAATCTATTGGAGCTCAAAGTACAAGTTTTTATCTTATTTTTAAGCGTTTTTTCTTCGCAGTGCTACACCTGACAAATCCACTTTAACCCCTTTTTACACATAAAACAACAGCTGAAAACAACCCAGACGTATGAAACAGGCAACTGTTATGATTTGCTATTGTTTTCCTTGCCCTTATGCTTCTGCTAATCAAAGATGACTATCATAGATTGCTACATATGAGTCAGGTTGTTGAAGTAAACAATAGACTCCTCGGTCGCCTGCATGCGCTCTCGACCTCCGGTGTTAAAGACCGTAGGCGCACCACCACAGACGCATCGACGTCTGTGACACACATGGTGCAAAAATAACTCTGCATTAATCGGGTGCAACGTTACATTGAATAATTATTGTTATCTAATAATTGTTGTCACCACACTTAAAGGTGGTGTCTTACTTTAGATCGAACAGTGTTTTTGTATTCACTATCTTGCCTTTATTTACGTATTTATAGAGGGTGCAGTGTTAGAAGCACTTCTGAATGTGTCATGGGTGTTAATTGTTTTATTGACACCTATGACAAGTGGAACGCTATTGGCATCGAAAACCTAGACCTGGTGGAACTTAGCTGTTGTACTGGATAAAGGAATATATTGGTTTTTTGTAATCAAAATCAACCTTATCATATAGATAATATTTTAGAAAGCTCTGTCTCAACCGGCTGCAACAGTTAAATCCTTCTCAGACACTTATGCATCAGTAAAAATATTAATTTAATTATGTATAGTAGTATTACCCTTATAGGACTCATTAGCAAAGTTGATGTGCAGAGCTGTAGCAACTATAGAGATATAAACTTCAAGTAGGAGTAACGGATGGATTCAAGGTGGGGGTTGACAGATGAGACCGGGCAGAAGTCTCTGCGGACTGTGATGATAGCAGATGACACTGTGATCTATAGAGTAAGGAGCAGGAGGAAGAGATCCTGGAAAAGTGGAGGTGTGCTCTGGAGAGAAGAGGAATGGAAGTAAGGAAGCAAGACAGAATACATGTGTGTGTGTGAATGAAATGGAGATGACGCTGGGAGTAAAGGTAGTGAAGGTGGATCTGTTTAAATACCTCGAGATCATCCAAAGCAATGTTTAGTGCACAAACAAGGTAAAGAGGAAAGTGCAGACACAGTGGAGTGGGTGGAGATGAGTGTCAGGGGTGATTTGTGACAGAAGGATGGCAGCAATGGTGAAAGGGAGTGTTTACAGGAGGCCTGCAATCTAGTTTGGAGGGGGTTGCACTATTCAAATGACGGGCGGCAGAGCTGAAAGATGTTAAGATCTTTAATGGGAGCGATCAGGAAAGTTGGAGAGGCAAAGCTGACATGTTTTGGACATTTAAAATTGAAGTGTTTAAAGGTAGAATTTACTCACACAGCAAACATGACTCATACAGATTTAAAAGCTAACTTAGTTTGCTGTAGACCAACTGTATTTTTTCAAAAACTTATTTACTTAAAGGCTTCTTCAAAGACATCTTCCATCTTTATTCTAACCTATCATTTTCCCTGGATTTCATCTCCCAAGAAATAAAAAAGGTGCTCCTGCTCACTAAGTTTCAGCTCATCTCCTTCGGACTGTCTCTTCCCCTGTACGGATTAATCAGATCTGCCTGCTGGCCATCACTAAATCATCTCCTGCCCTCATTTTACATGTGCACACTGAAAGCTGAATTGAGAAGAATTTAGGCTATGCCAATTTCTTCCCTCTGACCTCATTAGGGAGTACGCCGAGGCCCTCGCTCTCTACAGAGAGAAAACCAACCAAGTAAGAGATTTGCGGAGGTTCATCGATCGTCTGGATAACATCATGTCAGACAGGCAGAACAGATACAAAATAATGCGTAGGTAAGTAACGATCTTGCACGGTAGAAAAATATAATATAAGGATTCATTGACGTGGGAAAAATTGTACTTTTGGCTAAAACTTTTCTTCTTCTCTTTTTCCTGAAGGTCCCTGTCTGTCAGATGTAAGTTATACTTCAATAACTTCCTAATAAAGATGAACTGCTGTGGATCTATGATTTTTGACCACAACAACGAGACGCTCTCTATCATGGTACGTGCTTATCTCTCTAGTTTGCCAGAAAAGTTTGTTACATTACAGCAAACCAGGAGCACAGTTAATATAAGTAACACTCAAGTTTGTTGGCACTGAAGGTAAAGCCTCCAGGCAGGGAGGAGGATGGTGTGAGTGACATGAGGTCGCTGTCCGGTGGTGAGCGCTCCTTCTCCACTGTTTGTTTCATGCTCTCACTGTGGGAGATCACCGAGTCACCCTTCAGATGCCTCGACGAGTTTGACGTCTACATGGTGAGTGCACAGAAAACACATTAGTCGCACGTAACCAGTAGAAAATGCTTACGGGATTTGGCTTTTACTCACTTGAGTTAACAGTTCCCTTTCTTTTGCTGCGGCAGGATATGCACAATCGAAGAATCTGTCTGGATCTGCTTCTGGAGTTGTCAGAGCGGCAGCATCTTCGACAATTTATCTTCATTACACCTCTGAACACCAGGTAATGTATTTGTGTGATGTTAGCCTTAATATCCTTTGACGTTTTCTCTGTGGAGGCTGATGTGCGCAAGCAGACCAATTGTAGATTTTTGTTGTTGTTATTGTTCCTGAAATCATTTTATGTCAGTTTGTCAGGTAAGTATTTTTGATTTCACTGTTTTTCAAGATCCTATATTCTTCTTTTTAAACCTCCCGCTATCCATCTTTACCTTTTAATCTCTAAAAATGACCTGTGCTGTGTGAAAAATGATTGACAACTGATCAAAAGGTTCGTATTTTTCAGCAATCTACCCAAGTCGGACCTCATCAAAATCCACCAGCTGCGGGCTCCAGAAAGACACCGGGGTCAAACAGAAGATGAGGATGTTTAAACTGAGCTTCAGTGACATCAGTGGATGAATGTTAATGGGCATTACTGTATACAGTTAGAAAAAAACATTTATGAACCCTTTTGAATTACCAGGATGTCTTCATTTAATTGCTCTAAATGTGGTGTGAGCTTCACCTAAGTCCCCAGTGGTATGCTGGCTAGAGTAAACAGGCTATCTCAAGAGCTGTTTACTTTAGCCGGAAAGAGTACGTGTGCTTTTGAATTTATTTTGTGACTTGTAGATCCTCCTCGGGTAGCAACAACTCCCATCAGACACTTCCTGTAGCTGGTCTTGAAACTTGTAGAGTGATGAGGCATTTTGGACCCCTGCTTCCTACAAAATAGTTTCAGTGCATTAACATTTATGGATAAGGCGCAACATCTCACTTGGATTAAGACAGAGACTCTGCCTTTATCATTACAAAACCCAGTTTTCTTTATCAGCTGTTCTGTTGTTGGCTTGCTTAGAAGTGCTTGATACGGCGCCAGGCTCTGAGGTATCAAAGCAACATCAGTCCATGGTTTTAAAATTAGATCAATAGCAACATATGATATATTACACCGTGCCATTATTCATTTAAGAAAAATGCAGCGCCCGCAGGTCGGCCGCTACATTTCAACCGCAAGACCTACGTGCGCCTGCTCGCCTAATAGCTGAAGCAGCACCCTTCAGGTCTGGACTTTGACTGAGTCATTGCAACACCTTGATATTTTTTTTCTTTTTCAGCCATCTGGTGTAGATTTGCTGCTGTGCTTGGGATCATTGTCCTATTTTATGGCCCAGTTTAGGCCAAGCTGTCGGACAGATGCCCTCACATTTGACTCTAGAATACTTTGGAATACAGAGGAGTTTGTGGTCGACGCTGTGGCTGCAAAGCAAGCCCAGGTTATCACCCCTCCGCCACCATGTTTGACATTGTGCTGATATACTGTGTTTGCTTTACACTAAACGTGGCGCAATGCATTATGGGCAGACATCTCCGTTTTCGTCTTTCAAAGGCATTTCGTCAGATCCATCTTTTTGAACCCAAGCCGTACTGCCATGTTGTTTATAGAGAGAAAGGCTTTCTCCTGGCAACAATTTGAAACAAACCATACTTGTTCAGGCTTTTTCTAATTGTGCTGTCATGAACTTTAACTTTTAACACGCTAACTGAAGCCCGTAGAGTCTGAGATGTAGCTCCTTTTTACACTTGCTCTGAGCAACGCTCAACGCTCTGGCTCCGGGGTGAATTAAGCACCTTCATCAACCGTTGTTGCGATTTGGCACTACATAAATAAAATTGAATTGAATTTGCTGGGAAGTCCACTACTAGCAAGACTAAGCACTGTGTAAAATGTTTTCCACATTAATCTTTGTCGTTACAGCACGGTGTCCTTCAAGTTGTTTGGAAATGGCCTCGTAACCTTTTCCAGGTGACCAGCAACAACCGCTTTTCTAAGACAGCTGCTGATATCTGTGCTCGTTGGCATTGTTTTAACTGCTCCAGACCTCCAAACGAATAAAACGTCTGCTTTTATAGAGGTGCTCACAATTGCTGATGATCATTTAGTCAAGTGCATTTGATTAGCAGCACCTGGCTCGTACCCACCCCCTGAATTCCATTGGAAACATTAAGGGTGTACTTAGATTGCGTTTTGGTTTAATTATTAATGGCAAAGTGTAATATGTCATGTTTTGTAGGTCAGATTAGGTTGTATTTACCTGATTTTAAAGACTTGCTAAAGCCACAACTACTTTGTGTCCTGATAATAAAACCTTAAAACTGACAGACAAACATCCAGGTGATCGTTTGCAAGCTTGAAATGTACCACAGTATGTTTGTGTGGAGTGTTTTTTGTTTCTTTTGTTGCACTGATCTCCATGAAGGCTCACACAAACCAATCTTTCTTGAGATTCTTCTTTCTTTTCTTTCATTTCTATGAACAATCTGTAATTTTTACAGCTGTGTCCAAGCAGCTGTTGTTGTTGCTCATGTGAAGGCTCGTTTTTAGCCTACGAGCGCTTTGAGCGATTGCTCAGTGTGTTCACTAAAGGCTGTTTTTATAATTAGTTTTGTGTTTCTCTATTATCGTTACTTAGATGAAGATCACGCCACGTTTTTAACGAGGACTAAATGAAGCCGTATTTGCAGCTGTATGTCAGTATTACTGTGTGTTTTCGGAGAACTTTTTATTTTATGTAATGTTTTTATCATTTTATGGCAAATGAATGCAGGCTTTTAAAACAACACAGGAGGTTGTGTGCCAAAAATCATGCACTGTACAAAGTTAATGTTTTGTCCATAATAGATAAGATGTCTGAGTGTAATTTTAATGTTTTAATGAAACACCGAGTGGCTGATGATGATTTCCTCTGTTCATTATTTGACTTTACATACACGTTCTCAGATTTAGTCATTAACGTGAAAAATTTCACAGATCTACCAGAAGTGTCCTGCACTATTAACGTTTTCTAGCAGCTTTTATTCCAGTTTTCAAGAGCTAATGCCTGTGTTCAAGCTGCCACGTAAAGATGGAATCCAGCCACGGTATCTTCTTTAAAATTGTCATCAACATCTGGCAGGGCTGCATCCGGTCGCTGTTCTTCTTTCAGGTTGCCCTTGATTACATCATGTGGCAAGCAGTAACACACATCAGAGGTGGCATCCGCTGGAGTGATGGGCAAACACAACATCACAGATGATTACAGTGTAGTTGAAACACAGCGGCTTAGATAGAAGAAAAACCCAAGAAAGTCAGCGCTGGGGAGAAACCGTTCAGGTCTAATGCTTGTGCACAAATGTTTAGACATCAAAGAAGACTAAAAATACATGAAAGAGATGAGCCCCTCTTGTCCACTTGGATTCTTTATGAGGGAAATGTTTTGATCCCGTCCAGTGAAAGACCTTAGACAGTCAAAGGAGCTTGCAAAGAAAAGCGTCTGGACTTCTTTAAGTTGCTTGAAGACATTTCACCTCTCATCCGAGAAGCTTCTTCAGTTCTAAGGTCAAATGGTGGGGAGTCCCAGATTTAAAACCTAGTGGGAGTGACCCCTCACAGAGGGACAAAAGGACCCCCTGATGATCCTCTAATCGCCTGAGCCAAGGTGTGAAACTGGGTGTGGGTCCCAATCAGCCAGAGTTTCGCATGGGCTCATTGTGAAACCTAGCCCCACCCTATCATGTGATTTCCTGAGGTCAGCTGGCCCAGGATGTGAGTGGGCGTTAAGGCGTCTGGGGAGGGAACTCAAAACTTGATTATAGATGGCAGACAGTTGGTGTCGTAAACCACCGCCTCTGTTCAAAGATGGTCGCTCACAGTGGACATAGATGGCTTCTTTCACTCCTCTTTCAAACCATCTGTCCTCTCTGTCCAAAATGTGAACATTGGCATCCTCGAAAGAGTGTCCTTTATCCTTAAGATGCAGATGGACTGCTGAGTCTTGTCCCGTGGAGGTGACTCTTCTGTGTTGTGCCATGCGCTTGTGAAGTGGCTGTTTGGTCTCTCCAATGTAGAGGTCTGGGCATTCCTCGCTGCACTGTACAGCATACACCACGTTGTTAAGTTTGTGTTTAGGAGTTTTGACAAAACTCAGGAATTAGCATGATAAGGTGGGGCCAGGTTTCACAATGAGCTCACCCGAAACCCTGGCTTCACACCTTGGCTCAGGCGATTAGAGGATCATCAGGGGGTCCTTTTGTCTGTGGGGGGATACTCCCACTAGGTTTTAAATCTGGGACTCCCCACCATTTGACCTTAGAACTGAAGAAGCTTCTCGGATGAGAGGTGAAACGTCTTCAAGCAACTTAAAGAAGTCCAGACGCTTTTCTTTGTAAGCTCCTTTGACTACGATGACCTGGATGACTGAGAACCTTCACAGACACAAAGACCTTAGACAGAAATTTTGATGATTGAGTTTTCTTGAAAGCCAACACAATGGAGAAACAATTTGGCTTATGCGACTGAAATAAGAAGTTTGTCTTTGTTTGCAGAAACTGAGATGAAGGCAGTGAAATGACAGACCAGTTGGACAGCCATGTGTCATTTGTGGGTGTTCCACCTCTCATCCAAGAGACTTCTTCAGTTCTAAAAATAAAAGAGTCCCAGATATTTTACTCTTAGTGGTTGGTTGTCCCCTCCCAGGTGGTTGTGAGGGTCATCAACCCACTATCGATCATGTGAGTCATCACATGAACAAAGGTGTATTTAAAAAAAAAAGTATGGGTCATTACCAACACTGGGGGTTAATGGTGAAACCACCTTGTAACCTTGCCCCACTGCATCATGTGACTTATTGGGATCACATGAGGCCAGGTGTGAGTTGGGATTGAAGCACTCGGGAAGGGATCTCATGACGGCATTGCAGGTGGTTGATAGCTGGTGTTGTAAGCCACCACCTCTGTTCAGTGATGGTCGTTCACAGGGGGCTTAGATGCTCTTGGTCCACAATGTGAACACTGGCATCATCAAGAAAGTTCCAGTGCAGATGCATAGCTGAGTCTTGTCCTGTAAAGGTGGGTCTTCTGTGTTGTGTTGGGTTAATGGAGTGCCTGTTTGGTTTCTCCTTTGTGGAGGTCCAAGCATTTGTCACTGCAGAGCATACTCTGTCCTGTTTAGCTTGTGTTTTAGAGTTTTGTCCCATGGATGAATCAATTTTGTCTGAGGGTCTTGCTGGGTCTGCTGGTGTCTGACCTTCTTTCGTGTACATATTTGCTGATTTAATGGAGGCCCAGTTGCGATAACCATGTTTTATTAAGAGCTTTCTTTAAGTGTGTGTTCCTTTTCTTTCCCTTTTTCCTTAGAGGAAATATTTTCTGCCTGGTGTTGTAGGCTCCTTATCACCTCAACGTTGTGTTTCACAGGGTGGTGGGAGTCAGAGAGTAGGTACTGGTCTGTATGTGTGTGGACTTCCAACCCAACAACACAGTCAAGGATCCTGCTGTCCTCCCTGGTGAACATTTGTTTTAAGCCACTTGAGTGAATTTGTTTGGTGGAGGCCTCTACTTCCTGGGTTAAAAACTGGTTGTTTCAGGTAGTGGATGAATTATAGTGTGGATTATTTTGAACTGTGAATCGTGAAGACAAATAGGGAGCTGGAAAAGAGTATAACGTTTAGGGTAAAAGAGAGGTAGTATCAGGTACTTGCTTTTATTCTGATATAGATTTTCTTCTATATTGCTGGATAGTTTTTGATGAAAAATCAAATTGTGATGTCATTTTTCTGTTTTTACGGGGCTGACAAGAGTAGTGTTAAAGTGCTGCATAAATAAGCAGTACTGGAAAGGGTTGTAGTACTATTATACTCGTGGTGATACCCATACTGAGCTACTAAGTCCCAAAGTGGGTGGTGTGTCCAGTGGGAAGCTCTTTTTATCCTTTTGTAAAGATACGATTTAAATTTACCTCACCAATGTGATACCTTGAGACTTTTAGTCAATCAACCCAGCTCTTTACTCAGTTTGCAAATATTGCCACAATATTAGTGCTCTTTTTTTAGCTACTTGTTGTCACTGTTCCTGTTTTCTTTATCAAAAGTCTTCATTGATTATCTTGCGGTAGTTGTTAATAGTCATTTTTGTGGATAATTGAAAGCACTGTCACAAATAAAACTGTAATTCTGAGCAGGTTTTATGCGGATCATATGATTTATGCACACAAGGCTGTCCATCCATTCATCCCTTTGTCCATCCATACAGAGCACTGTGTTCAGAGATGATTTTATTTTGTGCCCATTAAGTCCACCTGGCAGCCCGTGCCTTTTGAAAAAAGCCTGTTCATGGTTTATTTGTTTTAATCACTACAGAATTATTTTTGGGTGCAACACATGCCACATGTATAAAAGAATACAGTCACTTGTATTATGCTTTTTCATATTTGATATAAACATTTACTAGACAAAGAATCTGACATGGTGACTGGCCTGAAATTTATAAATTATATAGACACTGATAATGTAATGCTTGATTTGAGACAGAACAATGACAAGCTTCTGCACCTTCCACTACTATAAGTGGACTACAAGCAGACACTCAGTCCTTGCTTGCATAGCCTGGAAATGGGGAAGCAAAACCGCTGAACGAGAATTTCTGCAATAGTTTCAACCTTCGCCAACTCGTTGCTGTCTCGCTCTGAAACGCTCTCTCAAAAGCTTTATCGAGCACCTCTCTCGAGGGTCCTGCATCTTTAATGACTGCGGCGAACGGAATAGATTAGAAGATGAGACCTTTCGATAAAAAGTTTCTCCTTACAAAAAAGTTTTATACGAAGGAATGCAGTGTGTTCGGTAAACATATATGTAAGGCTTTTTCCCTCCTTTTGCTGCACTGGAAAGTGGAGCCCCTCTCACGAGGGCCCTAGCTTTAAGAGTGAGCTCCCAGCAATAAGGTCAAAAGCCAAGACTATTAATTTTGCAGTGCTCTTCATTTCTGTAAACAAGTTGATATGTACTGAGTAAAGTTTAGTTACTTTAACGTTAACTCGAGTAAACCATAAATCAAAGAAGAAGCCTAAAAAGAAGCCAATCTGGGATCGCCGTGGGGAATAATGCGCCTAATGCTGTAAGTCTGGCCTCGTCTCTAGATTAAGCGGCAGCAGTACAATAATAACATTAAGGGACGCATGTTGCATAAATATATTTCTGCTCATTCTGTAAGTCACTTAAGCAAAATATAATATGTTCACGTGAAAGCTCTTCCTTGGAGATTAGCCCTCAACTGCAACCCAAAAACCTTTCGAAAAGTGTCACACATACACGTGTATCGAATGGAAGGAAGCATGCTCCCACATTACAGGAGGTGAACTAATGGTCTAATGAGTCACATACTGTACATCCCATGCAACAATACTAAATGAATTTAGAGTGACGGTTTCTCTTTTCATAACCACCTAAAGATGAAAAAGGTAAGAGATTTTTTTTTGACACATAATATATGCATGCAAAGAACCTACTCTTCTTGGTTCCACTGTGTGAAAACATCTGGAACAGACAGGAGCCTTTCTACCCTCCAAGAGCTCAATAAGTCTGTACAGTAGAGACAGTTACAATTATCATAGGAATTATTATTTAGTTACTATCATGTAAAGCGTACAGTAGTTGCAGCAGTGAACACTGGGGATCCTAAATACTGCAGAAACATAATTTAATGCAGTGCTCCACTGATATACAAGCTAAGGTTGAATGAGAATGTAGAGGAGTTACTGTGCACAAATCACATTGGCATGTTGTCAGATAGAAATGTATGATATCTTATAGCTATGTTCAAAATTATTCAGCATTTGACATTCTCATGCATACAACCACAAGAAGCGAGTCCATTGAAAAATAGTCCAAGCATTGTTTTTTGTTATTTTTTTTCCTGTGGAAATGGCAGAGAACCTAATGAGACATTAAAACGTGTGCTGCTGTCCAGAGTGTGTGGATACAGACAGGAAGAGGAGGGAGCAGCGACGGCTCACTTCTGCATGTCACACTGCAACAGGAGCACGATGGACGGGTCGCTCTTTGCCGCCTCTTTGAACTCCTCCAGCGAGATCTGGTCGTCGTTGTTTTTATCCATTTTACTGAAGATCTTGTCCACCCTCTGCTCTGGTGTCAAACCGTCCTCGTTCATTTTCATCATGATCACCGTGCCCACCATTTTGTAGATAGCCTGTGGGCGAGGTGTGGCGAGAAATTAGCTGAGAACTGTGGTTTGCTGTGCAAGAATAAAAGATGAATGGATGGATGAAGCAGTGAATAAACAGATAAAAGTCAAATGTTGAAATAATATCATTTTTGTGGAGATTCATGATTAAATTGCTGAAATGGCTACAAGTAAACAACAACAAGCTACATACAATTATTAAGCAAAAGTAATCCGTGGATGGAAATAGTACCAGTGGTTGAATAATGTATGCATGCTGCTATTTTCTGTCAGCAGGCTGAAATTTGGTTGCACACAGAAGACCAAGAACTCTGAATATTTCATTAATATATATCAAATGTGCAGGAAACACTGGGCCTTTACTGATTTATTGAATTATTTCAAAAGCAGTGTTGCACAACAGTGCAAACAAGAGTCGAGTTGGAAAATCCTTTGTAAAAGTGTGAAAATCATTTTGACTTTTTAGTTAAGTAAAAGTTATAATTCTACTCGAGTACCCAATAAGTGTGACAGAGTTTTACCAAAAAAAACACCAAAAGAACAGATTTTTTCATTATTATTGTTCAATTTAAGAATAAACCCAAATCTTCAGATTAAACTTGAAATGCTATTTTTGAGAATCATGTCGAAATATTAGCTAAAGTTGAAATGTGGACTTGATGAGTTGACACAACAACTTCATCAGCGTTCTGATTGTGTTTTGTGATCATCCATTGCCAGCTATTTCATTTTGCACAAATGAAGCCAACCCCTCGAAGTTTGTGTTTTTTCCTTCTGAACAGATGCAGCTTTTTGCACCATCTCTTCAACATCATTGCACTTATCACCACATCGTGTTTATGTAATAAAAGAGAAATAATTTCCTTGTTATTAAAACCAACTCTTAAATACACTTGCGCTAACTCTACGCAAGCTATTTTGTAGAGGGCAAAGCAGCCATGGCATTTGTCTGACTTGAAACAACAACATTTCAGCTTTAGTCTCAATATGAACAATATTAATATAAAAATATATTTGCCTTTTCTTTCTTAATGTGGCCCTAATACTCCTTTATGCAGTAGTGCACAAGTCGTGTGTCCAAATATATATCGAATGCCACTTTTGGAATAACATATATTCCAAAGTGCCTCAAGAGTTCGCCATGTAATCGGAAGGTTGCCGGTTCGAGCCCCGGCTTGGACAGTCTCGGTCATTGTGTCCTTGGACAAGACACTTCACCCGTTGCCTACTGGTGGTGGTCAGAGGGCCCGGTGGCGCCAGTGTCCGGCAGCCTCGCCTCTGTCAGTGCGACCCAGGGTGGCTGTGGCTACAATGTAGCTTGCCATCACCAGTGTGTGAATGTGTGGATGACTGGATATGTAAAGTGCTTTGGGGTCCTTAGGGACTAGTAAAGCGCTATACAAATACAGACCATTTACCATTTTACCATTTCATTGGATCATCGCAGGTGTCCATGATGTTAAATACTTAAATATTGTTGGGTAGCTCTATAATAACAATAATAACAGCCACATGGGTCAGTTGTAGTCCTGTGTTTAAGCATAATAATTCTTTTTTGAGTGCAATAGTATGATGCCAATGTATTTGTTTATTCTTCAAACTGTTTGGCTGCTTTTGGGTTTGCTAAAGAAAAGTTTTATAAAGACCCAAACTGTGATTTGAACACAGTTACAATGCTCAAATCTCCAAAAGTCAAAATTACTGGAAAAACAAAAACAAAAACAGCTAATTCCCACATTTAACAAGCTGAAATCTGGGCTCTTTGCTCTGAGGTGATTTATTTGAAAACCATAAGTCAATTATGTGAAAAATAACTTCTTACTAATGTTAAAAACTCTCAGGTCATAAAATAATGGGGTTTTGTCTGACTGTTTTTGCACTGTTGCACACTTCAGAGCATATTGACAGTCTCAGTAGGGGCTGTCAATATGCTCTGATATCACTGACACATATCGGATTTATTTTATAGATTGTGTTTCCACAAATAGCCAAATGCAATTCAATACAACTGCAGTTTTGCCATTACGAAACTGTATCTGTACTCAAGGCTCTGCAGGTGTGTGGGAGACTGATAACACCAAAAACCAATGGAGAAAAAAAACCCTCAGAGCCAGTCTCCTGATGAGCAAAAGCTTAATGACTCCATAATCCCTCACCTCGATTATCTCCAGCATTTCCACTCTGGTTATTTTGCCATCACCATCCAGGTCATACATGTTGAAGGCCCAGTTGAGTTTCTGCTCAAAGCTGCCACGGGATGTGATGGACAGAGCGCAGATGAACTCTCGGAAATCAATGGTCCCGTCTCCGTTTTTGTCAAAGGTTCTGAAGGCGTGTTGTGCAAATTTTGACGCATCACCGTAAGGAAAGAACTGCACAAAACAGTAGAGAGAGGTCAACTGGTGCCTTCTTGTTACAGGATAAGCACAGCTTTTTAAAAGGGAAAATAAGTCCTCTACTGCTGCATGATTAGTTTGTACAACAAATAACTCCAACAGATGCAAAAGAGGCAGTTGATAAAGAAGAGCGGGAGCTTCTGGACACAAACCTTCACATAAAGCTGCTGGAACTCCTCCAGATTCAGCCTGCCACTGGGGCAGTCCTTCAGGAAGCCTTTGTACCACTGCTTCAGCTCATGTTCATTAAACTCTGTGTTCTTCACCAGATCCTCCATCACCTCAGGAGTCAGCTTGCTGTTCTGCTTACCCATGTTTCCTGTGGTGCAAGAACACGTGAATAATGCATTTGCTTTTGCTTCGGCTCGAAAATATTTGTCAGATTCCCACTTCGAAAAAATGAGCACAGAGTGTAAAAAATGTGCTCTTTTTCTTCTGGGATGGCAGCAAATATTGCCCCGGTGCTTATGTTCTATTTCGGTCCCTTCAGCCTGTTTGTGCCAGCCAGTGGCCTGGGTAGCACTGACCTGGATCAACACCATCAGAGCAGATCCAGTTCATCAAATGTTCGATCGCTGCTATCAAGTTTCCACTGCAAACGCTGTCCTATAACCTGACAATGACAACAAAGGCTGTGCTTGCTTGTAAAAGAGAGGCTGCTGCAGTAAGTCCACAGACACGAGTAAGAGCAGCGTGCAGGAGCACACAGCACTGGATCAATGGAAAACACATGAGTGGCCTGCATGTAATCCAGTGTTTAAAGAAGCCGTGGGAAAGCTGCACAACAATCAGCCTGGGTTAGTTTGTTATCTTTGACAACTTAAGCCAACCACACCAGGGCAGTCCATCAGAAGCCCCACATTCATTAATTATTTACTCATCATGTGGCGAATGACATAAGTGGCCAAGGATGCGTCAACTTCCATTGCATAATTGAACAAATGAGAGAGCAGAATATTATTTGTATTCCAAATACAGGCCGTTGTGGGAGTGTCCACAACTTGAGACCAACATATGGTCCACATCTCTGCAGCATGACAGCAGGCTGGACAGCTCCACCACAGGCAGCACTGCATTGGCTTGGGCCTTCCACAACAAACGGCAGAAATGTGCGCTACAGCCAAATCACTGCAAACCACAGCTTTTAACGTCCATCCCCTGCATGTCATAGAACCAAGCTTGGCGAGCGTGATTAGTAATTACAGTAACAGATGTTGGGTATTATCTCTAAAATAGGCTACAGCGAATGACCTTGAGGAGCAACATTTTGCAGGAAGATGACAAAACTGTTTCACGGAGCGTTGAGCTGAGAGAAACGGCTCGACGCGCTGCAACTGCGGCGTTTAATAGAAATATCAGCCACATTGCGCACAGGCCACAGGTATGAACGACTCGTTCTGCCATCGGATGCTGTTTTATATCACGCTTTAGGCAATGACATCCGTGTTAATGCTATTAAAGCTAACCGCCTCCTGTGAGAGCTGGAGAGGGAGACGCTGCTGCATTCCGATGGAAACGACGCAGTGAGAGTATTTTCAGATTAGATCCCCCCCATCCTGCTCCTAATGACATCTTTCCGTGCGCATCGGGCCAGCAAACATGTCAAAATGCAAGAAGCAAACAGCTATTTTTAAAACACAACACAGCCCTCCTCGGTGCCGCCGCAGAGCCACATTGGAGGGGTGGGAGAAAAGCGAGAGAGAAAAAAGCCCATTAAGTGCAGAAATCTTGGTGACATTTTGTAAATTCACCAAATAATCGCTCTCTGCCTTATTTCTGTTTTTCTGGCTCTTTCCAGGCAGAACGCAGATGCTTTATTTTAAAGGATGCGCAGGTGCCAGAGAGCCAGCCCTCTCCTCAATCCCCATTCATTCACACCAAAGGAAAATATGAAACATAATGCGCGACATATCAACACGAACCCATCCCTGCATGTATAATCTGAGATACATCTAAGACATGGCACATAGCTCAAAGTGCACGCACTTCTTACCTTATTATTTAGCGATTCTCTATCGGAATAAATCTGCTCTGGCTTCTGCAAAGTACAGAAAACCCCCTGCCGATGAAAACGTTTGCCCAAAAGGGATTATTCTCAACAAGGCTCGCCCTCTTTCAGAGAAAAAAAATCACCCACTAATGAAATTTCTGGATTTTCCCGACGTTATTCCAGATGAGGCGCAGCAGGCACCGATCCCACGCCAGTCTTTGGTTATGCGACTACAGGAGCGCGGCGTCACCCGTGTGCATCACAGCCTGATCATAAGTTCACTGTTGCTGCTGCTGCTGCTCGGTTTGGGTTCAGCCTGATCCTGTCACGTTATTACCGGATCTTCATCGTGATGAGGATGGTCAGCTTGAAATTTCATCATCAGGAAATTAACATGTTGGATGTTTCCGTGGCACAAGAATGGAAGATTCATCGCCTATTCATTTTTGGCCCTGATGAAATTATTCACTGCGACTAATCTGAAATTGGATTAAATAAACCCGACTGTGAAATATTTCACTTTTATGGTTTTAGACAAATCTGTGAGAAGAATAAATACATTTATTAAAAAATTTAGAGTTTATAGATAGGCTGTAGAAGACCTGTCACCCCAACCCCAAATCCACCTTCAAAAATTTGACCACAAGCCAAGTTAAAGTGTAAAATTCATTATTTTTTACAAATTATTTTTAATATTTTTGTACTTTTGTTGTTTAAAGCCCTTCACGTTGATCCTAAACACACGATCTACCCTATACTTACTAGCTGTTTCCCTTGGGTACGTTCAAATGCGTCCCCAAGGTGACATTTGGTTTAGTTTTAAAGCTTCCTCATAACCTTTGGGAGACAAAATCCTGAAGTATTCAATTAAAGACCGATTATTACCATTTTCTTTCCCCTTTTCCTCAAAAATAATGTCAAGCTTGTCTTAAAAGTATGAAAAGAACCAACACATCTTGTCCATACTGACTGTGGCTTTAAGTCTGAAGCGACTCCAGATTTCTCACAGTCCTCTTTCTGTGAAAAACTGCCCCATCTCTTAAGGTGGTGGTGGTGGTGGGGGGGGGGGGGGGGGGGGGGGGGGGGGGCTTCCATCCATGTAAGCTAGTGAGTGTGAATCTAACCTTTCACGTCTCCATGGTGATTAAAAAGTCTAGGTTTGGCATTTAATTTCTTCCTTTTAGAGTTGCGGGGGATTATGCACATCCTCACACACACAGACACACATCCACTCACACACAGCACAAATTCAGTTGACCATGAATGTGGCCAAAGTTTTAAATAATGGGGTCAGTGTATGTTCAAATAATCCCTGTGCACTAGAAGCTTAGGCTTCAGAGTTCTCCATGTACTTTTTTTTTCTATTCTTGGATGTGTATCGTGTAAAAGACAGGAGGTATCCCTCTAGATGCGAGCACAAAGCTGCTGTACAAACCTTCTGTCGGGGGAAAGTTGCCTTAAAGGGAGAGGAGCTGGCTGGTTTCAGACAGTGGGTGTACCCAGGCAAAGAAGGGTTATTCTCAAATGTGAGTAATGCAAAGCTACTCTACCAGAGCCCGAGATTTGTATTTTTTTTAAATGGAGCAGGAAATTAGCATAAGAGGTCCACTTTAATATCTAGGCCCTTCTTACCTGATTACAACAGCCTGTGACATAAACATGGTGCAAGTTCCAGAGCAAATGTGTCTTTACTTAGAAGATTTTAGACCAGATAATAAGTCAGGGAAAAATAGCTACAATGCACAGAGCAGAGGAGAAAATGAGGATTAATATTTTTTAGCATTTATTTTGATTTATTATAATATCGCTGAACGTAATGACCGCTTGAGAGAGAACCAGCAGTGTGCACAAAACCAGGGCCTTGAAACTGACCCAGCTGAATGGAGTTTAGTCATTGTTACCTGCATTATTAACATCTACTTTTTCTGCTGTGATGTCAAAAAGTCTTCAGTGAATTATTAAAGCCCTCCATAAAATCATTTTCTTTTACATACAGTAAAAGTCATTTCATTCCAAATTAGCTGTGATATAAGTCTCAAAGACCTGAAAAATCCTTTGAACTATAAGGTATAAATTTGACCAGAATTACATGATATACTATATACTGATATATTTTTTAAATATTCTATTCTGCAGTTGGTAAACCTATTTATGATTCACGGAGACCCCTTGAGAGCCCTGCAGAGAAACCTGGAAGCTCCCTGTACACCGGTTTGAGAGGCACAGATATAGGTCACCTTTGTTAAATCATGTGTGTCGAAGAGCAGACGAGGCTTCCAGCCAAAATAATTCTCAGATGTGTGGACCCAGATTTAAACCGCCACCTATTCAGGATGATTGGGTGCTGTAAAAAAAAAAAAAATAGTGCTAACTGTTGTTCTACAAGCCAAAGGCAACCAGGCCCTTCGAATATTGTGTTACAATAACTCTAACATCACCTCCGGTTATTTGACTTCTTAATTTAATGCTCACATACAATACAGCATACACATATGTTTTCCTTTACATCTCACAAACACAAAAGCAAACAGTTGAATACGTTGATAACTTTTAGCACCGGTATAGAGCACTGATCCACTCAGCTTTCTCTAAAAGTCTTATTCATAGTGACTTTCAAAATAAAACAGCTTAGTTTGATCTCACTAGGCATGGCTTACATGGAATATCTTTACAGCAGCATTCACTTACAAAGGTTAATTGATTAAAAAAGGATGCATACTGTACACCAAAAGTGGTATACAAAAGCAATATCATCTTATATACCCATTTACATGGCCTTTTGGGTTTTCTCAGTATAACATTTAAGTGTTTCGTGTGTTCTGACAACTTGTGTATTAACACTGATGCTCAATAAAAACATAGAAACATATAATTTAAAAAAAATGTTCTTATGACTGTACATAAAGAGGCTATGGAGATAGGCGGCGTGTAACAATCTTGCATATTAAAACATTAATATATCACGTTCACAAAGCTCTCGCTTTTCTTTATATGTGTATGTACAAGAGAGCTGCTGTCCTTCTGTGTAGGCTATTGTTCTGTTTTTGTTAGGCTGTACTGTTTTTAATATGAAAATTATAATTAAAAAAGAAAGGCAAATTCAATGGGAACATTACTTTTTCGTCATACAGTAATGTGAAAAAATAGTATCAAAAATGATTTTCTAAATCTCTCAATCAAAAAGCGACGTAGTCTTTAATGCACCGTTTTTTTTAAATACACTCGTGGATATGTTTTTTCAGCTTGGTAAACGAGAAAACGAGATCTGATAGTGACATTTGACAAAATGAGACTTTCTTAAGGTATAAAGTGTTTTCTGTTATACATTGTTTGTCTGATGACGGATATACTGTATATATAATCTGCAGCAGACAGATGTTCTGCCAATGAAGGTTTGTGAGACAAAAGAGATTTTAATGATTACAAATATGTTATATAATGCGTATGAAGGATGTATTCCACAATATGATGGGTTTAGATCAAACTTTATGCCAGACACAAGACAAGAGGAAGGGATGAATCGTAGCTCTGGGAAACTTAGCAAAATTTCTGCTCTGTAAGCCAATGAGGGAGTAAGCTGTCCAGGTCTGAGGTGCACCAGTTCAAAGTCAAAATGTTCGAGTCTCTCTGCCCCCGCGTGTTTTATAATCAGTATGAGGTGGTTGGCTGTAGTGCACAATGGATGCAGCGACTGAATCGTCAGCTCCTCTTGGCTTTATTTACCGTTACACGGTGTTTGCTTATTGTTTAGTTGTCTGGCTATTTTGGGTCAATCTCATAGCATAGTCCAGTGGTTTACGCAGTCACCTAACAACTTAAAGATCCCCAGTTTAATCCTGGAAGGAGACACAAATCCCTTAGGTGCCTTAGGATGTCAGGAAGGGAATCTGGTGTAAAAAAACAAACACGTGGAGACCCTTTGTGAATAAGGGAGTAGCTGAAAGTAGCTTCTTCTTTTCATACCGTCATTTTTTGCCACTACAGATTTGAGTGAAGAGTCTCTCAACAACCCATTTATACTTCATCTGCTCAGCACTAAAGGGCTGACAGTCAGAATTAGGAGCCCAACAGTGAACAAAAAAGGAGCATCTAGCATTTTAGGAGGTGGTGGAGACCAAAACTGGAGTTAAAAGATTTAAGTTGAGCTGAATATGGTGACCATAAAAATAACTCCAAATGAATAATAAGTTTATTAAATGATGCTCATTATCATGTTTGATATAGAAACTTTAAAGAAAAAATCAATATGTGCAGATTTTTACGATGTAAGAACCAAACTAATCTGTGATACTAGTTAACCTAACATGTACAGAATTTAGATGGATATGGTCTTGTGATGTGACCTTGCTAATGTTAAAGTGCTAAAGTTACCAACAAATACCTTTATGATAGAGATAAATGAAAGACTGAAACAATATAGTTATTCAGTAGTTCATATAACTGATTTGCTTTTGTACTTTTGGGGCAGATAAGGAACAGATGCACCTGACTTCCGGGAACTCTAAATGAAGTGGCACACCTCATGACTCTACTTTCTTCCCATTGGCTAACAGACCTGCCTTCCCCAGATGTGACCTTCCTCAAATATCCTGCTGGATTTAAGAGGTTAACAAACTGTAGTCAGTTTTCAGAACTTAGTCTGCTTAAGCTTGTCGATGTGGTAGCAAAGCTTCAAGGCCGGCCCCAGCTTGAGTCCGAGGTACTTCATGATCATGTCGCTCTTTAAGAGTAACAAAGCATTTCCATCTATCTCCTGTGAAAGGCAGAGGAAGATGGTGTGAAACTCAGTGAGGACCTGAGGTTTAGTCTAGCCAGGTAAATCAGCAGCATAACACTTACATGTTTCCTAAAGACATCTGCGTGAGGACCTAGAGCCTGGGGATCTGCATCCCTGATGAACCATACAACATCTTCCACAGACCAGGTGGATGGGTCTTTATTGGGCGGAGCCTTGGACTCCTGCGATTCTGAAGACACATTATAACCTCAAGAAAGAACAAATGAAAGATGGAGAGTTACTTTTGTATCTCAGAAAAATAAAGGCCGCATCAATGCTTGATTTATCTCTTGATGGTGTCATACCTGTCCTGTTGCTCTCCGGGAACGCGTTTGGGCTGGTGGATGACTGCCTGCACATGGAGGCTGAGCCATTAGAGAACTGCTGTGAAGAGCGAAACCCGTAGGTGGACTTTGGTGAGTAGGACGAACTTATGGAGCTGAAAGCGGAATCGCCAGGGTCAACGGAGTAGCGTTTGCCATCTGACTGGTCTAAATGGTAGTCATCAGCCATTGATGTTTCAGCTAAAGAAATGATGGAGACTTCTGTTAGTGATAAAAATCCCCCACAGATTCAAAGTATTTGTTTATATTAGTTCAAGAACTTAATTTGGAAGTACCATCTGACTGGTAGGAGCCACCGCTGTGCTGTGTAATGGGCTGATCACTGAAAAGGTTTTCACAGTGCAAGCTGCGACAGAGCTTCTTCAGAAAACGAAGCACATAGTCGATGCTGTTCACCACGGGGAGGCTCAGAAGATGCTGCTTCCCATCAAATGTGGCTGGAAGAGCAAAACAGAAGACCACTTGAAATGCAGCTTAGACAAAAGTTTCTTATAAGTCAGACAATGAAACCTTTAATATTTTTTTCTCTCCCAGTAACACCTTAGGGAGTGTGCTAAAGAAGCTATTAAACAAACAGATAACAACACCTGAAGGGGGTCTTTGTACAACACCTGATATTTTTTCTCCTCCGTAGCCTTGCGTGAGGAGAGTGAACACCGTTTTCTGCTGGAAAGCACTGTCAATGCAGCCCTGAACGGCCTGCTGAAGCACCACAGAGGGTCTGTCGGGCCCAAAGTGATCGGGAAGCTGTTGGATCTTCTTCCTGTCCAGGTTGGGCCCAGTGTTCGCCTGCTTGTTGATGTAGATACAGACTGGAAAACACAAATGAGGAAAATGAAGGAAAGGAGAAATAGCAGAAAAACATAAGGGGAAAAAAGAGATCATATGCTTTTTTGTCTTTAAGCTAACAGAGAAGCACTTTAAAGCTTCTTAAGTGGGATTAACAGCGTATTGTATTTTACCTGTGAGCACCTGGGGCGTGGCAGAGTGGGGGATGGTGGCAGCATCCTGAGGAATGGAGCTCATATCGGGCTCTGGGGTGCTGCTGGGTGGAGAAATAGCCAGTGGTGTCATCACCATCCTGGGTTTGAGCTGGAGAGGAAGAAGGGGGTTTTGTATTGCTATGTCTGTTTTGGAAATATCATTTATTTATGCACACTAAATCATGCAGGGAGGGTTAGGATTGTTTAACACTGTAGTTTTCATGCTTTGGCCTGTATGAAAAGAAAACAAATGTGCTGATAATAATGTCCTCTTTAGGCTAAAAAATAATTCCATAACACAACAGAACAAAGCCTCACAGATGTTAACTCCAACTCTGTTTATGCTGGGATCCCACAAAATCTGAAGGGCATGGAGTCTCCCTGTCTGTATACACATGTATTTTTAAACACACTGCACCCACACACACTACAACTCATCCACCAGCCCCCCTTCCCCTTTCCCATCTGGCTGACCTTGAAGCCCGGCTTTCTCCCCCTCTTCTTGGGCACTTTGAGTGGAGGGAGCGATTCAGGGTAGCGATTAGGAAAATCCATCTTGGCGACATTGCGGAGCGGAGGTCTCCCTCTCTTCCTGCCCGGTATCTTCCCCGCCTGGCTGGGAATGAAGGAGGGAGCCACTGCAGCTGATTGCATCTCACCGTTGTTGCCGTCTGATTTCTGTGCCGTCACTGCAGGTACGCTCATTTGTAGCTGGACACAAAGGAAACAATGAGTGAGCTCAAACAAGGGCAAGGGCAACGCATTGAAAACATGCACTTTAGTTGCACATCAATACTCCTCTGTAGCCGCTGCATACTAGAGTGCAGCATTAGCATGAATTCAGAGGAAGCAGACGCAATTGGCAAAGGTGTACCAACAGTAACATCCAAACACTAGGAGCCTGCAGAAAACTCAGCCGAGCAATGTGCTGAGAGAAACAGCATTCAGCTGAGCACCATAATAATCAAACAACACACAAAGGCAGCCATGCATGTGCCGTGGTGGAAACAGCACCTCCATCCTGCACTCGTAACACACTAATAAACCTGAGAGAGGGAGGGGTGACTATTACCTGCTATCTTCTATTGTGAAAGCCCACAACCTTTTGTTTTAAGTCCCAGGAGCCTAAAGGCAACTACAAAGTTAAATCCCATGCAGTGCAGGAAAAGCCATCTTGCTTTTTTGCCCCCCTTAGTCTCCCTTTGGTTAACACACCGCTGCTGCTGCTGCTGCTGCTGCTGTGCTGCTGCTCCTGGGCACACAGGCTGCAGACATCTCATTAGACTAATGCATTCAGCAGTGGCAGAGGGAGGGGGGGAAATTGACTTCACCATGGCTACCCAGCTATGAATTACCATTATCATGACCGCTTCCAGCCTATTCTTAAAATAAGAGAAAGGAAACAAGAAGCAGCTACTAAATAAAAGAAATACCCCCCCCCCCCCCCCAGCAGCAGCACAACTAACCGGAAAGAAGCCATTTGCAATGCCTCCAAATGTATTTTGAAGAGATTTGTGAAAGGATGCAGCATGTAAACAAACAATAACCGGTTAGCAGGCACTCACCATCCAAAGCAGATGTGAAGATGTGGAGTATCCCTACGCTCCGTGCTGTGGTTCCTATATTTTCTTCTGCTACCAGTAGCAGAGCACAGATCTCAGAGCAAGGCGGATTCCACTGTAATACTGTATATATGTCTGTGTGCTTGTGTGTGTGTGTGTGTGTGTGTGTGTGTGTGTGTGTGTGTGTGTGTGTGTGTACAACAGAGACAGACAGAGAGCGAGTGACAGTGTGTGTGTGCATTAAAGAGACAGAGAGACGGAGAGAGAGGGAGAAGTGCTCCTCTGTTGTCATGGCAACAAGCCTGTAAGCCCTGACAGTTGTCTGCCATGTTTTGTCTGCAACTCAGGCTCAGTGCTTCGGAGGCACAATTAGACCCAAGACAGATTTGCATCTGTCAGTTGATATAAAAATTAAATATCTGTTATTTATTTATTTATTTATTTATTTATTTTTAACACGATTCTTTTTTTCTTTTTTTGTTTTTGTTTCAGCGTTATTGTGAGCTTTTAAATGGTTTATACTTAAATTATATTTAGATCTTTGGTGAATTGTTGATAAATTCATCAACCTATAACGTCTATCAAAATGATCATCTTAGTCATGTTCTTAAGTAAAAATGACCCAGATTATAAAAAAATGTTTTAAAAATTCCTGCTTCGAGCTTTCCAGATGAGAGGAATCAGGGCTTTTCTTTGTTATGCATGAGAGCACGCTGAATATATTTGGGCTTTCTGTTTGTAAAAACAACACCAGGGAGCTGCTGGAGCTGCAGGAAATTTTTTTGTGATATGTTACAGTGAATAAAATAAATAGCTGCTGTCCAAAATAATCATGTTAACATTAAAATCTTATTGTGAAAATATGAAGAATTCCATGTGGATTTTTGCTGTGAAGATCGCATGTTTTATCATTTTGTGTTTCAAATGTATTACTCATTAATTTGAATAAACGCTTTTTTTCCCTTTTTTTTTTTACTCCGGGTGGGCGAAGAAAGACTATATCTGGCATTAATTTACCCCCTACAGTCATACAGTGAAGTCAATGATACTGCTGCACTTGATATTACAGTCACAGAGGACAAATCAGGTGTGGGTGCAGCGTGAGATTTAGGCAAATTAGTTTTTTTTAATTATTCAAGAAATTATCTAGCAATACATTTTTAAATTAAGTAATTATACCGAACAACACACAATTTCCCAGAGCTGAAAGTGATGCTTTTAGAGGTCTTCTTTTGCCTGACTACTAGCCGAAACCCCAGAGATGTATTAAGTGTATAACATTATGAAGTGGCAACACGCAATAATAATATAGCCTTTGAAAATGTATTTTTAGGATGCAATAGCACATTTAGATTAGATTAGATTAGATAAGATTAGATAGATTAGGTGCTGTTAAATAATCTGGCATGGTGAATTGTCGCCTCCTGTTGGCCGAAAAACGACTGAAAATGTCATTGCTAATAAAGTTTGATTGACAGAATTTGAATCCAAGATGGCGGCGCGCGTACCGCTGTCTATGAAGATGTCACCCTCAGCTTCTTTGGGCTTAAGGCTTCTTTTTAAAGAGCAACATTCCTCCGGAAAGCTGCTGAAATCTCTCAGCGAGTTCCACAGAAGAGGTGAGGTTTGTTTTCAGTCAGTTTAGACTGTTTAAAGTAACCGTCCGCGGCTCTAATCATAACCTTGTCCTACTTTTACTTAACATAATTAGTTAGTGTACGCTTTTCCACGTTAACCTGGCATAATGCATATTTTTGAGGTTTTGTTCAAACTTACCTTGTTATGCTTGTCGGTTTTTCCTGCCCTTTGAGCTGTCAGAGTCGTTACCCGCTAATTCTTCCTATTCGCCCACCAGAGCAACGTTATCGTTACTGTCCGAATCACCCAAAAATCGTTGTCGTAGTGGTCTAAAAGCTTTGCGGAGAGCTAACTTATCGGTAACGTGCGTGTTGTTACGGTTTTTAAGGCTACTCTGTGAAAGTCCGGCAGGCGGAGGAGGAGAGCGGTGTTAGCGCCGCCGGCTTCAGCGGCCCCCTGGATCACTACACCGGGCTGATCAGAGATGGGACGCTGCGGGAGGATGAGCACCAGAAAGCGGTGATGCAGAAACTGGACGAGCTGCACAAAACTCTGAGAGGATACAGCAACACCCCGACATCTGTCTTCTCCAGGGTAGGTAGAAGCATGCCCCAACTTATGTTGTTATTATTATTAATATAATAATATTAAGTGAATATTAGTGCAGAGCAACGTGGTTTACAATGTTGGCAATATTAGAGATTAATCTTTACATTTGTCCAACTTTACTCAGCCTTTAACTTAGTTATTATCCAAATTATGAAGTGTTTTTGCATCACAGAGTATCACAAAGGTTTTGGAGTAATAAAATGCTGTTATTGTGTAGCATTCACACTCCAATGAATGGGGCATCTTGCATAAGGATACTTAGGTATTCAGACCTAAGGTACTCAGGTAGGTGGCTGTAGTGGAGGGAGGGTTAGCACTGTTGCCTCACAGCAAGAAGGTCCTGGCTTTGAATCCACCATCTTGCCAGAGCGTTTCTGTGTGGGGTTTGCATGTTCTCCCCGTGTCTGTGTATCTTTTCTCTGGGTACTTCGGCTTCCTAGCGGGGTTAGGTTAACCAGTAATTCTAAATTGTTCATAGGTGTGCATGTGAGTGGTAGCTCACATGTGTTAGCCCTGTGCTCAACTATGGCAGCTGGGGTTGGCCACAACCCTGAATTGGATAAGTGAAAGAGGATGGATGGATTATATATACAGGGGTCCCTTTGGCCATGTTACCTACCATAAATTTGATATATTTTCCCTATTTCCTGTCCATCCATCCATCCATTTTCTGCTTATTCAATTCAGGCACTGGAGCCAGTCCCACTTGACACTGGTGTACCCGGAGAGAAGCCGTTTGAGCACATGAAAACTGTGTCTTACTATGTAATATGTGCCTTGAGGTGACTGCTCTTTTGATTTGGTGCAATATAAATAACTATGCATTAAACTGAAAAGGCCCCAGGGTACAACAGTGCTAACAGTTACACCACTGTGCTGCTCTACATGTGACCGTTTCACATTCAAAAACATTAACACAGAAAGTCCAGTGTTAATGATGACTTGTGAAACGTGGTTTTTCAGTTTACTACTTTGTCTTCATCTTCTTCTGTTGCTCCTCCAGTTAGAGGTTGCCAGAGCAGATCATCTGCCTAAATCTCACCCTGCTCCTAGTATCTTCTTCTGTCACACCAACCCTCTGCATCCATGAATCTTTTCTGTGGTCATCCTCTTTTCCCCCTGCCTTAAAACTCCATATTCAACATCCTTCATCCCATATATCCACTGTCCCTCCTCTGCAAATGTCCAAAATATCTTAGCCTCTCCTCTCTAACTTTGTCTCCAAACTGCTCAACCTGAGCTGCCCCTCTGATGTACTCTTTCTAGTCCAGCTTGTCCATCCTGTCAACACACTCCACCCTGCCTGTGCTCTGTTTTTCACATTCGTTAGGTTACCACTGTGTGACATAAATCTGAGGAACGTAAGAGCGGCTCTCTTTCATGCTTTATCTTCTTTGCTGATAATTTCAGCAGCATGCCTTTTTAAAATTTGACTCTACAGTGTTTCTCTTATCTTCTCACTCAGTCTCATCAGCTGTAGGCTTTGTTGACATAACTTGCGCTCTTACTGGGTGTGATTCCTTCAAAAAAAAAGCCTGTGTGTTGGGCATGCTTTGTTCAGATCACACTTTAAAAAAAGGAATTAGTGAAAGATTCCTAAATAATTTGCCATCTATTTGTCTATATTAGTTTATAATGATGATTTTTGCTCATTTTTACTTGTCTCTGCATCTTTTAGTTTTTCACAAAACCAAAGCCTCCCAAAGGTTACTACATCTACGGTGATGTTGGTAAGCCATGGAACTCACAGAATTGCATATCTCAATGTAATGAAATTAAGATTTTTTCCAAACTCAGAAGATCTTTTTGTTTTGTTCGTTTGTTTCAGGCACGGGGAAAACGATGGTCATGGACATGTTTTATTCATATGTGGAGACTGAGAACAAAAAGAGGGTTCATTTCCATGGTTTTATGTTAGACGTGCATAAAAGTGAGTACAGTTGTTAGTTAAGCTGCATTTAAGAGAAAAAGGGGGGGTGAGCTGTGTTTATCAATGCAACTTTGGACTTTCTCTGCTTCTAGTGAACATGTGGGGGAAGATAAGGTGTCTTTGTTTTATTGGCAAAAAGAAATACTGGAGTTTTGTTCCAGATAAATCAAGTCTCTTGTATCTGTGCCGTTAAAGAAGATTGCAAATATATATTTTTTTCTACATCAGTACATAATCCATTTGGATATATCGTGCCACTCCTGCCACTTAAACGTAGCTGTGTAAGGATTTTTGTGTATTTACGAAAATCCACTTGTCACTAATGGTAAAAGCTCTAGCATGAGACACAGTTTTGTTTTTTAAATTTATTTCTCTGTGATTTGATTTGTGGAGATTCAAAACATTTACCTTTGAAATACTGTAGTATTTCCTCCAGTTTAAGCAGTACTTCACATACAGTCATGTGAAACGAAAGATTTAAGAGGACTCTAAGTACAGCCTTACTGCTTCCATAGCAATTAAGAGGGTAAGTAGCAAATTAAACTCAGCATATGAGCACAAACACCTCATAAGAACTGTAAACACAGCGGTGGAGGGGTGATTATTTGGGCTTGCTTTGCAGCCACAGGACCTGGGCACTGTGCTCATTGAGCTGACTGTGAATTCATCTTTATAACAAAGCCTTTTAGAGTCAAATGTGAGGCCATCTGTCCAACAGCTAAAGCTCGGTCCAAACTGGACCAAGAACAAGCGATCCCAAGAACACCAGGAAACCTACAACAGAACAGCTGAAGAAGACAAGAATCAGTGTTGTAATGATCCAGACCTCACGCTAACTGAAATATTGTGGTGGGACATTAAGAGGGTTGGGAATGAACAAAAAACCCCACAAACCTCAATGAACGAAACGTATGTTGTAAAGAGGAGGGCGCAAAATTCCTGCACAACGATGTGAGAGAAAGTTGTGCAGAAACAATTATTTAATAATGGCAACTTTTTCCAATATCCTGTGCAGAAAGCCATATAGAAGAGAAAGAGTCTTGTGCAAAACAATATATGTTACCCTATATGTTACCCTAACCCTATTGCATGCTTATTATACATAAAATATTTAATATTATAATATTGTAAGAATGTGGTAGTTTGCATTTTCCACTTGGTTTTTCTGGGATCTGTATTTGTCTCTTCTTACAGACTTACGATTAACAGTAACTGCATTTATCTTTTCAATCTACAGGGATTCATCGGCTGAAACAGAGTATGCCAAAAAGGAAAGCAGGAAAAATGGCCAAGTCTTATGATCCCATTGCTCCGGTTGCAGAGGAAATCAGTGAGGAGGCTTGTCTGTTGTGCTTCGATGAGTTTCAGGTACTTTTAAATCATCTTGTAAAAAAACATTTAGTCTCTATAACATGTAACCTCATGTAACAATCATGTTGTTGTGCTTTACCCACATTTCAGGTCACTGATATTGCAGACGCCATGATTCTCAAGCAGCTTTTTGAGAATCTGTTTCTAAACGGTGTTGTTGTTGTGGCTACTTCTAATCGTCCGCCTGTAGGTAAGTAATGTCTAGTGTAATATGATTATAAATGTGTTCTTAACACGGCTTAAAACTCCTTTGGTTTACATAAAAAAACAAATAATGCCTTTAAAGCACAATCCTATGGGATTGTAATCAGAAATGTATAAGCTATAATCACATTCAGGAAATTATTCATCATATTAAAGAAAACATGTGCATACATCATTTGACAAAAACAACTGCAATAATAAATATTGTGTTACAGTGGTCCCTCGCTATAACGCGGTTCACCTTTCGCGGCCTCGCTATTTCACTGATTTTATTTTTTTTGTTTGTGTAATTTTGCATGCTTTTTATTTTTGTTGTTGTTACAGCACATTGTGTTCTGCGTCCTGATTGGCTGTAGACCATTGCAAAATGCAGCTGCTCGCATTTTAACAAGAACTGGGAAATTTGAGCACATTACCACTGTTCTTAGATCTCTGCTTTGGCTACCTTGTCAGGTTCGAGCAGATTTTAAGGTCCTGCTGCTCACCTACAAGGCTTTAAACGGACTGGCACCTTCATACCTCTCCGACCTTTTACACCTTTATGTCCCATCCCGTGCTCTACAATCTCAGGACTCTGGCCTTTTTAAAAGTTCCTAGAGCCAGAAAACAGACAATTGGAGAGCGTGCTTTTTCTTTTCGTGCCCTGTTTCTGTGGAACAACCTCCCTCAAGATATTTGGCAGGCATGCTCTGTGGAGGTTTTTAAAACTAAGTTGAAGACACATTTGTTCACCCTATCCTAAATGTCTTAATTCTATGGCTTTTAGTTTTTAAATGTTTACTGTTTTTAACTTGTATTGTGTCTTTTACCTGTATTGCTATGTATCACTTTTATTTTATTTATCTCTTTAATTGTACAGCACTTTGTTTGAAAGCGCTTTATAAATAAAGTTATTATTATTGTCAATCAAACTCGTGCTGCGTCTCCTGTCCAGTACAGAATGCGTTCAGCTTGTCAAATTTACATAAATCTTCGATCGCTAGCAGTGTGACTCTGAAGTGCTGCACTGTATGTTTGTAAGTTTTCTCCCCAACAAACACAACAATGTCGATAAAACGTTTTGCACCGTCAAAGGCGCCTGCGGTAGCACCCAAAAGGCAGAGGAAGATGCTATCCATCGTAGACGTTACCGTATTTTTTGGAATATAAGGCACATTAGGCAAAACCAAACAGTCAGATAAGTCAAACTTTTCTCAACTCATCCTTCTTGCTTCCTCCACTTCCGTACCACTGATTCATTAATGTTGAATTCTCTCGCAGCTGCTCTATTCCCATGTTCTGAACCTGAAAACAGGGTTTGATCTTTGGTTTCATTCTACAATACTGGACTTATTTTTCTATGAAGGTTTGAACTTTGAGGGTGTTTAAACAAGAGAGAAAAGTGTGAAAATCTTCATGCCTGTCTGAGAAAAGTGTATAAAGTGTGTAGTGAGGGGTTTTACAGCCTTAAAACATCTAGAATAATTGTAAAATATGAAGCTGGCTTCTTTGCGGATTTCACCGATTGCGGGTTAATTTTAGAATGTAACTCCCACGACAAACGAGGGACCACTGTATTTAAAATTTGTAACAGTTATGCTATGTCAAACTGTTATTTGTCTTACTCATTCATCATTTGTTTAAAACGAGTCATTTTACCTCACTTCGCCCTCCTTTTAAGCCAGCTTTCTTCTTACTGGCTGACCCTTTCAAGCACAAGGTTTGGACAGCAAGTGGGCTGAGCTGTTTTGTGGCTAAATCCATAATGTTAGGAGCCTGAATCGATGATGTTACGAGTATCTGCTCACACTGACACCACAGAGAGCCAAGAGTAAAAAGAAACTGTTGGAAACTTAGAGCGTTTTAACCCACAGGGGTTAATTTTACATCCAGTGACCTCGATATCCGAATTAAATTGTAACAGTATAGAGTATACACCCACCAGGCACTTTATTAGGTACACCTTGGTAGTATGAGGTTGGAAAGAACTGCTTTAATTCTTCGTGGTAGAGATCCAACAAGGTGCTGGAAATATTCCTCAGAGGCGATAGAAACACTCAGAAATGCTCTTCTCCATACCTTCATTGTAACAAGTGGTTATTTGAGTTTCCTGTCACATTAAAGCAATCTGGCCACTTTCCTGTGACCTGAGTCAGCTCTGAGTCAATGAGGCATTTTCACCCACTGAATTTGCGCATGCCATATTTTCTCATTTTTTGGACCATTCTCTGTAAACCCTAGAGATGATTGTGTGGGAACATCCCAGGAGACCAGCAGTTTCTTAAATAGACTAGCCTATCTGGCACCAACAACCACACCACATTCATAGTCGCTTAAGTCCCCCCTCTTCTTCATTCTGACGCTTGGTTTGAACATGATCAGGTCATCTTGACCACGTTTACAAGCTTAAATGTGATTTGAGGCTACAAATTACAGAAAACAAGAAAGCGTAATCGGTCTTCTATAACACTTTGAAAGCCATTTAGATGTATGCCAGATAACAGCAAATGTGACAATGGTTTTTTTTCTTTCTGTTTCCTCAGACTTGTATAAAAACGGCCTGCAGAGAGTCAACTTTGTGCCTTTTATTGCAGTGTTGCAGGTAAAGTGAAGTCATCTTCTGCTGCTGAGGCTACCACGTGTGGCATCGCAGTATTTATCTGTAAAATGTTTGTTTTCCTCCTGCAGAAATATTGCCATACTCTTCGCCTGGACTCTGGGATTGACTACCGCAAACAGAATAGACCCTCATCTGGAAAACTCTACTTCCTGTAAGAAATGCTCACTGTAAAACAAGACAGGGGGATGATTTTGCTTTGTGTGATTTGCACTGTTTTTCCTATTTAATGTTTCCCTGTTACATCTGTTGCAGTTCCAGTGAACCTGATGCAGAAACGACCCTCGATAAAATGTTTGACGAGCTGGCTTTTAAACAGAATGACAGTAAGTCTGCTTTCAAAATAGCACTCTGTCACTGCAGCATTTTACTGATGACCTGCTCATTATATAAAGTGCTGAACATAATGTTTTCTGCAGTAACACGACCAAGAGTTCTGAACGTCCACAACAGAAAAGTCCGTCTGAACAAAGCGTGCGGGACCATCGCAGACTGTACGTTTGAGGAGCTTTGTGATAGAGTGAGTCTCTTTTACAGACACACTGTGTGATGGATCATATGTTATAATTACTGTTTGTCATCTTTTATTTTTAGATTATGTGGTATGGCAGGTTTAATATGGGAGAAAAAGTAGTTTGCTTTATTTTATGGCACAAATTGGGCTTGTTTTGACTTTGTATCAGAAGTCTATTATTAAAAAGGGAAATCAATGGTATGCTCAACCACAAGAGTGCAGTATTTTTTGTTTTGTTTTTTTCCTTCAAATTTGCAAACCACTCGCCACAATCTTGAGCTACTAGTTTCCCATTGCTAGTAAAAACGTGCAGATGCAGGTAATATATATGCGCCGAATGCACAGGATGGCGAATTTTATACGGTATTATTTAGTCAATTAGTGGACATGGACTGTGCTAATATAATATTAGCGGGTGACTTTAACTGTGCTTTATGCCCTAAAATGGATAAATTTCCCCCACAATCTATCTTGACCAAAAACTCCAAAGCCCTTTGGCAAATTATAAATGAGCTTGACCTTATAGATGTTTGGCGACACTATAATCCACTATCTAAGGAGTACACTTTCCATTCTAACCCTCACTTGTCAGCATCTCGTATAGATTATATTTTTATGTCCAAGTGTATCAGTCAGTTAGTTCAGCAGGTAAATATTGGTCATATAGGTCTCTCTGACCATGCTCCTGTTGTCTTAACCATTCAACCCATGAGACATATTGAGCGCTCTAGGTCTTGGAAGATGAGCACACTGTCTCTTTTGGATGAGAAATTTATACATTTCATAACAGAGCAAACAACAGTATTCCTAGAAATAAATGATAAAGAGGAGATAGACACGAGAACTTTATGGGATAGCTATAAGGCTTACATGAGAGGGATGATTATTTCATACACAAGTCATAAAAGGAAGCAACGATTAACAAGGCAGTTAGAGATCGAGAATAATATCAAAAAGCTGGAGAAACAATACTATGTAACAAAATCAGCTGAAACATTAAGTGAGCTTAATATTGCCAGGACATCTTTGCGTAATTTGATAATGCGAAAGGCTGAAAGAGATGTCCTTCTTGCCAGACAACGGCTTTTTGAATCAGCTAGTAAGCCTAACCGCTTTCTGGCTCGTCTTGCAAGGAATACTCCATCAAGTTCCTTTATCACAGCTATTGTGGATGTGAATGGTGAAAGACAAGTAGGAAACCGTCAGATTAATGAGTGCTTCAGAGAATTCTATACAAACCTATATCGATCTGAGATGGACATAACAAGGCTTAACTCAGGCTTCTTCCTAAACGACTTAGTATTCCCTCAGCTTTCTGAAGATCAGGTAAGCCTGCTGGAGTCACCCATAACAATGATAGAGGTGGATAAAGCTATATCTGCACTCCAGTCAGGGAAATGTCCTGGGGCAGATGGTTTCCCAGTAGAATTTTTTAAGGTAATGAAAATGAAGTTAAATAGTTTATTATTAAGGGTTTTTAATAAAGCATTTGAAGAATCGAAACTCCCAGAATCTATGTACCAGGCTAATATAACATTGATAGCTAAAAAAGATAAAAATCCAGAGTCATGCTCATCTTACAGGCCTATTAGCCTTCTTGGTGCTGATAATAAGATACTTTCAAAGATACTGGCTCTTAGGCTAGAAAAAGTAATGTGCTCTATCGTGCATGCTGATCAGACAGGTTTTATTAAGGGGAGGAATTCTTATAATAATACTCGACGCCTATTTAATATTATTCATTTTTTAAATTTTCATCAGATCCCTGGGGTTGTTGTTTCTATGGATGCCGAAAAGGCATTCGATAGAATTGAATGGGAATATATGTTTGAAATAATGAGAAGATTTGGGTTTGGAAAAAACTTTCTGGGGTGGATCAAAATTATATACAAATCGCCAATAGCATCTGTGTTAACTAACGGCTTGTTATCTTCCCCATTTTCACTGAGCAGAGGTACAGCACAAGGTAGCCCATTGTCACCACTATTATTTGCTTTGGCCATCGAGCCCTTGGCCATGGCCATTAGACAAAATCCAAGTGTTCTTGGAGTTAAAATTGGGGATAGACAACATAAAATTCTGCTTTATGCAGACGATATTCTTCTGACACTGACTGACCCGGTTAACTCTTTACCCGTTCTTATTAGGTGCATCAAGGACTTTGGTCTTATATCTGGATACAAAGTAAATTTTGATAAATCTGTTATAATGACTTTGTGTAGTGGAGGGGATAATGAACCTTTATATGTTAAACCTTTTCATTGGGCACCATCAGGTTTTGTATATTTGGGAGTTAAAGTTACACCAAATGTTGGACACTTATATAGAGAAAATATTAATGGAATGGTTCAAGATCTTCGGGAGATGCTGACAAGATGGAGATCACTTCCGATATCATTTTTGGGAAGAATAAATCTCATTAAAATGGTAATCCTACCGAAAATATTATATCCCACAGGCATGTTGTTTGCAATCTTGAAATCAGAAGATATTAAAGTAATTAACAAGGCTATGGTGGATTTCATTTGGGCAGGAAGAAAACCCAAAATTAAATTGGAGACACTACAGTTACCGAAAGATCTGGGTGGGTGGGGAGTGCCAAACATAGAAAATTATGTCCTCTCAATACAAGCGAGGATTCTTTCTTCCTGGATACATGAACATTCTGATCTGCCATGGCTAAATATTGAGGAAGTATTATGTAAACCATCCTCACCTGTTAACTTCTTAGGGAAACGTCTAAATGACTTACCTCACGTAATAAAGCATAACCCACTGATATATAATGCTATGTGGACGTGGGGAAAACTGAGAAAAATTTTTAACAGTAGTCTTCCGTTTAATATCTTGTCAACGTTTATAAATAATCCAGACCTTCTGCCACAAAACATAGGGTCAAGCTTTGTGGGATGGCATAAAGTAGGTGTAAAGAGGTTTTATGACCTCTTTAAACATGGTGAGTTTAAATCATTTGAATCCTTGAAGTCCCAGTATTCTATGTCAAAGACTGAGTTTTATAAGTATTTGCAATTGAGAAATTATGTGTTAAAAAATGCTAAAACATTACGAATCTCAACTGCCTCTTTTCGGTTGGAGAAATTTTTTTTGGATAATAGGGAGCATAAACATTTTGTATCAAAGTTTTATTCCGAGATTTATGCCCTAATCGAGGATAAACTGGCATGGTTGAGAAAATCTTGGGGGACGCTGCTTAAATGTGAAATAGATATACAGGCATGGGACAAAATCTTGCTCCTTCCATCCAAAATCTCTGTTTGTAACCGATTTAAAGAACTGCAGTACAAAATTTTGCACAATGTGTATATTTCTCCATATATTTATAGTAAGTATAATATGGGAATATCTCCAAACTGTCTCAAGTGTAAGGTCAGAGTGGGCACTAGATTCCACTGCTTGTGGGAATGTGCTATTATTCAGTCATTTTGGAAAGAGGTCTGCGCCAATATTAGTACAGCCATTGGTCATCAGGTGACAGAAAACCCATTAATGTGTATATTGGGATATATTCCTGTCTCACTGGTACAACATGAGTATGTAATTCAGTCACTGTTAATGTTGGCCAGGAAAAGCATTATGTTGAGATGGGTGGGGGCTGAGCCTCCCTCCATTTCTCTATGGAAGTCGCTCATCATTGAAGTTATGACTCTGATCAGGCTGGGACATTATATTGATGGGAGCTCCCGAATTTTTGTTTACAAATGGAAGAGACCACTGGAAGCACTGGGAGTAACCTATAAACTGGATCCTAGAGGACAACAGTTATGGACATAATGTTGTAATATTCTAGTGCTGTGTAGCGTTATTATTTTGGATGTGAACCAGTCTTATATTTGTTGGGGGAAAAAAAAAACAAAAAAAACAAAAAAAAAAACGTGCAGATGTGTGTGTTTTCAGAGTTGCAGTATGACTGGTTTTCGGCATACTGATGACAAAGTCCTGCTGCAAAGCCCTCGAACACTTGTTATCAGATGTTTACTGCACCAGTTTTTATTGCTTTAACGTCACATCAAATAAATTCAGATGTATTTTATTTTATGTACCTCTCCCTGCATTTTAATCTAGTTGGTTTCCTTCACAATGATGGGAAATGAAAGAGGTCTGTTTAAACGACTGACTCGCTTTTGGTTCTGCTTATGCTCAAGACAAAAGAAAATGACTAATACAAAGCAGCAGAGTCTGAAGTTTCTAGTAAACATTTTATGCAAAGTGTAGTTTGGTGAAAAACTTATGGAAATGAAAAAATGACTCAAACCAGTGCGGGAAGTCTTGCTTGTGGACACCTCATACATATGTTTGAATATAAATGTTCCAGCCTTTAGGAGCGAGTGACTACCTAGAGATATCCAGGCTGTTTGACACAGTCTTCATTCGACACATTCCTTTGCTGACCGTGAACAAAAAAACTCAAGCCAGGCGGCTCATTACGCTTGTGGATGCCCTCTATGAACACAAGGTACGATTCCTTCATTTGTTTGTATGCACATTAAATCTGCACTAAAACACCAAACACGGGAATTTAACACTAAATTTGTCTCGTTTCAGGTACGTGTGGTGATCCTCGCAGATCACCCGCTGGAGGATATTTTTGTACAAGATGGGGATCACAGCCACGACGAGGGCCACATCCTGATGGATGACCTGGGGCTGAAAAGGGTAAGCGGTGACTCTGTTTCCACAGAGAAACCAGATTTGGGTAATTTTGGTGGTAAACACAGATGATTAAGGCCTCTGTGGCCTACGGCTGACAGTAAATGAAACCCAGAGCACACAGCTAAAAGTAAGTCAGCACATACTGTGTAAACTGTAAGAATCATTTTAACCAGTATATCAGTTTGTTCCTTCCTTCTTCCTTTTTTTATTAGAAAAAATACAAGTCCATCCTTGAAGTGTATCAGTAACATAAAATAGTGGAAATTAATGTGTACATTTTTGTGTGAAATGCCATTTAAAACAGAATTTGCGAATCTCATAAACCCAAATCGTATTCACAGTAAAACATAAAACTTTAAAATGTTTAAACTGACACATTTTATTATTTCCTTAAAATTATTACCTCATGTTGAATTTTATGGCAGCAGCATGTCTCAAACAGGTTGCCACGGGGATGACAAAAGGCTGTAAAAGTGAGCGATACTAAAAAGAACGCTGGAAGGAACATTTGCAGCTAATTATGTTTATTAGCAACACGTCAGTAACATGACTGAGTATAAACAGTGCGTGTTAGAAAGGCTGTTTCTCAAAAGTAAAGATGGGCAGAGATCTGCAAAAAAAACCCACAAATTGTAGAAAAATTCAGAATAATGACCTTGAATGTAAAATTGAAGGTCCATGTGTAAGAGACGAAGCTAAAAATCAGCTCAATTCAGTTTTATTTTTATAGCACCAAATCACAACAGCAGCCACCAAGCGCTTTATATTATAGAGTAAAGACCCTACCGTAATACATAGAAAACCCCAACAATCAAGTGAACCCCCTTGGTGACAGTGGGAAGGAAAAACCAGGCTGAGGGAGGGGCAGCCATGTGCAATGACCGTTTGGGGGTTGATGGTACAGTTTTGTATCAATGTTGGATGTTTGTGATCTTCAGGGCCTAAAGGCATGTGCTCCCATCTAAACAAAGTCTCGGCTATTTCAGCAACACAATGCTTGCCCACAAGGACCAAAAGCTCACATCGCATATAAGACAACATATCTCTCCCAAAAGCCTGCTGGACTCCTCGGTTCCCAGATGTTTGCAAACTGTTGTTAAAAGAAGAGAGATTGCTACACAGTGATAAACATGGTGCCGTCACTTCAGATTCAAAATGAGTTCTTTTTTTCTTCACACTGAACGTTTTCATTGTTTAAACCTTTGATATGGTTGGTTTGCTCTATTGTGAATAAAATGCTGGTTTATGAGATTTGCAAACTTAACTTTAGGTTTGTAAAAGTTAAGTAGCTTAGTCAAGAATTAAAAGCATTTAAGACTACAGGTTGTTTTGTTTCCTGTGTCAGAAGAGAGATGAAGCATGTTACCATAGAAATAATTTTTACCAAAATAGAAATACTAACTTAAAATTTATCTATTCAAGTTAGTGGTTCCACAGATTTTATTTTCCACTTCATGAAAATCCAATTTTTACTTTTGGAACATCTAATTTGGAAACTATTAAACCCATAAATACAACACTGAACGAGTGTAAAAATAGAATAATCTGTCTGAACATGTAAAGATGAAAGATCTGAGAGTGAGGAGGTTGTATCGTTTTATTAGACTGCCACCATTTGATTAATGGCTTTTTTTGCCCCAAAGTCGTGTGTAAGTAAACTGTAACATGTCCAATGTCTAACAGGAAGAAGCCAGCAGTCTGTCCATCTTCAGCGGCGAAGAGGAAAAATTTGCCTTCCAGAGGACCGTGTCCCGACTCACAGAGATGCAGACAGAAGAATATTGGCTGGAGGGGGACAGAAGCATGAAATCACAGGCGTAACATTTAGAAAGGAAACAGTGTTACCAAACTTGGTGCGCCTTAACCTGCACTCCTCGCTGCCTGTAACAGCCCAGAACTGAACACTCCTCCTCATCATCATCATCTTATGCAGCACAAACCCAGTGGAACTCCTCATCTCTGTGCGTGTGTGCAATTGTAGTGCAGAGTATTTATTCTTATCTAATCATTTTATTGCGACATTGCACTTTAAGGAGGATTTATAAGATGAACTTTGAGTTATTGCTTTTAACTTGGTGACATTTTTGAGGTCCAACTTCACTTTTTTTTTGATGTGTGGGAAATCAGCTGGACGACTTTTGGAAAAGTAATCCAAAAGGACTTTGATGAAGATTTAAGGGACATTTTAATTGGATCTATTTTAAGATACACTACGGTTTGAAAATGAAATGAATTGTATATGATCTTAACACATCTAAATACAATGGCAGCAGACTGGTTTGGAGATTTGCAGCCGTGTGTTTATTCGAGTTGTGATTTATTTAGCCTGTGCATGTGAAATGTTTATCTCAGAAAGCTTTGCAGATGCTGCAGAGAATGAATGGCACCATCTGACTCTTCATCAGTGTCTTCATTCGCCAGACGGAAAAAGAAAAGCAAACCATGTCAGCTGAATATTACTTATATGGCACAATAGCTTTGTACATCTGTCCCCACAAATGAAACCGTTTCAGTGTTGGCGTAGGCTGATATTTAACTGCTTTCTGCTTGCATTCATCCTCCGTTTATTTAAATACAATAATGCACACAGCCTTACAGAAACAAAGACTGCACTGTGTGGGAAGTGAAAGTGAGAAGAAAAAAAAACTACATGAGTATATCTCCTGTACAAACATAAGCGTTACCAATGCAAGCACAGTTTTTCTGCATAAATTAGATCTCATGTCCTTTTTTTAATCAGCATTTCACTGATTCATTTTGAACGTGACAGTGAGGTTAGCAATAGCAATACTCCTGATAAGATTTAATGCTCATATGAAAAAGTATTGTACAGTGAGTCATTCAAACACAGTTTCATTGTGTCATGTTATTCTGTTTAAATATACTGGAAACAACTTTATTCGGTGCATCTTGCTAGTACTGGGTTGGACCCCCTGTGACATTAATTAAACAAGGTGCTGGAAACGTCCCTCAGAGATTTTGACATGATACAATCACACAGTTGCTGATTTCTTGGGTGCACATTCATAATATGAATATGCAATTCCATCACATCCCAAAGTGCTCTATTGGATTGAGATCTGGTGACTGGGGAGTGCAGTGAACATCACTGTCATGATCAAGAAACCAGTTTGAGATAATTTGAGCATCATAAGATGGGTACATTGTGCTCATTTGTTACAAGGGACCAAAGTGTGCCAAAATGGAACCATTACACCACCAGCAAACATTTTGAGTTCCCTGAAGCAAGTAATTTACAGCTCTCTGTCACATGTGAAACTTGGGCCTAAATTTAATTTTTGGTGCCCCAAATTAACTCTAACAAAAGCTACATAATCTAAGCAGGAAATAGCACCTATCTTCTTCTAAAGCTAATGTTGACTGATTATATATAGGGCTGTTTTCGCGTCTAATTGGTCTGGCCAGTACCAATACCTCAGGCGGGTAAACATGGCAACCAACATGAACATATGAAGATCACACACCGCTCACTAGCCCAGCATTAGTGCATTAACATTGATAAACTCTTTCCTATATGGACAAATTCTTTCAACAATTTGTTCCATAATCCATTAAACAAACAACAGAAAACATTCCCACACAAGAAAAGCCCTCCACTTGGTTTTGCCCAGCAAGGTTCAAAATGACATCACCTGCACTATAAAAGTCAGGACATACGGGGCGAATTTTAACACACTTGACCGGTATGGAGGGCAAGGAGAGGAAAACTGTGGTAAGTAAGGAAAAGCAAAACCCTGAACCTGCAACATAATAAAATAATTTAGCAATTTATCATTGTGAATTTGCTTTAACTGCATTAATTACTTAAACTGTCACAGAATGCTAACACATAGCTTAGATAGCAAGTGAACTACTGTTGCTTTAGCAATTGCAAATCAACAAATAAACATGTTTTAAAAATAAATATCATAATCATCTATATTTGTATTATACTGCTCTGTCACAGTATAATGTAAGAGATAAGCGGAGAATCTGAAAGTGTTTCAAGTACTCGCCCACTTTTTTCCAATCTTCTGTCGTCCACTTTTACTGAGCCCATGGGAAGTGTAGCCTCAGTTCTCTGTTCTGACAGGAGTGTCAAGCAGTATGCTCTTCTGCTGCTATACCCCGTCTTCTTCAAAGTTTGAAGGACAACGTGCAGAATAGATGCTCTTTTGTATACCTTTGAGTGGTTATTTAAGTTACTGTTGCCTTTTATCAACTCTAAGCACCAGCAAGATCCCATCACCCAGAGAGCTGCTGTGGACTACAGATATTCTCTTTTTGGACCATCATTCTGTAATCTCCTGAGATGGTGGTGTGGGAAAATCTAGATCAGCAGTTTCTGAAATGGTACCACCACATCTGGTACCATCAACTATATCATGTTCAAAGTCACCTAAATGACCTTTCTACTCCATCCAGATATTTGGTTTGAACTACCTAAGGTTGTCTTAATCATATCTACACGTGTAAATGTACTGAGTTGCTGCCATGTGATTAGCTGACTAGATATTTATGCAAACACAAGTGTTTGATTACTTTATTGGCTTTTAGATTCATTTTGGCAATATGGCTTAAGAGTTGAATAGTTTCTGATGTTGGGGAAACTCTCCCTTTAGGCAGGTTTTAAAAATAATTTTGGTGGTTTTGCTATTGTGAAGTGTCTGCAACAAATACCAAGGTCGATATCTAGAAATGTACTCCAGTGAAAAGGAATTTATAAATATTTTTACCTCTTCAGTTCCATTTTCTGTACACTGCTGGGGTGTTTTTGTTTTAAATAGTGGGTCCATTCAAAATCTGTGTGGGGTTGGTTGTGGGGTGTTTTTGTTTTTTTGTGTTAACTCAGATTTAAATCTGTATTGGCTATCAAAGATCGGGTATCAAATAACAATCTTTGACCTGGAAAAACATCAGAGGCTGTGTGGGTAGGTGTGCAGCTGACATTCTTCAGGTCAGTATAACCACCAAATTTCCGTAAACGGTTGCTGTCAGGACCTGACTATATCTAGCTCTGGTTTCAGATAGGAAAATGACATGTTTAGAAACTGCATATCTGAGTAGGGGACAAAAACAACAGCCTATTGTGAGGAGCATGTTTGTTTATTCTATACTTTTACCTTTTTGGTGGAAATGTATAGGTTTTTGCTTTGGCTTAAATGTTTTTAATGCCAGTCGAGTATATTAGGACTGTATTCCTGGCAGTGTGGGAGGAACTTAAAGGCATATTTGGGTAAAATGCACATATTTATCAACTTAAACGGTACAGTCAGTTTTTCAGGTTAGTTTGGGTTGGTTGTATTTTTTAAAGATGACCTATATATTCTGACATCCAGTTATTTCCCCTGCATTCCTGATTTTTATGTAAACATTGTTGCTCCCTTTTTTTTTTTTTTTTTCGTTTAATATTCAAGTGAATAAAATCCAGTTTTACCGTTAATTTTTGCGCACTGGATACTCTCCGATGGTCACATTAGAGGTGATGTCATTGGCGAGCGGACATCTCTACACTGTCGCTTTAATTTCAGTGCAGTCCAGGGGGCAGGATCGCTTTTTTCCTTTTTTAACCCTCTTCTCCTGGGCTCTGAGCGTTTGCGCCAACCGCAGCAGCAAATTGAATGAAGTGTTTGCAGGCAGCTGGGCACACGGAGGACACCGTGCTACTTCGTCCGGGATGCTAGACTACAGCCAGCATCATTATTTTTCAGCTCTTAACTGGGCGGATTTTTAGGCTCTGTGCATTTTCCCAGCAGCCACATTTTTAAGAAGGTGCAGGCCCTTAAGAAACCGTCCCCTAATCGCCTTGATGGTATCTGGACTGCAGCGCTCAACTGGCAGCTCCACAGCACGGCTGATTAAGAACTTGGGGAAGTGAAATGGTCAAGATGGCAGCTGTGTGGAGTGATGAAACTGATGTGGTGGCATTAGATGCAGCGTGCGTGTACATTTAAGATTTTTCCCTTTGTCATGCAGGATCGCCGTGCGGGACGCGGACGCTTGTGAAGGAACGCAGTTTTGGATTCCTCCGAGGCTCCGCGTACGCTTCACGTCTTTTCACTCCACAGTTCGCGAAATTGCAATGCATGTTGGCCAGGGTGTGGGCTTAGCACGACAAAAGGCGATGTTCTGGTGATTGTGGTGAGCTCCAGCTGCTCCGTGTGTTGCGGACGGACGCCGTGCAGGAGGACTGATAGACTGACACGTGCTGGGACCGAGCTGCAGGAAGGGACACTTGCATAGTAAATAAACTGTCCACGAAGCCTGCACGCGACATTGATGGAATGCGACCCGAGTGATTTTATAACCCTTTGTGCAACCCCCGACAAATTACGACCAACATGGCTGAGGCGTCGCGCAACGGCAACGAGCCGCCTCTAAACGTTGAGATAGATCCGGATTTCGAGCCCCAGAAGCGGCCACGGTCCTGCACTTGGCCCCTGCCCCGTCCGGAATCTGGTGCGGGCAAGCCCGGGGCAAATGACACTGACGTAATCCCCGAAGAGGAGGATGATGAGGGTGGGAGCACGGGGAGCGGCGCTGCTCAGAAAGCCAGCGGCGGCGCTATTAAAACCCGAGAGCCGAGCAGCAGCAGCTCCATCTCCCAGCCGGTGGAGGTCCAGCGGGGCCCCTCCAAAGAGGAGACCGCCGACGGCTCGCCGTCCTCGGCGCAAACCCCCGCAGCAGCTCCGAGCGGTTCTGCCACCCAGCAGCTGAGGAAGTCCTCCGCCCGCAGGAATGCCTGGGGCAACTACTCCTATGCAGACCTCATTACCCAAGCCATCGAGAGCTCCCCTGAGAAAAGGTTGACCTTGTCCCAAATCTATGAGTGGATGGTGAGATCCGTGCCATATTTCAAGGACAAAGGCGATAGCAACAGCTCTGCTGGCTGGAAGGTGAGCGGTGATGTGTTGGGGCTGTCATCATAACAAAGACCAGTGTTATTTTTTATTTTTTTTAACTTGTCCTGTAAGACATGCAATGCACAAAGCTCATTTTAATTCTGAGATGGAGGCAGTAGGTGCAATCACAAACCTGTAGTCTCATCAGTTACTGGCTATACACATTTATTTATCAAACATCTCCTCCTATCAGCAGGGGATCTGAAGATGTGTGGCAGTCTAACGGCACATGGTGTAACTATATGTAAACCAGTGTAGTTGTAGTAATGCGTATCACATTACACGCTTCATTATGCCTCTAAAATTAAGGATGCAGACGAACCTCTGAGAACAAAGCGGCTTGCTTGAAAGTTGAAACCCAAAAGACGTGCAATGCAAAGTTGATTTCACTTTCAGACATACTGCTCAGACTGCAGCACAGACTTCACCAAAGCTTCAGCCGGGCCTTGCTTGTGTTTGATTTTCAGGATTAGTTTGGCCTGGACCAAACCAATTCATCTGTCATGGAATGTAGTCTGATGAAAGCTTTGAGCTTTGCAGGATTTTGTGTGTGTGTGTGTGTGTGTGTGTGTGTGTGTGTGTGTGTGTGTGTAATCCTGCACAACTGGATATGCAATGCAAGCTGATTCCAGTGAGCAGCTTCTTTGAATGAATCACACTGGTTAAATTGTGCTGGTTAAAACTGCTGCATTTACAGAAGGGGAAATAAAAACATCACCCTGAACATGTGAAACTGATTAATCTGCACAGAATCAGTTACTTTATGCTCAAAACTGCTAGATGTCAGTTTTCATTCATGTTTAAGCTGCCTGATGCATATTTGAGCTTGGCAGATGTTGACTGGAAAAGGAAAGGGTTAATAACAGGGTTTCACATGTGCTGACATCAGCATTTCCTAGGAGATGCTTTGGAGCTGTGTGACATTCAGGTTGAGCCTGGCAAAAGTGTCCCCAGCAGGTTCAGGGTTGAACAGATGGGTTTTAAATTCAGACCCGTCACACATCTCATTCAGCACACTGAAAGTACACCACCTTCAGTTTTGAGCTTTGTCTCCAGTGCTGTAAGTCAAACTAAATATTCAGCCCCTGTATGGACGCCCATCAAACCCTCTGCGGTTCAGCCCCGCTGTTGTCTTTTCATGATGCCTGGGCACAAGAATCAATCAGCTGACTATAAATTATGTAGGTCAATGTGTAGCAGTATGAGAGAAGCTCAGTGTTTGTCTTTGGATCTGGCTCTGGCTAAACTGGCATTGCTCCAGTCCCTGCTCAGAACGAGGCTTTGCTCAAAGGGTGCTGCAGCACTACTGTGACTGCGTGTGGGGGAGGGGAAGGCAGGAGTTCGCTCTTTGTGATTTCTCTTGTAAATGCAGTACAGCTTGTACTGTACGTGCCTGTGAAGCTTATTGGATACCTTCATATATCCAATAAAATTTCATCTTAAGGAGGCAGACGGGTAGGTTACGCTGCTGTATGTTTGCTATTGGTTTTATTCATATGGATGTGGTTACCTTAAATCTTT